>NC_056735.1:138791718-139091718 GCF_019279795.1 Protopterus annectens
TCCTAGGGTTAATAGCCTTTGGGGTATGAACCTTTTTGGGGAAGCCAAACATACTCTGGCTAGGCTTATAAATGCCCTAGGGCAGATAGCCTAGTATGAACCTATGAACCTATAAAACTATGGGCTAACATACTAAACAGCACACACACACTGTACTATTTATCTAAACTCTAAAGACTAAATATATCAAACATGTGACAGAAAAAGTCACTATTCAAAGGCACACAACTATAATATAAACTACTATTAAAGATTTAGTAAGGCCTAAAATACAACGAGGCCAAGAGTGCTAACTACTAGTTAAGAAAAAAAGGCACACCAAGGGAAGGGAAACTACTTAATAAGCTATAAGAGCTAATCTAAGTATCTAAAGATAAATACCAAAATATTTTTATAAGTATTATAATACATTTTCAAGAAAAAAGTTTTTTACTAGCCTGAGCTAAGCGAGAACCTCAGATCTACTGCAGCGGCAAACTAGATCTGAAGTAACTCTAGGTGCATCATGGGATATGGACTTGATCTCGAGCTATCTGAAGACCTCCAGCTTTGTAGTAGGCCCTCTCGGAGCAGAGGATCGGCTCTAACCCATCTGTAAGAATGAACGGTGAGATAGAACAACTTCACATCTGGCATTTTAATAGGGGTGTGTACACTTTTTATATCCACTGCATATCCCCCTGACAATGTATGCCTAGATCTTGATTTTAAACATCTTTTTGATTTTTTTTGTACTCAAACAATTCCTTTTTCAAAACTTTCCACAGAACACTTTCACTCCAGTTAGTTTTGCACAATGACTGTTTTGCTTCCGCAATCTGTAATTAACCTTCGGTGCACTGGTTTAGACTTCAGTTTGGCAGAATTATCTAGCAACAAATTAACCTTTATAATACCATGATCACTGCACATCAACGATGGTAAAATTTGACTTGAATTAACACTCATTTCTTTAGGAACACAAACAATGTCTGGTACATTCCGCCCCCTGGTAGTTTTTTTTACAATCTGAAGTAATTGTTCCTGAATATAAATTGTGAATAACTTTCTTACTAATGTTGTTGAATCAATATTATTTCAACCTGTTTCTGGTAAATTTAAGTTCACGGCTAATATTACTCTTCCCTCCTGTGTTTCATGCAAGAAATGTATGAATTCCTCTTGGTCATCTGTACTTGACTTTGGTGGTCTATACACTCTAACAATTTTTATGTTCCAGGGCTGTCTTTATTGTAACAGTTACACAGTCTATAGTATTGGTGTTATCACTGAACATGTAATAATCACAGGTCTCATGAGCATCTTTAATCCCTATCATAACACCTCTACCTGATTTTTTGTTAGAATGTCTGTTACAGTAAAAACATTTATACCCTGACAAAACTGGTTTCCAGTCATTGTTCTTTAATCAGTTGTGTACACTTACCATAAATGTAGATGTTCGAGTGTATTCACTGCTGCAGTCATCACCTGTGGGTTATCCCTGCTGCGGTAACCTTTGGTCGGCCCGAATATCAGAGTCAATGTTTTTGTGTGCCAGCTGCCATTACCTATAGTCTGATGTCAGGTCATCAGTGCTATAAAGCAAGGCAGCCGATGTCATTACATCAGTTTTTCTTGCCCTAACTTGTCAGAAGCACAAGGGAAAAGAGAGAAGTGGTCCTGGTGGCTAAAAGCCACCTATGGATGCTTATGTCCCCCCTAGGGGCTAGAAGTTAAATGGGGGATGGAGGGAGGGAAAGTACAGTTTTGTACCTACCATAAATGTAGATGTTCGAGTGCCAATACAGCTGCAGTCATAACAGATGGGTTCTCGTGCCGTCAGGCGGGTCCTCGGTCGGCTGAATTCCAAAGTCTAGGTCCAGCGTCGGTTGTCGTCGCTTTCTTTCCTGACGTCAGTGCGACAGGGGTATATAAGACACAGCCGACGCCATTTTCTTCAGTCTTTCTTGCCCCAGATGTCAGGTGCCCCCAGAAGGAAGGCAAAATATATATATATATATATAAATTATATATAATCATGCAATGCAATATAATCAAAAATCAGTAGTTGCAAGCAAATACACCACAGAGGATAACCCAATCAGGTTGTAAGATAAGGAGTTAGCCACTAGGTCTGTACCCAGAGGGGAAGGAGGGAGGGAAACCTGGACTGCAGCTGTATTGGCACTCGAACATCTACATTTATGGTAGGTACAAAACTGTACTATGTTCATCGTGTATACAGCTGCAGTCATAACAGATGGGTAGAATCCCAAAGCTACGCACAGGGTGGTAGGCACTAGGTGGAACTGGGAGGAGCCAGAATGCCCTGCAACACAGCAGTGGCAAAGCCTGCTCTAGTTTTGGAGTATAAAGGTAGGTGGCAGTGTTTAGTGAAGGTATGCACAGAACTCCAAGTGGCTGCCTCCAAAATATCTTTGGTAGGGACTCCTCTGAGGAAGGCTGCAGAGGTAGCTGTGGCCCTTGTGGAGTGGGATCTGATGCCTGTAGGTACAGATTTGCCATGAAAGGAGTAACAAAACCGTATGCAGTGGCCTATCCATTTTGAAATTGTCTGTTTGGAAATTGGCTTCCCTTGAGCTCCTACAGCATAAGACACAAAGAGTTGTTCTGATTTCCTGAAAGGCTTTGTTCTGTCCAAATAGTAACGTAGCTGTCTATGAATGTCTAAGGAATGTAGCAGCCTTTCCCCTTTGTTTTGAGGATTGGGGTAAAAGGTAGGTAAGTGTATGGCCTGATTTAAAGCTACCCTGGATACTACCTTAGGCATAAATGACGGGTTGGTTCATAGGGAAACCCTGTCCTGATGGAAGATGAGAAAGGGCTGCACAGCCATGAGGGCTTGTAGTTCCGAGACCCTACGAGCTGAGGTAACAGCCAGAAGGAAAGCTGTTTTCCAGGACAAATATTGCAAATCTGTTGAGGCAGCTGGTTCAAAGGGAGGCAATGTTAATTTTTCTAGAATGTAATTAAGATCCCAGGCTGGTACTGGTGGTTTCCTTGGGGGTCTTATATTCTTAGCCCCTCTGAGGAACTGCCTTAAGAGTGGGTGAGAGAATAAGGGTGGATCAGTGTTGTATTCTGCAGAAATGGCTGAGGCATGGATTTTGATGGAGGAAAATGAAAGTCCACTGTTCAACAGCTCAGCTAGATACTGTAATATCTGAGGCAAATTCAGTTTTCTAGGATCCTGGCCCTTTTTCTCATTCCAAGCGCAAAACCGTTTCCATTTTGCGGAGTAAGCTTTTCTAGTAGATGGCCTTCTGGCCTCCAAAATAACATCCTGCACCTCCTTGGAGAGTAGGGTCTGTTGTGGTGTTAAGGAATTTTCCATGCAGCCAGATTGAGTGTTTTCAGCTGACTGTGCAGAGTTTTGTAGCTGTGCTGAGTCAGGAGAAGAGGCATTAGAGGTACGGTCCAGGGAGGAGAATGTGTTAGACTCCTCAGGAGTGGGTACCAGTGTTGTCTTGGCCAGTCTGGAGCAATCAGTATCATCTTTGGTCTGTCTGCTCTTGCTTTCAAGAGCACCTTGGGCAGTAGAGGCAAAGGTGGGAAGGCGTAAACTGTCCTTGCTGCCCAACTGAAGGAAAGGGCGTCCACTCTCCAGGCCTTTGGATGAAATGTCCTTGAGCAGAATTTTGCCAATTGATGATTCTTGTGGGAGGCAAAGAGATCTATGTCTGGCCTTCCCCACGCTTGGATTATCTTTGTAAACACTTGAGGATGCAACTTCCATTCGTGCGGGTCTGTCATATTTCTGCTTAGATTGTCTGCCAGCATGTTTTCCAAACCTGGCATGTACCATGCTTGGAGCTCGATTTGCCATTCCAGAGCCAAGTTCCAAAGTGACATGGCCAGCCTGCACAGGGGGTATGAATGTGTTCCTCCCTGTTTGTTTATGTACCACATTACTGTGGTGTTGTCTGTTCTTATCAATAACTGCCCTGGATGCAGGAGGTCCCTGAAAGCTGTAATTGCATTTATCACTGCTAGCATTTCCTTTTGATTGATGTGAAGGTGCTTTTCCTTTTGGGAACATTTGCCCTGAATGCACCTGTCTGTCGTGTGCCCCCCAGGCGTAGTCTGAGGCATCTGTTGTGATGACTTGATTTGCTTGAGGCTTGCAGAATGGTAGACCTGTGTTTGTTTGGCATGCTTGGGCCAACCATAGAAATTCCTTTTGCAAGCATGGAATTAGTGGTAATATTGTTTCCAAACTGTGGCTGTGTTGAGACCATAGGTTTTTTAGGTACCATTGAAGTTACCTCATATGCAACTTTGCACATGGGATTAGAAGAATGCAAGATGCCATGAAGCCCAGAGCCTGCAAGATTTTCCTTGCAGTTAGCCTGGTACAAATTGCTAGCATCTTGAAATACTGAGTTAGTTGTCCCTGTTTTTCTGATGTAAGATAGGCCATCTGGGTGTTTGTGTCCAGGTTGGCACCCAGGAAAATTATTTTCTGAGATGGTGTTAACCTGGATTTCTCTTTGTTGACTGTGTATCCCAGAGAATGCAATAACCGTGTTACATAAGCCAGATGTTCCAGAAGTATGTGTTTGCTGTCCGCTTGGATCAGGCAATCGTCCAAATAAGGGTAAATTTGTATCCCTTGAAGTCTGCAGTAGGCAATTACTGATGCCAGGCATTTTGTGAATACTCTGGGTGCAGTAGATAAGCCAAAGGGCAATGCAGAGAATTGATAGTGGACTGAACCTGCAAGAAATCTGAGGTATCTTCTGCAGCTTTGTCTGATTGGTACATGCAGGTATGCCTCCTTGAGGTCCAATGTTACCAGCCAAGACTACTTGCCCAGCATGGGAAGAAGCTGCTGTAAGGTGAGCATCTTGAACTTTGGTACGAGTAGGAATGCGTTTAGGATGGATAAGTCCAAAATGGGTCTCCAGTCGGTTCCCTTCCTTGGTACCAGGAATAGTCTGGAATAAAAACCTTGACCTTGTTCGTGAGTAGGTACCTCTTGAATAGCTTTCATATCCATGAGCTTTGAAATTTGTATTTGAGCCTCTGCCCTTTGATTGTGTGGCAGGTTCGGCATGCCTCTCATTTTTGGAAGAGCGTGAAAATGAAATCTGTAGCCTCTGTTTACAATGTCCAGGATCCATTTGTCTTTTGTGACAATATGCCACTTTTTTGAAAATAATGCCAGCTTTCCTCCCAAGGGTGCTGCCACCTGAGCCTTGCTTGGCATGCAAAGGGGAAAGTCATTGGGTTTGTTTTCTGTATTGTTGTGCATTGTCTTCGCCACCTCTTGGTGCTGGAGATTGCCACTGTCTGCCTCTATATGATCCTTGAGATTCTCCTCTGCCCCTTGTGCACCTGTATCCAAGGGAGCCCGCAGGATTTTTTGCAGGGGGGTGCAAACCCAAGCCCCGCCCACACAGCCCACCCCCTCTGCTGCCACGCCCACTCGTCCCCACCCCCACCCCTGCCCACGCAGCCATTCCAGTGTCCCAATACTTGGCTATTTTTCCCCATTTGTCATAGACACTGTTCAAATCTCCCAGTGCGCATACTGTTTTATGCTTTACTTCTACAATGATTACAGATATTTGGATTTCATTTACAACTTTTATTTCAAATTTTATAGCACAAACACTGATAGACATTTACTAAACCTAAACAAAGCAATAGTCTTACAATGAAAAGAGACTTAGCATTAAAACTTCTCTACCTTTGAAACCCACACTCACCGAAACAGCATTGAAACCCGCATTCAAAGAAAATGCATCTGGCCAGTGGCAGGGTAAGTTTACCTTTGGGCTGTTTTCAAATCATAGACTCCTTGCACACATTTCTAGAACCATGCAAAAATTATTTGATTCACCTTCCTGACTGTATTAATTATACTACATAATAATTGAATTATATCCCTTGTATAATACAGCACCACTTGCTAGAGTGTGTTTTAAATTTATAGTTCTGAACATTTTTCCTTTAAGCAATGAAACAAATCATATGAACCAATAATGACAACCTGCCCAATTCAGAACATTTCAACCATAAAGGGCCACTCTACTCAAACTTCTGTCATACAATCCACCAATATCAATCAATATGCAGAATCTTTGCAGAAGTAAAACTCATCTGAATAATTCCACATTAAAGAGATCTGAAACCAGTGAAGAGGTTGTTGCTAGAAAATAACTTTATATTCAGTGTTTCATCTACAAATTCACTGCCTGCTGCCCTTGAAAAATAAATTGCCTATGTTATATTAAAAAAAATGGCAAGCTCTTAATATTGCAATAGGGAATGACTGACAAACCAACACGTTCATAGGCATCTCATACAAGGGAGGGCACACATAGTGAAGAACTCCTATTTCCCCCTTAAAATGCATCAAATACTCAGCAACTGAAAGGGCATGCAATACTAGCACTTCATCTGCTTGGTGTGGGAGTAGCATCCACAGCCTTCTGCACCAAAGGCAATTATGGTACTAACACTGCTTTCAAATTCTACAGCGCAAACAGTGACTACCATTAGCTAAACAAAACAGTTAATTGCACTTAGTACGAGCAACAGTAAATTTCTCTTCCCTTGAAACTCATTCCTAATGCCTTACTCTCACATCCTATATTTTTGCTGTCATAACACTATTCAATGTTCTTTAAGCACTCTGTAAATGTGGGTATTAGTTCCTTCAATAATTTAATCTCCAGTTACTAATAAATCATTTCTTACCAAACTAATTTTTCACCTATTATTCAGTACTGTTTGATATTCCAATTCTATAAAAGAATAATCTTCATTACAGTTAGTCTTATCAACCTCACCATTTTTACCACCTATAACACTTGCTTGCAAGGATACAATTCTCTTCTAGTTTGTCCTTTGAATCCTCAATCTGCTGAGAATCCTGAATTGCAAGTGTGTCATCTGTAGCATCAAGTTTAATATAGGTCAAGTGATCTATACTAGTAGAGGGTACTTCCTTTCCTTAATGTGTGCTACTTGCACTTTGCTAAACATGATTTATCATCAGCCTAGTAATTAAAATACGTAAGAGTTTGCCAAGTTGTGCCAACTGCACAAGTAAAACCATCCTCAGCAAGTCCAAATTTATTGCCAACAGTAGTAAGCAAACCAGTCTTCTTACATGAGGAACACAAGTCTCCAAAGTTATAATGTACTGTACCTTAATATACACAAAGCATTTAGTACATTGGACAAGATATGTAATACTTCAGCAAATCAATCAATGATACACATTTAAAGGATGCATTTTCAGTGACAAAACAATTAAAAGTAAAGAATTATAAATCAAAAATATATAAATCAATAGCAGAATTCACAGACTTTTTAACAACTAGGAAATGTAAGTCAAATTGTATGAAGGAATCACAATATAGAATTTAATATAAAATAAAGTGCACTGAACTAACCTTTTATTCTGACCTACAGCACCAGTTTTGCATGTGACACTGCTAAACATCTATAACTACTTGAGCTCGCAAATACTTGCGGTCATGGCTCAAGTTAAACATCACTTTGGCATAAGGTATGGAGTGTCATGCCTACAATCTGTACCAAGTTATAACTAGCTAGGCCCTTTATAAGCAGAAACACTCTAGCACTTCAATCTGTTCCTTTCTTCCAACAAATAGTTAAAGAATCAGAGGTAAAAAATTTTTTTATCACATAAAGGATACTCCTACCAAGCAGTTAAACAGAAAACCACAAAACATTGAATGGCTAAAGATACAGTCTGCTCATCATGCAACCATTGTTGTCTTTTTTGTTTTAAACTCCATGGACATAGCAAAGTACAACACTCAATTAACACATACTTTTAACTATTAAGAATGACAAAACATCTACATATAAATTTCATATTTCTCTCTTTCCACAAAAAAACACACTCAAATACATTAAAGATGTAACACTGACAATGAAAAACAAATTTTTTTGCCTTTAATTTTATATTGCATCCTCACTAGTTTTGTTTGCACTCAGTTTTATCCCGTTATGGTTTCTATATTTATTTCCTTCCACCAAAGTAAGTAATTAACATCTCACCTTATCATCTCAGTACACATCTTTACCACCTCAGACTTAGCTAATGCATCATATTCCCATTCAGTCTTCAGTGTAGTATATCTTCAAGACTGTGCAAAGGAAATGTCTAAGAATTTCTAGATGCTATGAGTTTCTTCCAGAACTGTGCCAAAGAACAGGATCTCTCAAGAACCATACTCAGATTAGCATTCCTCCCTAGAACTGTACTGCAGCAAAAGACGCTACTTCACAGGGATAGCTGAGCGCTGATCTTTAGTGTCCCCCATGTGTACAACTACTTTGTGTCATGAATTTCAACAGACTTTCAGCAGAGTAAAAATTCAAGAAACCAGTCCAGTGAGAGTGCATCTTCCACTGTATTATCTGCTTCTCTATATGATGCACAAGAGCTAAAAGCCTTTCTCTAGCACATGATCAACTACATCTTTCAGACATACTAAGACTTCTCAGCTTTAAAGATCTTATTTTGCTAGTCTCATTGCAAACCCATTTCATTAACCCGTACTACCACACCTCAATGCAATGCTTCTTTTTATACAATGGCTTCACAGATTCTGTACTCTGTTGCCATACTAACGGGTTTACAGATCTCCTTTTACAGTATTAGTTTTCCTGAAACATTGGATACTCCTTCATATTCACTATTATAGTTCTATATGGCTGCACTTATAACTACATTGCATAGCAAAGGCCATTACAGTACTCATAACTACATTATATTTTAATGGCCACTACAGTATGCATAACTACACTATCCTACACTGTAGTGATTAATATAACACAGAGACACATGTTTTAAACAGCCAGACAAGTAATAATTACATCATGGCAGGATGGAAAAAAATCATAGCAAATCAATGTTCCAATTACTCAGCACAAATTTAATCACAAAGTAAGCTACATTCCTAAATTCATATAATGTTAGCCCTTAAAAAAGTTGCAATGAAGTTATTTTAAACTTAAAAGACTTTAGTCTACATCTCAAGAAATTCACGTTTCTGGTGTGACTGATCAATCTGGAAAGGATATGTGCAACTTTCAGAAAGTCTATTGCTTTTTTTATCATTTTAAAAAATAAGTATTTTTCAATGTCATTGCTATCACCAGGGAGACTAACAACCTATGATCGACAATTCAAAAAGTGGCTCTGAGGAAAGCAACTATAAAGCACGCAAACTTCTAAGCATACAGGACTTTGAACTAGTAGAATCTATACACAAAAGCTACATCAAAAGCTACATCACTGAGGAAATTTACTTTAGCAGTTAATTAATCTGCGTTGTACAGAAATACACTCTATCCTTCTGGTGTTAGCTTTGACCAAGGTAAAAACTTGAGCCTACCCAGCCTTCTTAAGTTAAGACTTTAAGCTAGTGTCCGCATTTCAGTGTTCAAACTACTGCCGGCACAAGGAAAAGGGAAGTGGCTTGCCTAGGCCAATTAACAATGTTAAAGCAGCTAAATAGAAGTTATGTTCTTACCATAACGTTCCATGTGGAGTGTTCATCTCGCCTTTGTTCTTACACATGGGTTCGGAGCCGATCCTCGGCTCCATGTCGGCCGCTTGCAAGCTCTGCATCGAGAAGAAGCTCGAGACAACCTAATACCCACAATCCCCCTCTGCCTTTACCTCAGATCTAGTTTGCAAGCAAACCAGCAGTCAGAGAGAGAAACACTCATGCCAATATCACATATGCACAGAAACTAAGAATCTATATATATATATACATATATATATATGTATACATGCCAACTATATATACAACAACTGCAATGCAGAAGCAGAATGCCCCAGACCAGGCACCAAACTGAACGTTCTTCCTAAGGGTGGGAGGGTGGGAATGTAAGAACAAAGGCGAGATGAACACTCCACATGGAACGTTATGGTAAGGACATAACTTCTATATGTGATAGTGTTCAATCTCGCCGTTTGTTCTTACACATGGGTAGCGTCCCTAGCTCCTTGTTCCTGAGGAACTCACGGAAGGACGTTCTTGAGCACAGTGGAACCAAAGGTTGCCCTGTCCCTAGAAACCTTGTCTACCTTATAATGAGAAATGAATGTATGTGGTTTAGACCAAGTAGCAGCCGCACAAATAGCATCTAGTGGTAGGCGAGCTGCATGAGCCAGGGATGTAGATACTGACCTTGTGGAATGTCCTTTGGGTTTGTGCAAAAGAGTTTGATCTGTAGAATCATAGACATAGATGATACAATCAGTTAACCACTTAGAAAGAGTTCTTTTAGTAACCGCTACTCTTTTCTGTTATCAGCAAAGGCTACAAAAAGTTGATCAGATTTCCTGTGATCTTTGTTCTATCCAAGTAAAACCTTAGTTGTCTGTGGACATCTAATTTGTGCAACATATACTCCATTTTATTGGAGTGATTTTTGAAGAAAGTGGGTAATTCAATGGACTGGTTAATATTGTTAATAGAACAAACTTTAGGTAGGAAGGATGAATTAGTGCGAAGAGAAACTCTGTCAGAGTGAAAGATCAAATAAGGGTGTTTAATGGAGAGAGCTTGAAGTTCAGATACTCGCCTAGCGGATGTAATGGCTACTAAAAAGAGAGTCTTCCACGACAAAAATTTTAATGGGCAAGAGGAGGCTGGTTCAAAGGGGGGCAGCATCAACTTAGATAATAATAAATTTAGACTCCAAGGTGACGTAGAAGATCTAATTGGGGGTCTAATATGAAAAGACCCTTTTAAAAAGGCTTTACAAAGTCTGTGGGCCATAAGTGGAGCCCCACATTCTTCCACATGGAAATTAGAAATGGCAGCCAATTGAACTCTTAATGTGGCAGGAGAAGCACCCTGATGGAACAATTCTGTTAAAAACTCTAATATTTTATTCAAAGGAGCTATAACAGGGTCCACTTGCTGTGTATTTGCCCAGAATACAAAGCGCTTCCATTTACTAGTATATGTTTTAGTAGTGGAAGCTTTATGAGAAGCCACTAATATATTTTGAACTGCAGGCGAAGAAGATCAGACCTGGCTAAGTTGGGAATTGGAGCAGCCAAGCTGCTAGATGGAGGGACAAGAGCGGGGTGGGGAGCCCCTGACGAGTGAGTCAATAGATCTGGCTCTGGGTCCAGGATCCAGGGTCCCCGAATGCAGTGTGTCATGAGGAAGGGAACCAAATTTGACGAGACCAGAATGGGGCAATGAGGATTATTGTCCTGTGTAGGTTGTTGGCTTTCTGGAGAAACTTTGAGATCAGGGGGAAGGGAGGAAATGCGTACAGGAGACCCGGGGCCAATCGTGAATCAGTGTGTCCCTGGGGACTTCCCTGGAGGGTAATAGGGCAAAGTAGCTCCTGCATTTGGCGTTCATTGAGACGCAAACAGATCGCAGGAAGGCTGGCCCACGCGAAAAATCTTTTCGCAACTGACTGTTTTAGGGACCACCGTGCGGTAACAGTATTGCTCTGCTCAGCCTGTCGGCTATGACGTTGGATGACCCGGGATGTGCGTTGCTATCAGAAAGCGACCCGTGGACTCCGCCCATTGCCAGATTCTCATGGCCTCTCTGCATAGCTGATAGGACTTTGTTCCCCCTTGCTTGTTTATGTACCAGACTACAGACATGTTGTCCGTCTGAACTGCAATAGTTCCCAGAGGAAGAAGGGGAGCAAAGTGTTGCAACGCTAGGAACACTGCCCTCAACTCTAGAACATTGATGTGCAGATTGTACTCTAAATTGGTCCATTCGCCTTGGACTGTCTGTCCCTGAAAGATGCCCCCCCACCCTATCAGGGAAGCGTCCGTGGTCACCGTAGCTGTCGGAGCGGGTAGCACAAATGGTCTCCCTTGGAAAGGTTGCAAGTCTGAAGCCACCAGTCTAGGTGCGATTTGCACGTGTTCGTTATAAGAATCTCGTGTGTCAGAGGTAGTTGTTGGAACGACCATCGTGCGAACAGTAGCCATTGTAGGACTCTCATGTGCAGTCTTCCCAAGGGTATTGCAATAAGAGAAGCTGACATGAGTCCCAAAACCTTCAGTACCAGTTTTGCTGGGGATTTCCTGGACAAAAGAAGAAGACGTATGTGAGTCTGAAGTGAAAGTATCCTTTCTGGAGGAAGTCTTAGAATTAACTGATGTGTATCTAATTCCGCTCCTATGAATAAGATACGCTGTGATGGCTGTAGTAAGGATTTTCCGAAGTTTACGGAAATTCCGAGGTGAACACACAGTTGAAGAGTGTAGTCTCTGGCCTGTACTAGTTGACGCTGGGTGGTGGCAGAAAGGAGCCAGTCGTCCAGATACGGAAACACCTGGAATCCTAGGCGACTCAAGTGAGACGCTACCACTGCCATGCATTTGGTGAAGACCTTGGGGGCTGAGGTCAGACCAAAGGGCAGGGCTCGAAACTGAAAATGACTGGCACCCAGCCGGAAGCGCAAATGATCTCTGGATGCCCTGGCCATTTTGATGTGGTAGTATGCATCCTTCAGATCTATTGAGCACATCCAGTCGTCCTTCTGTAAGAATGGAAGGATCGATTGAAGCGTGACCATTCGGAACTTTTCTTTCTTGACGAAGGTATTGAGGTCGCTTAGGTCCAGAATGGGCCTCCAGTCCCCTGTTTTCTTTGGAACTACAAAGAACCTTGAGTAAGTTCCGAATCCTCTTTGGTCCGCTGGGACTGGTTGGATGACTCTTTTTTCTAGCAGCTGTGAAATTTCTATAGCTGCTGGCTCTCGCAGATGGGGCGGCACATCTGGGAGTCTTTTCTTTGGAATGGGATAGGATAGAAATGGTATATTGTAACCTCTGGTAACCACACTTTTTACCCACTTGTCTGTAGTTATGTTTTGCCAGGCCTGAGGGTATAAAGCTAAGCGACCCCCGACTGCCTCCAGAGCAGGACAGTCGGGCCTCCTCTCAGGAGTGCTGGAAAGGTTTACCAGGGAGTGTATCCCTGTCACCTTGATTCTGCGGACCCCCTCTGCCGCCAGGGCGGCGTCTTCCACCTCTGCCCCCTCCTCTGCCTCTAGAAGGGGCATCACCCTGTGTGCCTGGGAAAGATCCTTGGGGTTTTCGAAACCACATTTTTCCACCACGTTGCCCTTTGGGGTACGGTCTGGATGGGGTGGAAAACGGACTCCGACAGCAGACAGAGTCTTTCCTCCTGCTCACACCGGTAAGGGTCTCCTTTACTTTGGGGCCAAAAGAGTGGCACCGTCAAATGGGGCGTTAGTAAAGGAAGACTTGAAGGCTTCCGAAATGAACATAAGCGCATCCAGGATTGTCTGCGAAGAGCAATCGCTGAAGCTGCTGCCCTACTCGAACCTTCGCGTAAGAGATCAGCCTCATGGACGAAGTTCACAATGGATGTAAGGGTATTAAGTTGTGCTGTCACTTTCTCTGAGACAGCAGCATCTGTAGTACCCTGGAGGGTATCTCCCAACTCTTTGACTAGATCCCTCTGTAGTCGTGTAAAGTGGGTCAAGTAGTTCAGGGATCGCATGGAAAAAGCCGCTGAACTAAAAATGCGCTTCCCATACCTGTCCATAGTCCTAGAATCTTTATTAGGGGGATGGACAGATGAGGAAGATTCTGACATCTCCTTTTTCGTGGCCGCTGCCACCACCATAGCGTCCACTGGAACTCCTTTTGTTAAGTAAGTCTTGTCCTGGGGTGCAGTGATATACTTATTAGGCTTCCTAGGGACTGGTTCCACTGTGTCAGGAGCCTCCCACGCCCTTCGAGCAATAAGTTCCATTAATTCATCGAAGGGCGGAGTGACCCAGGAGGAGGAAGGGCGAGCACCAAATGCCTTCAGCAATACTGACTCATCCTCAGAAGGGGGAAGGGACTGCCAGTCACCTCTCTGTTTCAGGATCTCCAAAATGTCAGAAAAAGAGACATCTTCTGAAGGTGACTTAGGGGACCCTTCTGACTCATCCAAGTCAGTATCGGATGTTAAAGATTCTTGTGGAGAATCTAAGTGTCTCCTCTTACACAATCTTTTCCTAGGGACTTCTTCGTGGGGAGCATCCGAAGAAGCCTCCGAGGAAGAGGGGGCACCCTCCAGGGGTGGCTGAGACACCGGTGCTCGACGCTTGGAGGTAGCCGTGGGTGCAGAGGAGAATAACGGCCCTTTATGGGGAGGAGAGGTTGCTTCTACTGATGTGGTTGTCTGGGTAGACAACACCTTCCTCATGAGATCGAAGGCCCCCGGGTCCCGAGTCGAAGAATCTCCCGGTTCAAGAAATGGGAAGAATCCCCGGAACAGGCACCGAAGGCATCGACCCCGAGGACGGAGCCGAATCGATCCGCGCCGAGGCCCCGAGGGGAAGAGTCGGAACCGAAACGTCGGTTCGACTCTCGGCCCTGGAACCAAGGACAGATCGTGGGCTCCGAGACTCCGGTACCAGATCCGACGGAGTCGAGGTGAGAGGAACAGACCGAGAAACGGACGGTTCTGGACCCGAGGGCTCCACAATCAGTAAATCAACCTCTTCCGGCTCCAAAGACTGGACAGGTCTCGGAGGAGGAATGGATGGAGACAATGGGAGGCCTTCAAGTTTCGACACCAACTGGGTGGAAACCGAAATAAGTTTGGATAGGGCCGAATGCTCCAATAACTTCTGCACCACACGATCCACATCGACATCGGAGAGCTTAGAAGAAGAACGGATCAAAGGAACCGAAGACGGAGCCGACCTCAATAGTGTCGAGGGAAGGAGCTCCATCACCGGTTCCAAGACTCGAGGCTCTGGAACTGACAACAGTTGAACACTCGGCCCCGAAGTCTGTGGAACCAGTGATCTAACTTTACTCGAAGAGCTCGGAGCCGATGACTTGGGCTCCGACGTCTTCGATTCCTTCGAGGATTTGGATGCCTGGTCTGAAGCATCCAGAGCCTCCTGAAAGGAAGGTTTTAATAACCCCCTGTCCATGAGTTTCCTGAGCCTATCTGTCATGACCCTCCCACTAAAAGAGTGACAAATTGAACAGTCCTCTTGTAAGTGGAGAGGGCCAAGGCAGTAGACACAGGAACTATGGTTGTCAGTAACTGACATTTTTTTGCCACACTGGCAACGTTTAAAACCTGATTTAATTTTCTCAGACATCTTGAAGAAAAAACAGGTACCGAGTATTTCTACCTACCACACACACATACACTATGTCACCAAATAGTAGTTTTAGAATAATTTTTTTCTCAAAAATAACAACAATAAAAGTTATTTCTTATCTGAAGTTGCTCGAGCTAGATCCCAGTGATGCGAACGCAGCAGCGGCAAACTAGATCTGAGGTAAAGGCAGAGGGGGATTGTGGGTATTAGGTTGTCTCGAGCTTCTTCTCGATGCAGAGAGCTTGCAAGCGGCCGACACGGAGCCGAGGATCGGCTCCGAACCCATGTGTAAGAACAAACGGCGAGATTGAACACTATCACATCTATGGTTGTCAGTAACTGACATTTTTTGGCCACACTGGCAACGTTTAAAACCTGATTTAATTTTCTCAGACATCTTGAAGAAAAAACAGGTACCGAGTATTTCTACCTACCACACACACACATACACTATGTCACCAAATAGTAGTTTTAGAATAATTTTTTTCTCAAAAATAACAACAATAAAAGTTATTTCTTATCTGAAGTTGCTCGAGCTAGATCCCAGTGATGCGAACCAGCAGCGGCAAACTAGATCTGAGGTAAAGGCAGAGGGGGATTGTGGGTATTAGGTTGTCTCGAGCTTCTTCTCGATGCAGAGCTTGCAAGCGGCCGACACGGAGCCGAGGATTGGCTCCGAACCCATGTGTAAGAACAAACGGCGAGATTGAACACTATCACATCATCGCTTACCTCTCTGTGGCGAGAAGCTATGAAGGAAGGTCTCTAAGTGCCACAGCTGGAAAACTCAAGTTTGCTCCTACCTTTGTGGAATCCTTCTCTGCTCCTGAAATGGCTTGCTTGCTCTGATTCTAACGGCAATACCCTCTTTCTGGACACAACACAACACCTCTGCTGGCGCCTATCTGAAATTCAAATTCCGCGCTCGGATGCGGAAGATGAAGACGTAAACAATCGATTGCATGGCATGTATGGAGAAGACGAAAGCAAGCACCTCTGTTTGTACAATTGGACGCAAAGGGCATTTTTAAAGAAGAACGCCCTTAAAATTTTTTTTTTTAATTAAAAGTAAATGAATCTCCTAGCCAGCCTGCAGGCACCCTTGCCTGTATCTACCTCTTTGGGGCTTGTCTGTGGCTGGAAAGGACCAGTTTTTTGAAGGCCAATTTCTGCTAAAACGTGGTGGTTGTACCTGTAGAAAAGCTTTGACAGTTTGCATAGATTTAGCTTTTTCTTCCATTTTCCGTAGTATCTCCTCAGCATTAGTACCAAATAATACATCCTTTTGTAAAGGAGCATCTAGTAGTTTAGCCTTAACATGATCAGGCAAGGTTTGTTCCCTAAGCCAGGCATGTCTACGAATGACTGATCCTGTAACAGCAGCTCTACTTGAGGCCTCTAGAGCATCATAGCCACATTGTAAGGTGTGTTTACCCACTTGTTCGGCACTATGAATCATATCCTGCAACTCCTTCAAATCTGGTTGTTCAGGTTGTGACATTTTATTCTTTAATTGTGATAACAGAAACTGCTGATATTTAAGCATATGGAACTGACAATTTAAGGCCCTCATGGCTAGGGTGGCCTAGGTATACACCTTTTCCCCCCACCTTTCTAAGGATCTAGACTCTCTCTCGGAAGGTAATGGATTCTTAGCAGTAGAGGCCTTCATTCCCTTGGAGCCTTGAGAAATGGTTTCTGGGTCAGCATTATGGCTTTTGTAAAGAAACTGGTGTGAGTTAGGAACTCTGTAGTACCCATCAGGCTTGACTGGGGCAGGAGGCAGGGAATCCGGATTAAGCAAGCCTCCGAGTAAACATCATCAAGAATGTCCAAGACAGGAGGTATCGCCAGAGGTCTGTGCTGAGGTAGCAAAAGAAATTCCCTAAGCCTTTTCTTGGAATCTGAAAAATCTTGGCAAGGTTTCCCCGAAAGAAAAGTCCTCTGGGGGGGATACAGAACGGATGGACTGCTCTGCATCAGAATCTTCAAAAGGGGAGTACGAATGTTCCTCTTCATCAGAATGTTCTGAAATAATGGAGCCCTGGTCAGAAGAGGGAGAATCTTCCTCCACTCTGGGTCTCTTGCCCGGTGGGGGCTGGGAACCCCTGATAAGAGTAATTAAATCCTCAGCAATTTTGAGCATCTGCTTTTTAGGCATGGGGCCTAGAGATGGGCCCTGTGCAACAGGCCTCTTGGAATGCATCTGATTTAGACTTAGTAAAGGCCTTTATGGAAAAGGAAGAAGAAGGTCTGAATACACCATGGGTGGAAGTGGACCTGTCCACATTAAGAGGCTCAACACTCACAGTGGCTTCGGTAGCTGTAGTCAGGGTATGGGCAGAGGGACCTGCGGTCTCAGTTACAGAAGACACCGCCAGAGAAGTGTCGTCGGTAGTCAGGGGCTGCGTAGGCGCCTCGCTGAGAACCGGAGCACGTGTAGCCGGTTTTGGCGTGGTGTCGGTGGAGACCGCGGGCCTCGCGTGTCGGTCTTTGTCCTTGCATTTTTTTGGACAAAACAGTAGTCTGAGTCTCCGACGACATTTTATAATTAAAAGCTTTACCAAAAAAGTGCTGGGTGAACTCCGCCCGATGCTTAATAGTGCGTTTATTGAAAGTAGCACAAAAGCAACAGCCCGAGACGTCGTGGTCTGGGCCTAAACAAGGTATACAGAGGGAATGGAAATCCTTATGCGGTATTTGCTTCTCACAAGAAATACAATTGTTAACTTTGTCTGACATCGGTCTGAGGCAAGAAAAGTTTCCCCACCGGGGTACTTAGCTTTAAAGAAGACTTCGGTTTCCAAATTTTCGTAATTTCAGGAGCTGGTCGACCGGCACTTGTGAACTGTTTCTGCTTCGGGCACCGAGCGGCAAAAAAGACTGAAGAAAATGGCGTCGGCTGTGTCTTATATACCCCTGTCGCACTGACGTCAGGAAAGAAAGCGACGACAACCGACGCCGGACCTAGACTTTGGAATTCGGCCGACCGAGGACCCGCCTGACGGCAGGAGAACCCATCTGTTATGACTGCAGCTGTATGCACGATGAACATCCAAGATTGTAACAGTGAATACACTCGAACATCAACATTTATGCTAAGTGTACACAATGGTACAATGTCCTTCGTGTTTCACTATTGCAGTCATCACCTGTGGGAGGATTCTCAAAGCTGAGGAAAGGGAAGGAAGGATAGGCTGAGTTCTAGGTATGGGTTAGGAGGCCCTGCAAAATTGCACAGGCAAAGCCTGCCCTAGACTTAAAAACGAGGGGTAGGTGGTAATGTTTTGTAAAGGTATGGACAGAGGTCCAGGTGGCCGCTTCCAAGATGTCCCTGGTGAGTAATCCTCTGAGGAAGGCAGTGGAAGTGGAGGTTGCCCTAGTGGAGTGGGTACGGACAGACTTAGGGATGGGTTAACCCTGTAGTCTGTAGCAAAAAATGGATACAGTGTGAAATCCATTTGGAAATGGTTTGTTTGGAGATGGGCTTCCCCTCTGCCCCTGGGGCAAAGCTTACACGTAGTTGGTCTGTTTTTCTGAAAGGCTTAGTATGGTCCAGATAATATCCGAGTTGCCTGTGTACATCTAGTGAGTGTAGGATTCCCCCCCCCCTTTGTTTTGAGGGGTGGGAAAGAAGCTAGGAAGGTGTACGGCCTGGTTAAAGGTCACATCAGATACCACCTTGGGCATAAAGGAGGGGTTAGTCCTCAGGGAGACTCTGTCCGCATGGAAAATGATGAAAGACTCAACAGCCATGACAGCTTGAAGTTCTGAGACCCTTCTGGCTGATGTGATAGCTAGTAGGAAGGCAGTCCTCCATGAGACGTATTTCAATTCTGTAGAAGTGGCAGGTTCGAAATGAGGTAAGGTTAGTTTTTTTAATACACAATTAAAGTCCCAGGGTGGTGTGAGTGGCCTTCTGGGAGGCCCGATATTAGAAGCCCCTATGAGGAATTGCTTAATCAAAGGATGAGAGAAGAGGGGTTGGTTTGAATCGTAATGGGCTGAAATGGTCGAGGCATGAATTTTAATAGAGGAGAAAGAGAGGCCACTATTGAGCAACTCTGCAAGGTAATCCAGGATGCAAGGGATGGAACGTTGGGAGGTACTGCCCCCCCCCCCCTTGACTGTGAGAATCTTTTCCATTTTCCTACATATGATTTTCTTGTGCTGGGCCTTTTTCCTATCATCTCTGTGTTTGAACATTCCTCTGTCATGATGTCCATGACCTGTTTGCTTAACAGGGACTCCTTGTTAGTTTTTAGTGTACAAGCCATGCTGAAAGATTGAGAGTCTGTAGGTCTGGGTGCAGTACCCACCCTCTCCTGGGTCAAGAGGTCTGCAGCTTTGGGGGCTGTAAGGTCAGGCAGCGTAACAGGGGGTACCAATGCTGTCTGGGCCAGTCTGGAGCAATGAGGATGGCCCTTGCTCTCTCCTCTCCTATTTTGATCAGAACCTTTGGAATAAGTGGCAGAGGAGGGAACGAGTACACAAAGAGGGAGTTTCAGAGGAAGGTCAAAGCATCCATCTTCCACACTAGGGAGGTGCAACTCCCTGGTGTGGAACCTCTGCAGCTGGTGGTTGATGTGCGAGGCAAAGAGATCCACTTCTGGGGTCCCCCACTCCTGAATGATTTGCAGAAAAATTTCTCTGTGGAGCTGCCATTTATGGGGGTCCAGTACGTTTCTGCTTAGGTGGTCTGCCAGGGTGTTGCTGACCCCTGGTAGTTACTGGGCAATTAGGTGCAGCCCCATGGAGTTGGCTGTAAGCCAGAGACTCATGGCTAACCTGAACAGGGGGTAAGATTGGGTGCCCCCCTACTTGTTGATGTACATCATTGTGGTGTTGTCTGTTTATAAGGAGGACCCCTGGCCTGAGATGAGGTTGGAAGGAAGTCAGAGCCTTTTGTACTGCCATCATTTAAGTACCACTGAAATTTTCTCAAGTGAAGCCTGGCAAGGGGGATAGGAAGGATGCAGGATGCCATGTATCCCAGGGCTTGCAGGAACTTCCTTGCAGTGAGGTGGCTTCTGGAAGCCAGCTGGGTGAAGTAGAGAGGCAGCAAGCTCTGTTTTTCTGGGGATAGGAAGGCCATTTGGAATGCTGTGTCTATAACAGCTCCCCAGGAAAATAATTTTTCTGGTGGGGTTTCGCTTTGTTTTCTCATTGATGGTGAACCCTACGGAAGTAAGGAGAGATTTGACAAAGAGAAGGTCCTGGAGCAACTTTTCTTTGCCCTCTGTCTAAATGAGACAGTTGTCCAAGTAAGGGTAAATCTGTATATCTCTATGTCTGCAGAATGCTATAGCCACAGCTAAGCATTTGTTGAATACTCTGGGAGCAGTAGATAAGCCAAAGGGCAGTGTAGAGAACTGAAAGTGTTGACAGCCTGCTCTATAGCACAGGAATTTTCTGCACGATTTCCATGATGGGGATGTGGAGGTAGGCATCCATTAGGTCTAGTGTCACAAGCCAGGCATTTTTTGTTAGCATACGCAAGAGCTGCTGCAAAGTAAGCATTTTGAATTTGGGGACCACCAAGGAGGTGTTCGGTTTGGATAGATCCAGGATGGGGCACCAAGTGCCCTCTTTTCTGGGAATAAGGAATAGTCTGGAGTAAAAACCTTTTCCTGTTTGATTTGGAGGGACAGGTTCTACTGCCCCCTGGGATATTAGAGTTTGAACCTGTTTCGATGCCTCTGCCCACTGGTTTGGGGGGAGGTCTGGGTACCCTCTTGGAATTAGGAGTTCGCTGAAAGAGAATTTGTATCACTGAGAAATTATTTTTAACACCCACTGGTCCTTGGTTATAGAAACCCAAATGTCCTTGAAGAGCGTGAGCCTTCCTCCTAGTTTTTGATGAGTGAAGGGTGGGCAGAGGGGGGAGGGAAAATCATTGTGAGTGCTTGCCATAAAAGCTTGATTTAGAACTCCCTGGTTTAGAGACGGAAGTGGCCCATTGTTTGCTTCTTTGCTGGCCCTGGCATAAGGGCCTGGTTAGCCTGTCCCTGCGGGGCTTACCTTGACACGGTCTGCTAGGTGGAGGGAAGGCCCAGTGCTTAGAGGGGAAGTTCCTGCTGAATCTGGGAGGTTGAAATTGAAAGAAATATTTCTACTGTTTGCATAGCCTTTGCTTTGTCTTCCATCTTTTTAAGCACTTCTGCTTTTTCCCCAACCAGGCGCGCCCTGTCTGGGGGTGCATCAATAAGTTTAGACTTGACATGATCAGGGAGAGGTTGTTCCTGCAGCCACGCATGTCTCCTAATAACAGATCCTGTCACTGCTGCCCTGCTAGAGGCTTCTAGGGCATCACTTCCACATTGTAATGAGTGCTTGGCTACTTCACAAGCAGACTGTAGCAATTCTGCCAGCTCCTTTGAGTTGGCACAGTCAGGAGAGGAAGCAATCTTCTGTTTTAATTGTTCCAAAGTGTATTGTTGATATATTAACATAAGGAACTGACAACTGAGTGCTCTGACAGCTAAGGTTGCAGAGGTGTATACTTTCTTACCCCATCTGTCCAGAGCTCTGGAGTCTTTGTCAGAAGGAAGAAGATTCTTGGTAGAACTAGTCTTAGCTCCTGTGGGTCCCTGTGTAATGACCTCAGGATCTACAGCAGGATTCCTATACAGGTATTTGTGAGAATCCGGTACTCTGTAGTACCTGTCAGGTTTACTTTGAGCAGGAGGCAGGCCATTAGGGGCTGCGCTGCATTCATGGAAAACATCAACCACCACCTCCAAAATAGGTGGGATGGCCAGGGGTCTGTGCTGGGGCAGATCCAGAAACTCTCTAAGGCTTTTCTTAAACTGGGGGAAGTCTTGAGATTCCCAGTGGAAATGTTCCCCGAGGGAATAAAGGGTTTCCCCAAAAGAGCGGTCCTCTAGAGGGGAGGCAGAAGGGATGGACTCCTCTGCATCTGAATCCTCATAAACAGTTAAGGGATGCTGTTCCTCTTTAAAAACAGAATAATCAGATTTCTCAGACTCTTGGTCTGTCATAATTTCTGGAGAAGGATGCCTTTTCCTTTTAGGAGTGGGGCCTGAGTACCTTAGATAAGGGAGATGAGATTCCTCCACCATTTTAAGCATTTGAGCTTGGGGTGGGGGAGCAGTAGCAAGATGGTGGCTAGAAGCAGATTTCCTAGTAGTGGCCTGGCTTCTAGGCCTGAAAAAATCCGTAGGTCTCTGAAAAGCAGTAATCGGATGTGAAAATGCTGTTTTTTCTCGAGATTCGGTAGTGAGAAAGGCCTCCTCAGAAACCAGTGCGTGCGTAGCGGCTCTGGACCCAACCGAGGCAGAGACAGCCAAAGGTTTGGAAGATGAAGTAGATTTCTATGGCATACCGGACTCCAAAAGGGTCTTGGCAGAGGCCTGCGTAGATAACGAGTCGGGCATCAGGGGCTGCGAAAGTGCCTCACTGAATTCCGGAGAACTGACGACTTCCTTAGAGGTAGCGTCGTAGGAAGGCTTAGCCTTGTGTGACCTGTCTCAATCTTTATCTCTAAGTTTTTTTGGAATATTCACAGATTGTTGGCTGACGGACGCAATATCGGAATTCGAAGATGGAACACGAAAATAATTGTCTACAAAAAGAGCTCTATGGCAAAATGCTTCTCGCATTAAAGAGGGCACAGAACTGGCTACGAGGGATGTCATGGTCTGGGCCTAAACAAGTGATGCAGTAAGAATGAAAGTCTCGGTGTGGTATCTGGCTTTCGACAGGCGAGACAATTGTTAACTTTTTCGGACATCAGAGCAAGAAAAAAAAAAAAAGAGTCCCCAACGGGGTAGTTAGCTTTACACATTTTCTGCTTTAATGCAACTTCTGGTAGCGGCCAACCGGCACTCATGCAAACTGCTTCTGCTACGGGCTCCACAGCAAAAAGACTGATGTAATCACATCGGCTGCCTTGCTTTATAGCACTGACGACCCGATGTCAAACTACAGGCGACGGCAGCTGGTGCACAAAAACATTGCTTCTGGTATTCGGGCCGACCGAGGGCTACCACAGCAGGGATAGCCCACAGTTGATGACTGCAACAGTGAAACACAAAGAACATCATCACTCTTATGGGAATGTAGCAAATTTTCCAATTAAAAAAAACTATTAATGCTTCTAGCATTAACAATCATCAGAGATGCATCAAATGTTACTATATGTGAACTGTTAAATTTTCGACCCAGCAAAAATCCTGCCTAGTATTTGTCAAATACTGCAAAAATATCTGCTGCAAAAATTCCTTCCCTGATCTTGACAAATGCATGCCATCCTATCTGAATACATGTGCCCAAAACTAGGCTTGGATGCTCTACAAATTTCTATTTTTTAAAAACACGGAATTTTTTCCATGTAGGTATTTACCCAAAAAATCTTTTCATTCACAGTGACTTGACTATCCTTTCTTTAGGTGATTTGTGAAAAATATGTCATAACACCAGCATAAGCTATACTATCTAAGTGGGCTGTCAGTTCCCTAACAATTAGAGGATCCTTGCGGATGAGATCATTTGTACCGACATGAATAAAAACAGATCTGTACTTCCTTACATTTAAGGCATTCCAAGGCTGGACTCACATCATCTATTTTTGCTCCTGGAAATCATAACACTATTCAATGTTCATTACCTTCTCTGAAAATATAAGTATCAATTCCTCTAACAACTGAATCTCCAATTACAAGAATAACTTTGCTGACCAGTTCTGAAGAATCTTCAACTTCTAACACAGTAACATCTGTGCTACCAATTGTTACAAAGGGTAGATCTTCATCACCATTCGTCTTATGAATCCCACTATCTCCATTGTGCATTAACTTTTCATCCAGCTGGCATTGTAAATTCACAGCTTGAGAGAAGTAGTCAACATCTGTCTTTATCTTTTCTTTTCTTACAGTAATGTTCTTCAATCCTTCCATGTTCAATTTTGATTTTTCCTTTTTACCAGCCCCCTTGCCTATTTTTTCTACATTCTCTTTTGGAAAAATGATGCATTTTTCTGTAGACTGAAGGTTTTGTCAGAGAAAAACATTATCATTCCCGTAACCCGTGTGTTACATAACAAAGCAGTGTCATTTTTAGTACGTATTCTCTTTACTTTACAGACACTAATCAGTTTCTTTTTCTTCCTTGTTATTTGTTATGAACTTCTTCCATTCTTTCTTTTTTGTTTCCTTCTAAACAATCCCGATCCTCAGATTGCTGAACACTTGCATCCAGATTTTCAAAGTTCTCAGGGGCATTGTTTTGTTTCCTAGGGGTTGAATAATCTTTATAGACAATAGATGCATCATTTCCTAAATGTACTCAGTGACATCTCTGCACTGGCCCAGTAATCAAGGAACTTCAATCCTCACCACTGGCAACAGCGAGGGATGTAGACAATGGGAGGATGACATGTACATGCACAGTAAAGTGCAATTTCCCTTAAGAGCACACAGCGATCACAGTCAGTCTGGGGCTGGTTTCTCCCTCTCTCTCCAGATCCCTGGCACAGCTATAAGGGTTGAAATCTCAGCCGAGTGGCCAATCTAAGACCTCCAGAACCCTCTCTGTCCAACCAGTGTTTTGTGTCCCTGCCTAAGTAGTTGACACACACACACATACACTTTGAGATTTGATTGACATACAAATGCATACACCTGAGAAAGGCTGGCAAAGGTTTACTAGCTATGCCTCTTGTCCAGACAATAAGGCAGTTCCAGCTGTCACCAGCCAACTTTTTATAAGCTACTTAAGGCCCTTAAAGGGTGCCCAATCCTGCAGTGTAATGTTACTAATATTCCAAATGGTAGTTTAGACCAAGCACCAGACTATTAGGAGTGGCCTGTACAGAGTCACCAAATACATATGCAAGTACTCTGAGAGCCTAAATACGTCTCACAAACATCAGCCACAAAGACAGGTTTACATATATTTAATAACAAAAGAACAAGACAATACTTCTAATCAACACAGTTACTTCAGAGTTCAAAATCACAGAAAATATTTTGCATGACAGTCTCAAATAAATACAGAAAACATCTAAACTAATCTTTACTATATTCCTATCTATATCTAAAAGAGATACTCTGCCCTAAATCTTACTTACAGAGCAACAAGCATGCAGAAGTGCAGAAGGTGGTGATGAGTGGATGTTCTTGCTAGGTCCAAAACAAAATACAAAATGTACAGTCTCTCTCTTTCTCTGAGAAAGTTCTTAAATCAATATGACATTTTACTGCTGGGTTAGCATGGATGACATTACTTTTTGTCACTTGCCTTCAGTTCCCAGGCTAAACCAGAAACTAATAGGATTTAGTATATCTGTGTTAAAAACATAGATCTCAGATGTTTGCCAGATCCTGGAAGTTGTAAAACAATAAAAACACTTTACATTTTAAACCTAGTAATTACTTTTCTTTCAAGACAATAGAAAAACTTCTAGCTCTAGACATTGTGTCTGCTACTGAACTGAAACTGAAAGATCATATCTTTTGTTTGTGGCCTAGCTATAAAGTAACTTAACCTCAACTATTCTTAAGTTTTGCAAGTTAATCTTCTATGTTCCAACAGGGTATGCTGTGGTTACATTCTTGAAGCTCAGTACATAACACAGTTCTGTACAAGTCATATCAATATTCACAAATGACATAGAATTATTTACAAAATTCCAGATAGATAGGCTCATAGTGTGACATGCTCTATCTTTTCTTTGCCTAACATTATTTATCTCACCAGTCCAATCATTAATATATTAACAACAGTTCTCCAAGACGTGCCAATTGCACAAGTGCAATCATCAAGTCTAGATTTACTTCTAACTATGGTAAGCAAATCATCCAACTTTTGACACGAGTAACACAGATCACCAGTGTTACCTTTAAATATGCATAGCATTTATTACACTGTACAAGACAAATGTGCATTAGCAAACCATTAACTGCATACTCATTTAAGGAATCCATATTCAGCTTCAAACGAATAAAATATTGTAAAAGAAAAGAATAATCAAAATCAGTAACCACAGAATTAAAAGAGAACTTAAATCAACTTCTATGACAAAAATTACACAAGCACTACACAACTAAATAGTAAAGTAAGTACAGTAAAGTTGTTCTGACCATACAAGTTCTGCAAGCCAGACAAAAGCTGTAATTCCTTTACGTCTCACATGAAGGAGCACAGTAGCTTCTGCTCACTATTGCTTGCAGTTGCACTTCCTTTTAACAATAAAGATAGTACAGTTGTGTACACTTACCATAAATGTAGATTTTTCTAGTGTATTCACTGTTACAGTCATTACACTTGGGTTATCCTGCTGGCAGGCTACCCGCAGTCAGCCTGAATTCCAAAGTCTAGGTCCGGCGTCGGTTGCTGTCGCCTCTTCCCTGACGTCAGTGCGTCAGGGGTATAAAAGATGCAGCCGACGCCGTTTTCTTCAGTTTTTCTTGCCCCAGATGTCAGGTGCCCCCAAAAGGATAGGCTAAAAATATGCCAATAAAACATGCATGCACCAAAATACATTATACCTTCATCTACAAGCAAATACACCACATAGGTTGTATAGATTAGAGAAGTGCAGATAAGTTCTAGCAAAGAAATGTGGGATGGTGGTGGGAAACCTGGACTGCAAAAGTGAATACACTCGAACATCTACATTTATGGTAAGTGTACACAACTGTACTATGTTCTTTGTGTTTCACTGTTGCAGTCATTACAATTGGGTTGAATCCCAAAGCTATGGTTGGGAGGCTGGAGCTAAATAGCATTAGGAGCGACTATGAGGCCCTGCAGAACTGCAGTGGCAAAGCCTGCCCTGGATTTAGAGTAGAGTGGTAAATTATAGTGTTTTGTAAAGGTGTGCACCGAACTCCAGGTAGCAGCCTCTAGAATGTCTTTCATTGGTACTCCCCTGAGAAAGGCTGCTGAAGTGGCTGCTGCTGTGGTTGAATGTGGCCTAATGCCCTTAGGCACTGGTTTGCCATGTTGTGAATAGCAGAAACGAATGCAGTGGCCTATCCACTTTGAAATAGTATGCTTTGAGATAGCCTTTCCTTGTGATCCTGCAGCACATGCCACTAGCAGTTGCTCTGTCTTTATGAAAGCTTTGGTTCTGTTCAAGTAGAAGCGTAGTTGTCTGTGTATGTCCAAAGAATGCAGAATTCCCTCCCCCTTATTCTGTGGGTTTGGATAAAAAGTAGGCAGATGAACAGTTTGGTAAAGGGCCACACTGGTCACTACCTTAGGCATAAATGTCGGGTTTGTCCTCAGGTAAACCCTGTCTGGATAAAAAATGATAAAAGGTTCCACAGCCATGAGTGCCTGTAGCTCTGAGACTCATCTTGCAGAGGTTATTGCTAGGAGCAGAGCTGTTTTCCAAGATAAAAACTTTATATCAGCTGTAGCGGCTGGCTCAAAAGGAGGCAGGGTGAGTTTTTCCAAGACATAATTGAGGTCCCATGCTGGTATTGGTGATCTCCTTGGAGGTCTTACGTTTTTGGCTCCTCTGAGGTACTGCCTTAAAGGATGAGAAAAAATTGGTGGCTCTGTATTGTAATGAGCCGAAATGGCAGAGGCATGAATTTTAATTGATGAAAAGGATAGGCCTTTGTCCAGCATCTCAGTTAAGTATGGCAAAATCTGAGGAATATTTGGTACAGCTGTGTCAATTCCTTGTGCTTGGTTCCAAGCACAGAATCTCTTCCACTTTCCAGCATAAGATTTTTCTGGTACTAGGCCTTCTGGCCTCCAAAATTACATCCATCACAGCTTTAGTGAGAGGCGTGTTTTGCATGACTACATTATCCGCCATGCTGCCAGATTTAAGGTCTTTAGTTGGCTGTGCAGGATATGATTGTTTTGTTGGGACAGTAGATGAGGTATTTGAGGCAAAGTCCAAGCTGGGCATTGAGACAAGTTCCTTAGGACTGGATACCAGTACTGGCGGGGCCAGTCTGGGACAATCAGTATCATCTTTGGCTTCTCGTCTGACTTTTAGGAGTACCTTGGGGAGGAGAGGCAGTGGAGGAAAGGCATATACTGCTAAGCTTTTCCAGCTGAAAGATAGGATGTCCACTTTCCATGCTTGTCTGTGATATGTCCTTGTGCAGAATCTTTTTAGTTGGTAGTTGTGAGGAGAGGCAAATAGATCTATATCCGGGCATCCCCATTTCCTTGTTATCATGCTGAAGACTTGTGGATGCAATTTCCACTCGTGGGGATCCATGAGGTTTCTGCTTAGTTTGTCTACCACAGTATTTACCTTTCCTGGCAGGAATTGTGCCTGCAGATGTACTTGGTAAGTCATGGCTAGTCTGCAAGGGGGTAAGAATGAGTGCCTCCCTACCATGTGCCTTGAATACATCTTTCTGCCATGTGGGCCCCCCAGGCATAATCTGATGCAATCGTTGTTAATGTCTGCCTGGCTGGGGGTAAAGTGAATGGCTGTCCCTTGTTCTGGTGACAAGCCTTCGCCCACCATCGAAACTCATGTTGCAGGCAGGGAATGAGGGTAATTATTGTTTCCAGGCTGTGGCAATGTTGAGTCCAAACACTTTTTAGGTACCACTGAAGTTTCCTCATATGCAGTCTCGCATATGGAATTAGTAGAATACAGGATTCCATGAAGCCCAAAGCCTGCAGAATTTTTTTGCAGATAACTGGGTCTTTGTTGCCAACAGGCTGAAACAGGCAGTCAGTTGCTTTTGTTTGTCTGGCGTGAGATAAGCCATCTGGGCAGTTGTATTTAAGCTTGCACCCAGGAATATTATCTCTTGAGAGGGTACTAGTTTTGATTTCTTTTCGTTGACTGTGTACCCTAGGCCTGTTAGAAATCTCTTTACAAATGCCAGATGCTGTAGTAGAATGTCCTTGTTCTCTGCTTGAATGAGGCAGTCATCCAAGTAAGGATAAATTTGTATTCCTCTTTGTCTGCAGAATGCAATTACTGGTGCCAGGCACTTTGTGAAGGCCCTGGGTGCAGTAGATAAGCCAAAGGGCAGTGCAGAGAATTGGTAATGCATTGAGCCAGCTTTGAATCTGAGGTATCTTCTGCATGTTTGTCTGATTGGGCCATGCAGGTATGCCTCTTTTAGTTCTAAAGTCACAAGCCAAACCTTCTTGCCCAGCATGGGAAGAAGTTGCAGTAGAGTCAGCACTTTGAATTTTGGTATATCCAGATATGTGTTTAGAACAGATAGGTCCAGTATTGGTCTCTAGGTCTTGTCCTTTCTTGGTACCAAGAACAGTCTTGAATAAAATCCTCATCCCTGCTCTTGCTCTGGTACTTGTTGAATGGCCCTCATGTCCATGAGGGATGAGACTTGCTTTTGTGCCTCTGCCCATTGATGTTTTGGCAGGTCTGGCCAACCGTTTGTCCTTGGCAGGGTATGGAAGTGAAATGTATACCCTTGCGACACTATGTCTAGGACCCATTTGTCCTGTGTTATAATGTGCCAATTTTGAGAAAGAAAGTGCTAGTTTTTCCCCTAAAGGTGCGGCCAGAAGATAAGTGCTTGGTGCAGGCAGGGGGGTAGTCATTGGGACTGTTTCTTCTATGGCTGTGATTTGTCTTCTCCACTTTTGGAAGTAGAAGCACCCCATTGTTTAGACCTGTACGAACCTTGGAGCTGGGATCCGCCTCTTGGGCGTCTGTATCTGCCCCTTTGTGGTCTGTCTGACACTGGAAAGGACCAATTCTTTGTTGGCCAGTGTCTGCTAAATCTTGGAGGCTGTACCTGTAAGAAGTCTTAAACCATTTGCATTGATTTAGCTTTGTCCTCCATTTTCTTTAACACCAAACAAGGTATCATGCTGTAAAGGAGCATCTAATAATTTTGCTTTGACAAGATCAAGCAGATTTTGTTCCTTTAACCAAGCATGCCTCCTGATGACAGAACCCGTAACAGCGGCCCTGCAGGAGGCCTCCAAAGAATCAAAACAACATTGCAAAGTATGCTTTCCAACTTGTTCAGCAGCATGCAATAAATCCTGCATTTAAAGCCCTTATAGCCAAGGTAGCAGAAGTGTAAATCTTTTTCCCCATCTGTCCAGTGCCCTAGAGTCTCTGTCAGAGGGAGTAGGGTTTTTTGCAGTGGAAGCCTTGACCCCTTTGGCACCCTGAGAGATAGTTTCTGGGTCAGTTTCTGGGTCAGCAGCAGGGTTTTTGAAAAGGAATTTATGAGAGTCAAGAACCCTATAGTACCTCTCCGGCTTAACAGGAGCTGGAGGTAAAGAGTCAGGGGGTCAGACTGGACTCTGAAAATACATCATCTACAATGTCTAACACAGGTGGAATAGCTAGGGGCCTGTGTTGTGGTAGTAAAAGGAAGTCTCTAAGCCTTTTCTTAGATTCAGAAAAATCTTGGTTCTCCCAGTGGAAATACTCCCTCATGGTATGCAGAGTTTCCCCAAAAGAGTAATCCTCAGGAGGAGAGGCTGAAGGGATATATTCTTCAGCATCAGAATCCTCATAGGGAAGAAGAGAGTATTCCTAATCAGAAGAGGAATCAGATGAAATGGAAACCTGATCTGAAGATTCATATTCTGTCTCTTGCCTAGGCTTTTTATCTGGAGGGGGATAGGAACCCCTGATCAAAGTAATTAGATCTTCGGACATTTTGAGCATCTGTTTTTTGGGCATGGAGGCCTGTCCATGAGGCTGTTGTACTTGCTTCTTTGTCTTTAAAGGTGCTTTAGTCTTTGCCTTTGAAGCTGAAGTCGTTTTAATGTACAACTGAGTAGGTCTGAAAACACCCTCAGAAGCTGATGCCTGCTCAGCGGCTCTGGACCCATCTGAGGGAATAGTCTCCGAAGGCACAATACCTTGAGCTTCCAGCGGCCTAATAGACTCCATGTGGGTGTCGGTAGTGGCCTGCGGGTCTAAAGTAGCGGGCGTCAGGGGCTCAGAAGGCACCTCACTGAGAACCGGCAAACTGGTGACTGGCTTAGAAGAAGCCTCGTCGTCGGTTTTGGACCTCGGATGCCTGTCTTTTTCATTGCGTTTTTTTGTGAATTCCGGTAGTCAGAAGGCTATCCGACGACATCGTATAATTAAATCTGCTGCCAAAATAGTGAAATGCAAAATCGCACCAACGCTTAATAGTGCGTTGGTTAAATCTAGCATAAAACCAACAACTAGCAACATCGTTGTCAGGGCCTAGGCAAGGAATGCAGTAAGAATGAAAGTCCTTATGAGGTATTTGCTTCCCACAAGAAATACAATTATTAACTTTTTCTGACATCGGTCTGGAGCAAGAAAAAAGGTTCCCCAACAAGGTACTTGGCTTTAAATGAAGCCTTCCAATCTGAAATTCGAGCACAAAAATCTCAGGAGTTGGCTGACCGGCACTTGCGAACTGCTTATGCTTCGGGCACCGTGCGGCAAGAAAGACTGAAGAAAATGGCGTCGGCTGCATCTTTTATACCCCTAGCGCACTGGTGTCAGGGAAGGGACGACAGCAACAGACGCCAGACCTAGACTTTGGAATTCAGGCTGACTGCGGGTAGGCTGCCAGCAGGATAACCCAAGTGTAATGACTGCAACAGTGAAACACGAAGAACATCAATTAATCATAAACCAAGGTAGGACAGTTTATATATGCTCTGGATTTTCCTCTCTGCAGTCCGTGTGAATTTATAGTTGTCTAGGCCCCTTGGGTGGCCACAGCTTCCTTTTTAAAAATGTATCCCTTTCTAACAACCAACAGTGAAATTAAAGGTAAAACAATAAAATAAGAATCAAAGTAAATCTTAACAAGCTATCCCTTCCTACCTACAAACAGTGAAAGAGAGTGATTACAAAATATAAATTCAAATAAAACTTGAATTACCAGTCAACTCCACGGTAAATCACAAACCAATCTAGGAATGTTAAAAGAAAGAAAAGTGTGTGTGTGTATTTGTACTTCTGTCTGCGTATGCTAGTGCATGAAAGTGTGTGTGTGAGAGCAATCAAGTAGTGGTGGCGGCAGCAGTTAAGAGGTTTGCAAACTTCTCGACCTCTTAGCTCAAGAAATCTTGATAAAGCTTAAAATAAGGCGGGAACAAAGTCTCAAAAATAGGAACAGATGTTGCTATTATTACAAGTTTCTTGAATAACAGGATTTGTGCTAGCATACATTTTCTGAAGCTTGTGTGTCTGTGTGACTGAAATCTGGATAAAGTCGAAACAAAGTTCAAAAATATGAACAGATTTTAAATACTGCCCTTATACAATTACAAAGTTACATGAATAGCAGGATTTGTCATAGCATGAATTTTCTTAAGGAAATAAAATCGGAAACTCAAATGTACATCATTTAGTGACTTCAGTCTCCAATGACTTGCAACAAATCACACATTTCAGGAGTAAGGGACAAAAAAATGAAGTAAATATCTGAATATTTTTTGAAAATGTTATATTAAGTAATTTACATCCAAAATACAACACCACTGGCATCCTACAGCAAATCTGAAGCATTATATGGAAGAACTATTTTATATAAAAAATGCAGTAATAAAAAAAAAAAAAGTAGTAAAACAACAATTTTACAGACAGCCCATTCTTTAAGTGCAAGGGTGTGAATTACTGTGTAAATAAAGAACAGTTGTGTACACTTACCATAAATGTAGATGTTCGAGTGTATTCACTGTTGCAGTCATCACATTTGGGTTGTCTGCTTGCAGTAGCCCTCAGTCAGCCTGATTATCAAAGTATTGGGTCCTGCGTCAGTTGCTGTCTCATCTTCCATGATGTCAGGTAGTCAGGGGTATAAAGCATGCAGCCGACGCCATTACTTCAGTTTTTCTTGCCCCAGATGTCAGGTGCCCCCATAATGGGAAGCAATTATATATACAAGGTTACACCTCCAACAAAAAAGCAAATACACCAAAAAGCTTTAAACATAGTAAGCAAGAATAGTGGAATAGCTAGTAGAAGTCAGGGGGCTGGAGGGAGGGTAAAGTACAGTTTTGTACCTACCATAAATGTAGATGTCCGAGAGGTATGCATCTGCAGTCCTAACAAATGGGTTGTCCTGCCTCAGGCAGCCCTTCGGTCGGCCGGATTCCAAAGTCTGGGTCTGGCCTCGGCTGATGTCGCACTTCACCCGACGTCATAGCTGCTGTTAACCGGGTATAAAGGCATCAGCCGATGCCATTTTCCTCAGTGTTTCTTGACCCAGATGCCAGGAGCCCTCTAGGAAGGCTAAATTTGGATAAATGCAAATGTTTCCAAACAATAGAGAGCAAATAGAAATAAACATGTATATACATATATACAAACAAATACACCATAATAGATTCCCCCAGCTAGCTACAAGATGGGCAAATACCCTAGGAGTACCACAGAGGGGAAGGAGGGTGGGTAATCCTGACTGCAGATGCATACCTCTCGGACATCTACATTTATGGTAGGTACAAAACTGTACTATGTCCTTCAAGGATGCATCTGCAGTGCTAACAAATGGGTAGAATACCATAGCCAAACTGGGGGAGGAGGTACTAAGAAGATTATGGTGTAGTTAAGATCCCTTGCAAAACAGCAGTGGCAAAACCTGCTCGGGATCTGGAGTATAAAGGTAGATTATAATGCTTGGCAAATGTATGCACGGAGCTCCAAGTAGCAGCCTCTAAAATGTCTTTGGTAGCCACTCCTCGTAAAAAAGCTGTAGTAGTGGCTGTAGCCCTTGTGGAGTGAGGTCTGATGTTTTCTGGAGTTGTCTTTCCATGATAAGAGTAACAAAATCTAATGCAATTTCCTATCCATTTTGAGATTGTCTGTTTTGAAATTGCTTTTCCTTCCATTCCTGTTGCATATGCTACCAGAAGCTGGTCAGTTTTCCTATTGTTCTTGGTTCTGTCCAGGTAGTAGCGCAATTGCCTATGCACATCCAAGGTATGTAGTAGTCTTTCCCCCCTGTTCTGTGGGTTGGGGAAGAATGTAGGTAGGTGGATTGCTTGGTTTAATGATACCCTGGAGACCACCTTTGGCATAAAAGTAGGATTAGTTCTCAGGGACACTCTATCCTGATGGAAGATAAGGAAGGGCTGTACTGCCATTAATGCCTGTAATTCAGAAACCCTTCTTGCTGAAGTGATTGCAAGCAGGAAAGCAGTTTTCCAAGATAAGTACTGTAATTCTGCTGTTGCTGCTGGTTCAAAAGGGGGAAGTGTCAACTTTTCTAACACAAAGTTCAAGTCCCATGTAGGCAATGGTGGTTTCCTTGGTGGCTTTACATTTTTAATTCCTCTCAGGAACTGCCTGAGTAGAGGATGAGAAAAGACTGGAGGATCCATGTTGTATTCTGCTGAAATAGCTGACGCATGAATCTTAATGGAGGAGTAGGACAGGCCATTGTGGAAAAGCTCTGCTAAGTATTCCAGGATGTTAGCTATGTTTGCCAGTGATACATTTTCTCCTTTTGCTGCACTCCAAATGAGATATCTTTTCCATTTTGCTGAATAAGTTTTTCTTGTTGAGGGTCTGCGAGCCTCCAAGATAATGTCTTTAACCCTTTGAGATAAATCTGGGTTATTTTGTCTTATGCAATGTTCCAAGCAGCTAGCTGCAGTGTTTTCAAGTTTGGATGCAGGATTTTGAAGTTGTTCTGTGCTAGCAGTAAAGGAACTAGGGGTAGAGGCCATGCGTGTTCCCGAGACATACTCCTCAGTAGTGGGTACCAATGCTGCCTCGGCCAGTCTGGAGCTATCAGGATGATCCTTGGGTGATCTTCTTTGATCTTCAGTAGCACCTTGTGCATCAAAGGAAGAGGTGGGAATGCATATGCTGTCAGGTTTTCCCAGCTGAAAGATAGGGAGTCCACCTTCCAAGCAAGTGGGTGGTATGTCCTTGTGCAGAATTTTTTCAATTGGTGGTTGTGTGGGGGATGCGAATAAGTCTATTTCTGGTAGTCCCCATTTACTTGTAATGGATTTGAAGATGTCTGGATGCAGCATCCATTCGTGGGCATCCGTGGTAGTTCTGCTTAGATGTCTGCTAGTATATTTTCTTTTCCTGGCACAAATATTGCCTGGAGCTGAATGTTGAGGTTCAGGGCCACATTCCAGAGGTCCATTGCCATCCGGCATAGAGGATATGAATGTGTGCCTCCCTGTTTGTTGATATACCACATAACTGTGGTGTTATCTGTCCTTATCAGCAAATGACCCTGTTGAAGAAACGGTCTGAATGTCTGAATTGCCAGTTTTACTGCCAGCATCTCTTTTTGATTTATGTGTAGGTTCAGCTGGTCTTGAGTCCATAAGCCTTGTATGCCGTTGTCCAGCATGTGTGCCCCCCAACCGAGGTCTGAGGCATCCGTGGTGATAGCCTGGCTTGGGTGAGGGCTGTGGAAGGGCAGCCCTTTGTTCAATTGACAGGCCTGAGCCCACCATCGGAATTCTTGCTTCAGGCATGGAATTATTGGAATTTGGGTTTCTAGGCTGTGCTTGTGCTGAGACCATAAATTCCTTAGATACCATTGCAACTTCCTCATATGTAGTCTGGCATGTGGAATCAATACTATGCAGGATGCCATGTAACCCAGGGCTTGCAGAACTTTCCTTGCTGTAAGCTGGTTCTGCGTTGTTAATGCCATGAAATAGAGTGGTAGGTGCTTCTGCTTTTCTGCTGTGAGGAATGCCATTTGGTTTGATGTGTCCAGTTCTGCACCCAAGAAAGTTATCCTTTGGGATGGTATCAGCTTTGACCTTTTTATGTTGACTGTCTATCTCAGGGCTTGCAATAGGTGAATGACCTTTCTCAAATCTTTTGTTAATTTGTTTTTGTTGTCCACTTGTAACAGGCAGTCGTCCAGGTATGGGTAAATTTGAAATCCCTGAAGCTTGCAATGAGCAATTACTGATGCCAGGCATTTTGTGAATACTCTGGGCGCAGTAGATAAGCCAAAAGGCAATGCTGAGAATTGATAATGCTCTGATCCTGCAAGAAATCTGAGGTATCTTCTGCAATTTGGTCGTATGGGGACATGCAGGTATGCCTCCTTGAGATCCAGAGTTACCAGCCAAGACTCCTTGCCCAGCATGGGAAGAAGCTGCTGTAGGGTCAGCATCTTGAATTTTGGAACAATGAGATATGTGTTCAGAGCGGACAGGTCGAGAATAGGTCTCCATTGGTTTTCCTTTCTTGGCACCAGGAAAAGTCTGGAGTAAAATCCTTGCCCTTGTTCCATAGACGGTACCTTTTCTATAGCTCTCATCCTTAGTAAGTGGTCTATTTGTTCTAGAGCGTTTGTCTTTTGATTTGGAGGTAGGTTTGGCATTCCTCTCTTCCTTGGTAGAGTATGGAAGTGAAACCTGTAACCTTTGTCTATTGTCTGTAGAATCCATTTGTCTCCTGTAATGTAATGCCAGTTTACTGAGAATAAGGCTAGCTTTCCGCCTAAGGGTGCTTCTAGTTGTTCCCTGGTAGGTGGTTTCAGAGCCAAGTCACTGTGATTGTCCTGTGGAAGTGGTAGTGGCTGGATCTGTGGCAGTACTTCTCTGGTTGTTAGGCTGCCACTGACGTCCCCCGTAGGCACCTCTGGATTGACCTCTGCCTCTTGGGCGCCTATTCCTGCCTCTCTGTGCTCTGGTGGTGTCTGGAAAGGACCAATTCTTGGAAGGCCAGTTCCTACTAAACCTCGGAGGCTGGACCTGTAAGAAATCCTTGACTGTCTGGACAGATTTTGCTTTCTTCCACCTTCTTCAACACTTGCTGTGCAGGGGAGCCAAACAAACTGTGTTTTCCATGGGAGCATCTAGGAGCTTTGACTTTACATGGTCTGGTAAGGACTGCTCTTTTAACCATGCATGCCTTCTGATCACTGTACCAGTCATAGCTGATCTAAAGGAAGCCTCCAGTGCATCATAGCCGCATTTTAAGGAATGATTACTGACCTGCTGAATGTTATGTACCAATTCCTGAAGGGACTTTCGGTCTAAAGGTTCAGGCGAGGACAGTTTTTTAGTTAACTGATCTAACATAAATTCCTGATACTGAATCATGTGGAATTGACAGTTTAAGGCCCTAGCCGAAAGAGTAGCAGAAGTATAAACTTTTTTACCCCATCTCTCTAAGGCCCTGGATTCCCTTTCAGAGGGGAGGGGGTTTTTGGCAGAGGCAGCTGCTACAGCTTTGGGGCCCTGTGAAATAGTTTCAGGATCTGCAATAGGAGCCTTATACAAGTGGTAATGTGTGTCCGGAACCCTGTAGTATCTGTCGGGCTTAGCAGGGGCTGGAGGAAGAGAGTCAGGAGCAGTACAAGCATCATTAAATGCATCATCCACAACTGTAAGTACTGGAGGAATGGCTAAAGGCCTATGCTGTGGCAAATGTAAAAGGTCCTAAGCCTTTTCCTAGAGTCTGAAAAATCCTGGCCCTGCCATTGAAATTGTTCTCTCATAGCATGCAAGGTTTCCCCAAAAGAAAATTCCTCAGGAGGAGAGGCAGAAGGAATGGAGTCTTCTGCATCAGAGTCCTCATATGGAGAATAAGGGCCTTCTGGAGGTTTGTATTTTCTGAATCATCAGAGGAGTAATCTGTAGAAACTGGCTCAGGGGCTCTGCTCTAGGCCTCTTCTCTGGAGGGGTGAGAGGCCCGTCAGGGTGAGGCTGGGATCCCTGATCAAAGAAATGAGATCCTCTGCTAGACTAAGCATTTGAGTACTAGAGCTAGGCCTGTGAGAGGGGGTTTTAGCAGGCACGGTCTTTGTTGATTTGGCTGCTTTAGCCGTGGTAAAAGCCTTAATTGACATGGATGCAGGGGGCCTAGCAGCTCCACGTGCAGGAGTAGATATATCTAAAGGGATAGTATCTGATAAATCCTGAGAACCTGTAAGAGCAGGTGGGATATCAGTAGCAGATTCAGCCATGCTGGATGAGGCCTCGGTTGTAGGAGGCATGCTTTCGGCCGAAGGAAGAACCGAGGACTCTGTTTCAGCCGAAACCGAGACACTCGCGGTTGGCTTAACCGCGGTTTCGTTCGAAACCGCAGACCGCGAGTGTCGGTCCTTTTCCTTACGCTTTTTAGCTAATTGTGAAGTCGGAGTCTCCGACGGCATGTTGTAAGCAAAAGTGGAGCCGAAAAACTCCTCTGCAAACTCCGACCGACGTCTAAGTGTCCGTCGGTTGAAGGAAGCACAGGCTAGACAAGCTGCTACGTCGTGGTCTGGGCCTAAACAAGGTAGGCAGTAAGAGTGGAAATCTTTATGAGGTATTTGTTTCCCACAAGTTAAACAGTTATTCACTTTTTCTGACATGGGCTGAGGCAAGAAAGAGTCCCCAACGGGGTACTTAGCTTTTTAGAAGTCTTCGGTAGTAGCAATCTCTGGTTCTGACCGACCGGCACTTGCGAACAGCTTCTGCTTCGGGCGCCACACGGCAAGAAAGACTGAGGAAAATGGCGTCGGCTGATGCCTTTATACCCGGTTAACAGCAGCTATGACGTTGGGTGAAGTGCGACATCAGCAGAGGCCAGACCCAGACTTTGGAATCCGGCCGACCGAAGGGCTGCCTGAGGCAGGACAACCCATTTGTTAGGACTGCAGATGCATCCTTGAAGGACATCCAGGACTGCAACAGTGAATACACTCGAACATCTACATATATGGTAAGTGTACACAACTGTACTATGCTCTTCCTGTTTCACTGTTGCATCACATGTGGGTAGATTCCCAAAGCTAAGGATGGAAGGAGCTGTAAGGTCCTGCAAGACTGCAGTGGCAAAGCCAGCCCTGGAATTAGAGAAAATTGGCAAATGGGTAATGCTTGGTGAAAGTATGTACAGAACTCCAGGTAGCAGCTTCTAGGACGTCCCTGGTAGGGACACCTCTGAGAAAGGCTGTAGAGTTAGATGTAGCCCTGGTTGAATGTGGTCTTATCCCCTGTGGGATAGGTTTTCCATGGTGCTTATTGCAGAAATAAATGCAATGGCCTATCCATTTAGAAATTGTTTGCTTTGAAATGGCCTTCCCCTCTGCCCCTGCATCAAATGCCACCAGCAGCTGTTCAGATTTCCTGAGAGGTTTAGTCCTGCCCAAGTAAAATCTAAATTGTCTGTGCACACCCAAGGAGTGCAGTAACTGTTCCCCTTTGTTCTGTGGAATAGAAAGAAGGTTGGCAAATAAATGGACTGATTAAGAGCCACACTGGATACTACCCTTGGGCATGAAGGAGGGATTGGTCCTGAGAGACACCTTATCCGCATGAAAGATGATGAAAGGCTCCACTGCCATAAGGGCCTGCAATTCAGACACCTTCTTGCTGAAGTGATGGCTAAAAGGAAGGCTGTTTTCCAAGAAAGGAATTTCAATTTGGCACCTGCAACTGGCACAAAAGGTGGTAGAGTAAGTTTTTCCAATACAAAGTTAAGGTCCCAGGCTGGAGTTGGGGCTCGCCTGGGTGGTCTTAAGTTTCTGGCCCCTCTGAGGAACCGCTTGAGTAGTGGATGAGAGAAGAGGGGCAGGTCTGTGTTGTAATGAGCTGAAATGGCTGAGGCATGAATTTTGATGGAGGAAAAGGAAAGGCCCTTGTGAAGCATCTCAGTTAAGTATTGAAGAATCTGAGGTAAATTGGGCGCTGCTGTGCCCATCCCCTGAGTTTGGTTCCAGGAACAGAATCTTTTCCATTTTCAGCATAAGATTTTCTAGTACTAGGACTCCTTGCCTTCAGAATGACATCCAACCCTGGTTTACTGAGGGATGGTAATGGAGAGATCAGGTAATTAGCCAGGCTGCCAGGTTCAGGGTTTGAAGCTGAGGGTGCAGAATCTGGCCCTCCTGCTGGGACAGCAGGGTAGGGGGGTCTGAGGCAGGTGCCATAGTACCAGCAGTGACACACTGCGCAAGAGGGGGTACCAGTGTTGGCATGGCCAGTCTGGTGCAATCAGAATAGTCCTTGGTTTGTCCTGTTTTTTCTTTAGTAGTACCTTGGAGAGGAGAGGCAGAGGAGGAAAGGCACAAAGAGAGAGATTTTTCCAGGTGAAGGACAGGGCATCCACTTTCCAAGCTTGTTTGTGGGGAGTCCTTGTACAGAATTTGTCCAATTGGTAGTTCTGGGGGGAGGCAAACAGGTCTACACCTGGGCTCCCACATTTGCTTATCAACATGTTGAATGTCTTTGGTTCCAGTTTCCACTCGTGTGGGTCCATGAGATTTCTGCTTAGTTTGTCTGCCAGTGTATTAAAGGAACTCTAACTTTAGGCAAGGTATGATAGGAATCACTGTTTCTAGATCCTGAGAATTTTGACACCATAGGCTTTTTAGATACCATTGTAGTTTCCTCATATGCAGTCTTGCATATGGAATTAGGAGAATGCAGGATGCCATGAACCCCAAGGCTTGCAGTATTTGTCTTGTTGACAGCAGGGTCTTTGTGGCCATTAGTTTGAAGTAAGCTGTTAAATGAACTTGTATCTCTGGTGTGAGGAAAGCTATCTGGGAAGTTGTGTTCAAGCTTGCTCCCAGGAATACAATTTGTTGGCAGGGTACAAGATGTGATTTCTTTTTGTTTATAGTTTACCCCAGAGAAGTTAGCACCTTCTGTACAAATGCCAGATGATTCAAAAGTATGTCCTGGCTCTCTGCCTGAATTAGACAATCGTCCAGGTATGGGTATATTTGAATATTTCTTTGCCTGCAAAATGCAATGACTGGAGCTAGGCACTTTGTGAATACCATGGGCACAGTAGATAAGTCAAAGGGCACTGCAGAGAACTGACGGTGCATGTAGCCTGCTTTGAAGTGTAGGTATCTTCTGCAAGATTCCCTGATTGGGATGTGCAGGTAGGCTTCCTTTAAATCCAGTGCTGCCAACCAGGCATCATTGCCTAGCATAGGAAGCAACTGGTGAAGAGTTAGCATCTTGAATTTTGGGATCACCAAAAAAGTATTTAGGATAGAGATATCCAGGATTGGGTGCCAGGAGTTGTCTTTTTCTGGGCACCAGGAAAAGTCGAGTAGAAAACTTGTCCCCTTTCCTCTTCTGGGACAGTTTGAATAGCCCTTATACTTACGAGAAAGAGAACTTGCTTTTGAGACTCTGCCCACTGATTTGGAGGTAGATCTGGCCAACCGTTTGGGGTTGGTAAAGTGTGGAAGTGGAATCTATATCATTGGGAAACTATATTTAAAACCCATATGTCCTGGGTAATGAGTTCCCAGTTTTTTGCCTGCAGAGCAATCTTTCCCCCTAAAGGAGCAGTCAGTTGCGAAGGGCTTGGACGTTTTAAAATTAAGTCATTGCAACTGTTTACCATAAGGGGGAGTCTTACTTTTCCCTGCTTTGGAAGTGGGAGCCCCCCACTGCTTAGTCCTGTGCGTACCTTGGGACTGGAGCCTGGGTGTTCTGCTGGTTCTGGGTTTGAACTGAGAAGGCCTAGAAGAGACAGGAAAGGACCAATTCTTAGAGGGCCAATGCCTACTAACTCTTGGAGGCTGTACTTGCAGGAAATCTTTAACAGTGTGCATAGATTTAGCTTTTTCCTCCATCTTTTTAAGTACTTCTTCTGTTTTGTTGCCATAAAGGTGGTCCTGGTTTAAGGGAGCATCCAGCAATTTAGCTTTAACATGATCTGGCAAAGATTGCTCCTTAAGCCAAGCATGCCTTCTAAGTACAGACCCAGTGACAGCAGCCCTGCAAGATGCCTCTAGTGAATCAAAACCACATTGAAAGTATGTTTTCCAACTTGTTTAGCAGAAGGCATTAAATCATGAAAATCCTTATTTTCAGCACAGTCAGGAATTAACATCATTTTCTGTTTAAGCAATCCAATTATATGCGGCTGGTACTTTAACATATTAAACTGCCAAGATTGCAGAAGTGTATACCTTCTTACCCCATCTATCCAGTGCCCTAGAATCTCTATCAGAGGGGGTAGGATTTCTGGCAGTAGTAGCCTTGATGCCCTTGGGTCCCTGTGAAATGGTCTCAGGATACACAGTAGGATTTTTAAAGAGGAACTTGTGAGAGTCAGGGACCCTGTAATATCTATCTGGTTTTCTGGGAGCATGAGGTAAGGAGTCAGCGGCCAAGCTAGATTCCGAAAAGGCATCATCAACAATGTCCAGTACAGGGGGGATAGCTAAAGGCCTATGTTGAGGCAGGAGTAAGAAATTCATATTCCTCTTTTTAGAATCAGAGTAATCCTGGCTTTCCCAGCGAAAATGTTCCTTAAGAGTATGCAAGGTTTCACCAAAAGAGAAATCCTCTGGAGGGGAAGCAGAGGGAATAGAGTCCTCAGCATCAGAATCCTCATAGGTAGATAAGGGTAAATCCTGGTCATCAGAGGAAACAGAAATTTCAGAATCCTGATCAGAAGAATCATAAGAAAATTCAGTCCTATGTCTCTTAGAGGGGGGAGGCTGGCTTCCCATGATTAAAGTAATAAGGTCTTCAGCCATTCTTATCATTTGTTTTTCAGGCACAGAGGCCTGACCATGCGGTCTGGGCGTCGGTTTTCTAGGCATGGATCGAGTTTTAGGCCTTGAAGAAGAAGATGACATCGGTTTAATATGCAAGTCAGTAGGCCTGAATACACCCTCAGAAGCCGGTGCCTGCACAGCGGCTCTGGACCCATCCAAGGTAGAGACATCCGCAGGTTCCACAGTTGAAGCATCTAGCAGCACACCGGACTCCAAATGGGTCTCAGTAGAGGCCTGCGAATCTGAAGTAGCGGGTATCAGGGGCTGCGAAAGCGCCTCACTGAGTACCGGTGAACTGGCGACTAGCTTAGGAGAAGAGTCGTCAGCAGCTTTGGACTTTGGCAGCCTCTCTCTGTCTTTATCTTTGAGTTTTTTCAGAATGTCGATAGTCGGGTGGCTTACCGAAGCCATATCTGGGTAACTGAACCGAGTACCAAAATATTTAGAAACATAAATATACAGACGACAAATAGTTTGTTGTTTAAATAAGGCACAAAACCGACAGTGAAGTACGTCGTGGTCAGGGCCTAGGCAAGGAATACAGTATGAATGAAAATCTTTATGAGGTATTTGCTTTCCACAAGAAATACAGTTATTGACTTTTACTGACATCGGTTTAAAGCAAGAAAACGTTTCCTCAATGGGGTACTTAGCTTTAGTTGAAGACTTCGATTCTGAAACTAGAAAACGAAAATTTCAGGAGTGTGCCAACCGGCACTTGAGAACTGCTTCTGCTTCGGGCATCGCATGGAAAGAAAGACTGATGTAATGGCGTCGGCTGCATGCTGTATACCCCTGACTACTTGACGTCATGGAAGACGTGACAGCAACCGACGCAGGACCCATGACTTTGATAATCAGGCCAACTGAGGGCTAATGCAAGCAGATAACCCAAATGTGATGACTGCAACAGTGAAACACAATGAACATCTCCCTTCCAGGAGTGCAGAAGCACTCTGCCTGCAGCTTCGGGCCTCATAACACCTCTGGGTGTGAATTATTTACACAGTAACACGCACCATTGTTGGGCATTATTCCTTGCTTAATGTGTCCTGTCTGTCTGAACTGCTGCAATGTGGCATTTGCCAAGTTAAGTGCTGCAATGCATTTTTCCCTCAACACTCCTTAATTATTTGGGCCTTTTTTACATTAAAAGAAAGGGACAAACTTTTTTTTATTAACCCCCCCCCCCCATAGGGCCTTTTTTTAGGAAAAATCATGAGGTTGACACCACCAACATAAAAATTTCAACAAAACGCAAATTGAGGGTCATACTGCTAAATTAGAAGTTATGTACCTACCATAACGTTCCATGTTAGTTGTCTTCTTCTCGCCTTCTTTCTTGCTGGATGGGTTCGGAGCCGATCCTCGGCTCCGACTCGGCCACTCTAAAAGCTCAAGAGCTAGTTCCACCGGCTCGAGGCTCCCCTATATCCCACAATGCTAGGCGGTAACTCCTCAGATCTCGTTTGAAAGCTAAGCCCAGCAAGGAAATTCCATAAAAGGAACAGGATAACCCACCTCTATAAGCTGACTGTGAGGTGTCCTAACCTAACAGAGGAAAAATATATAGAGGTGGGACGTGGGAAAAGATAGAAAGGTCACAAAACAAACTCCTCTAGGTCTGTCCAGGCTAGGGGGAAGGAGGGTGGGACGCAAGAAAGAAGGCGAGAAGAAGACAACTAACATGGAACGTTATGGTAGGTACATAACTTCTAAATGTTAAGTTGTCTATCTCACCTTCATTCTTGCTGGATGGGACCACGTCCCTAGCACCTTGTCCCGGGTGGCCTATCGGAACAGACTCTTGAGTACAGTGGAACCAAAGTTGGCTCGGTCCCTAGAGGCCAAGTCCAACTTATAATGAGAAATTAAGGTATGGGGAGAAGCCCAAGTAGCTGCAGAACAAATGGAATCAATAGGCAGCCTATCTTGGAAAGCTATAGATGTGGCTAAAGCTCTAGTTGAATGAGCCCCGGGTTTGGATGGCAACTATTGATGTCTGATCTCATACACAAGGGTAATCAACGAAGTAAGCCATCTAGAGAAAGATACTTTAGAAACTGGAAGGCCCATTCTACCTTGACTTCCTGAATTGTTTGGTCCTGTCTAAATAGTACCTAAGTTGGCGATGAACGTCTAAGCAATGTAATTTTTGTTCTGACCTGTTCGAATAATTAGGGAAGAACACAGGAAGATCAATGGTTTGATTCAAATTTGCCGGTGAAGCTACCTTAGGCAAAAAGGACAGGTTAGTACGTAAGGATACCTTATCCTTATGAAACAAAAGATAAGGGGGTCAACTACACAGAGCATGGAGTTCAGAGACTCTTCTAGCTGAAGTGATAGCTACTAAAAAGAGTGTTTTCCAAGATAGTAACTTCACTGAACATGAAGCCACAGGTTCAAAGGGGGGAAGAATTAAGGACGCTAGAACCAAGTTGAGATCCCATTGAGGAGGAGGATCCCTGATAGGTGGTTTGAGGAGAAAAACTCCCTTTAAAAAGGCTTTGCAGAGTTTGTGAGACATAATAGAGGACTCTAAGACTCCAACATGAAAGTTCGACATTGCTGCCAATTGAACTTTGATGGTAGACGGAGACGAACCTGAGTGGAAAAGTTCGGCTAGAAAGTCTAAAACTAATTGAATAGAAGCAGTGAAAGGATCTATATCCTTTGACTGCGCCCAACAGGAAAAATGTTTCCACTTACTATGATAAATCTTCCGAGTGGAAGATTTATGACAGGCTATCAAAATATCTCAAACCGAGTGAGATATTAGAGGAAGCCTGGCTAGAGTTGGAATTGGAGGAACCACGCTGTGAGGTTCAGAGAAGGGAGGGAGTGGTGCAACTGACCCGACTGATGGGTCAAGAGGTCTGGAACTGGGTCCAGATGCCAAGGTTGCTCCAACAGATAACGGTGGAGAAATGGGAACCAAACCCGTCAAAGCCAGTAAGGGGCAATGAGGATCATGGAAGCTTTCTGAGCGATGGCTTTCTGTATTAGTTGAGATATCAGTGGGAAGGGAGGAAAAGCATACAGAAGTCCCCGGGGCCAATCGTAGACTAGAGCGTCTCTGCTGGGGTGGCCTGGTTGGGGAAAGAGGGTGAAAAAATCGTCGCACTTGCTGTTTAGGGGAGTAGCGAAAAGGTCGCAGCAAGGCCGGCCCCACTTTCGAAAAACTTTCTCCAACACTGAATTCTTCAGAGACCACTCGTGAGGCATGAGAATAGCTCTGCTCAATTTGTCCGCAATCACATTGGACTTCCCGGGAATGTGCATTGCTAACAGAAACCGCTGAGAAGAAATCGCCCATTGCCACAGTCTGAGTGCCTCTCGACATAGGGGGTAAGATCTGGTTCCGCCTTGTTTGTTGATGTACCACACTACAGACATATTGTCTGTCTGAATTGCTATAGTTCCCTTGGGAAGAGAGTCTTGTAAGGCTTGCAATGCTAGAAGCACTGCTCTCACCTCTAGGACATTTATGTGCAAGTGGCACTCGAAAGGTTGCCACATGCCTTGGACCATCCTGCCCTGGTAATGCCCCCCCACCCGATTAGGGAGGCGTCCGTTGTCACTGTAGCAACCGGAGGGGAAGGAACGAAAGGTCTCCCTAGGAAGAGCTGGGGAGATGTGATCCACCAAGAGAGATGATTCTTGCACGATTGTGTTATCCGAATAGGATGGGACATTGGAAGTCATTGGAAAGACCATTGTGTGAAGAGCATCCATTGTAAGATTCTCATATGGAAGCGAGCTAATGGTAGAAGAGGGATGGCCGCCATTATCCCTAAGACCTTCAGGATCAATCTGGCTTTGACTTTGTTGCTCTGCAAGACAAGAGAGACCTGTCTGTGTATGTCTGCTATTCTCTGCTCTGTGAGTCTGGCTGACATGTTGACTGTGTCTAGATTTGCGCCTATGAAGGTAATAACATGACAAGGCGACAAGACAGACTTTTCGTAATTTATTGAAATGCCTAGTGTTTGACATGTGTGAAAAGTGTAGTCTCTGGCAAGAAGCAAAAGATGCTTGGTGGGGGCTGTAAGGAGCCAGTTGTCTAAATACGGAAACACTTGGAATCCTTGTCGTCTCAGATGGGAGGCGACCACTGCCATGCATTTGGTACACACTCGGGGGGGCTGTAGTGAGTCCAAAGGGCAGGGCCCTGAATTGGAAATGACTGGTTCCCAGCTTGAAGCGGAGGAATCTCCTGGAGCGTCGACTCATTCTGATGTGATAGTACGCATCCTAGAGATCTACTGAGCACATCCAGTTGTCCCGCCCCAAAAGGGGTAGAATGGACTGCAGCATGACCATCCGGAACTTTGTTTTCTTGACAAACTTGTTCAAGTTGCTGAGATCCAAAATGGGTCTCCAGTCCCCTGTTTTCTTTGGAACCAAAAGAATTTGGAGTAGATTCCGGATCTTTGTTGGTCTGCTGGAACTGGTTGAATGGCTCTTTTTGCAAGCAGCTTTGAAATTTCTAGTGCTGCTTGCTCCCTTTGACTGGGTGGAACGTCTGGAAGGGATTTTTTGGATTGCTTTGGAATGAGAAAGAATGGGATTCTGTAGCCGAAATGATAGACTGTACCCACTTGTCTTGAGTTAGGGATAGCCAGGCTTCTGGGTACAGAGATAATCTTCCCCCGACTGCCTCCGAAGGTGGACAGTCGCGCAACCCCTCAGGGATGCTGAAAGGGCTTGTTGGAGAAGGTTTCTCGACTGCCCTGATTCTGCGGGCCCCCTCTGCCTCTAGGACGGCGTCTACCATTATTGTTCTCCCCTCTGCCTATAGAGGGGAATCGACTCTGTGTGTCAGGCAAATCTCCCTGAGATTGTTTGCGGAACCACATCTTTCCCCCCTTCTGGCCTTTGGGGTAAGGCCTAGAAGGAGTAGAAAAAACGGACTCCGACGGCAGAGAGAGTTTTGCCATCAGTCTCGCACCTAGTCAGGGTTTCCTTCAATTGAGGACCAAAGAGGGATGATCCATCAAAAGGGGAGTTAGTGAAGGACGCCTTGAAAGGGTCTGCAAAGTTACATAGCCGCATCCAGGCGTGCCGACGTAAGGCCACACCTGTACCTGCCGCTCTACTCGCTCCATCCGCCGCATATGAAAGGAGGCGCATGGAGGAGTTAGTTATAGAATTAAGGGTCGCTAGCTGAGAGTTCATCCTATCCTGAAAACCCACAGCTGTTGGGTCCTTTAACATTTTGCTCGCTTCCTTGAGCAAATCCCTCTGAAGACGAGTGAAATGACACAGGTAATTCAGCGAGCCCATAGTAAAGGTCACTGACGAGAACATCCGCTTCCCGTACCACCTTAGGCATAAATGTAGGATTAGTTCTCATGGATACTCTATCTTGATGGAAGATTAGGAAGGGTTGTACTGCCATTAAAGCCTGTAGTTCTGAAACCCTTCTTGCTGAAGTAATTGCCAGTAGGAAAGCAGTTTTCCAGGATAGGTGTTGAAGATCTGCTGTTGCTGCTGGTTCGAATGGAGGGAGTGTCAATTTTTCTAGCACAAAGTTCAAGTCCCATGCTGGTAATGGTGGTTTTCTAGGAGGTTTTACATTCTTAATTCCTCTCAGGAACTGCCTGAGTAGAGGATGTGAGAAGACAGGGGGATCGAAGCTGTATTCAGCAGAAATAGCTGATGCATGTATCTTGATGGAGGAATAGGACAGGCCTGTATGGAGAAGCTCTGCCAAATACTCCAAGATGTTGGCAATATCTACCTTTGACACATCTTTCCCTCTTTCAGTATTCCAAATGACAAACCTTTTCCATTTTCCTGCATAGTTCCTTCTTGTTGAAGGTCTGCGGGCCTCAAGGATGATGTCTTTAACCCTTTGAGATAAATCTGGGTTAGTTGCTCTTATGTAATGTTCCAGGCAGTCAGTTGCAGTGTTTTCAGGTTTGGATGCAGGATGTTGTTGTCGCTCTGAGTTAACATCAAGGGAATCAGGGGTAGTGTCCACGTTTCTCCCCGAGACATGCTCCTCAGCAATGGATACCAATGTTGTCTTGGCCAATTTGGAGCTATCAGAATTATCCTTGGACGTTCCTCTTTGATTTTCAGTAGTACCTTGTGCATCAAAGGAAGAGGTGGGAAAATGCATATGCTGACAGGCCTTTCCAACTGAAGGATAGAGAGTCCACCTTCCAAGCAAGTGGGTGGTACGTCCTTGTGCAGAATTTCTTGAGCTGGTGATTGAGTGGGGATGCGAATAGGTCTATTTGTGGCATTCCCCATTTCTTTGTGATGGCCTTGAAGATGTCCGGGTGTAGCATCCATTCGTGAGCATCCGAGGTAGTTCTGCTTAACATGTCTGCTAGGATGTTTTCTTTGCCCGGTACAAATATTGCCTGTAACTGAATGTTGTAGCTCAGAGCCATGTTCCATAGGTCCAGAGCCATTCGGCATAGGGGGTATGAATGAGTGCCTCCCTGTTTGTTGATGTACCACATGGCTGTGGTGTTGTCTGCCCTTATCATCAATTGGCCTTCTTTGAGGAATGGTCTGAATTTCTGGATTGCCAGCTTTACTGCCAGTATTTCTTTTTGATTTATGTGCAGGTGCAGCTGATCTGGAGTCCATAAGCCTTGAATGCACTTGTCCAGCATGTGGGCCCCCCAACCGAGGTCTGAGGCGTCCGTTGTGATGGTTTGGCTTGTTTGAATGTTGTGGAAGGACAAACCTGGGTTTGACTGGCATGCCTGGGCCCACCATAGGAACTCTTGTTTCAGGCATGGGATTAGTGGTATTTCGGTTTCTAAGCTGTGCCTGTGTTGAGACCATAAATTCTTTAGGTACCACTGTAGCTTTCTCATATGCAGTCTGGCGCGGGGGACCAGGATTATGCAGGATGCCATGAAGCCCAAGGCCTGCAGTACTTTCCTTGCTGTTAGTTTGTTCTGCTTTGTTAATGCCAAGAAGTAAAGAGGGAGTTGTTCTTGTTTTTCTGCAGTTAGGAATGCCATCTGTTTTACTGTGTCCAATTCTGCACCCAAGAATGTTCTTGTTTGAGATGGTATCAGTCTTGACTTTTTTAAATTGACTGTGTATCCCAGGGCTTGTAGTAAGCAAATGACTCTTTGTAAGTCTTGTGTCAGCTTGCTTTTGTTGTCCGCTTGTATCAGGCAGTCGTCCAGGTATGGATAAATTTGGATTCCCTGAAGCCTGCAATGAGCGATTACTGATGCCAGGCATTTTGTGAACACTCTGGGCGCAGTAGATAAGCCAAAGGGCAATGCTGAGAATTGATAATGCTCTGATCCTGCAAGAAATCTGAGGTATCTTCTGCAATTTGGTCGTATGGGGACGTGCAGGTATGCCTCCTTGAGATCTAGAGTTACCAGCCAACACTCCTTGCCCAGCATGGGAAGAAGTTGCTGTAGGGTCAGCATTTTGAATTTTGGAACTATGATGAATGTGTTTAAAGCGGACAGGTCGAGAATAGGTCTCCAACTTTTCTTGTTTCTTGGTACTAGGAAGAGTCTGGAGTAAAAACCCTTGCCCTGTTCTGTAGGTGGAACCCTTTCCACAGCTCTCATCTTTGTTAATTGAGCTATTTGTTTTAGAGCTTCTGTCTTTTGATTTGGTGGTAGGTTTGGCATTCCTCTTTTTACTGGTAAAGTGTGGAAATGAAACCTGTAGCCTTGGTCTATAGTTTGCAAAATCCACTTGTCTCTTGTGATATAGTGCCAGTTTTTTGAAAATAAGGCTAACTTTCTGCCTAAGGGTGCTGCTATTTGTTCCCTGGTAGGCGGTGTCAGAGCCAAGTCACTGTGATTGTCCTGTTGCAGTGGTAGTGGTTGTATCTGTGCCTCGTTGGTTATTGCCTTGCCACTGGCGTCCCCTGTAGGCACCTCCTCTGGATTGATTTCTGCCTCTAGAACGTCTATTCCTGCCTCTCTGAGATTTAGAGGAGTCTGGAAAGGACCAATTTTTGCAAGGCCAGTTCCTGCTAAACCTTGGGGGCTGAACCTGTAAGAAATCTTTAACTGTTTGTACAGATTTTGCCTTCTCTTCCATTTTCTTCATTACTTGTTGGGCAGGAGAACCAAATAGACTGACCTTATCCATAGGAGCATCTAATAGCTTTGCTTTAACATGATCCGGCAAGACCTGTTCTTTCAACCATGCATGCCTTCTTATAACTGTGCCAGTCATGGCTGATCTAAATGAAGCCTCCAGTGCATCATAGCCACATTTTAAAGAATGGTTACTAACCTGCTGAATGTTATTCACCATTTCTAGAACATATTTCTTATCTAAGGAATCATCAGAAGACAGTTTCTTAGTTAACTGATCAAGCATAAACTCTTGGTATTGGATCATATGAAACTGACAATTCAAAGCTCTAGCTGAGAGAGTAGCAGAGGTGTATACTTTTTTACCCCATCTCTCTAAGGACCTGGATTCCCTTTCAGAAGGGAGAGGGTTTTTCACTGAGGTCGAAGCTACTGCCTTAGGCCCCTGGGAGATAGTCTCAGGATCTGCGAGAGGAGCCTTGTATAAGTGGTGATGAGTGTCCGGTACCCTGTAAAACCGATCGGGCTTAGCAGGGGCTGGAGGTAAAGTATCAGGAGCAGTGCAAGCATCATTAAATGCATCATCCACAACAGGAAGAACTGGAGGTATAGCTAAGGGCCTATGTTGCGGTAAGTGTAAGAAGGTCCTAAGCCTTTTTCTTGAATCTGAGAAATCTTGGCCCTGCCATTGGAATTGCTCTCTCATGGCATGTAAGGTTTCCCCAAAGGAAAATTCCTCTGGTGGAGAGGCAGAAGGAATAGATTCTTCAGCATCGGAATCTCCATAAGTAGAAAAAGGAGCCTCTGGATGGTCTGTATTGTCTGAATCATCAGAAGAGTCATCTGAGGACACTGGCTCAGGGGGCTCTGTTCTAGGTCTCTTTTCTGGAGGTTGAGAGGCCCTGTCTGGGTGAGATTGGGATCCCCTTATTAAAGAGATGAGATCCTCTGCCAGAGTAAGCATTTGGGAACTGGAACTGGGCCTGTGAGAGGGGGGCTTAACAGGCACAGACTTAGCAGATTTGGCTGCTTTAGCCCTGGCAAAGGCCTTTATAGACATGGCTGCAGGAGGCCTAGCAGCACCACGTGCTGGGGTAGAGACATCCAAAGGGATGGTGTCCGATAATTCTAGAGAAACCACATTAGTAGGCAAAACTTCAGAGGCCGATTCAACTAGGGTAGAAGGGGCCTTGGTAGCAGTCAAGGAATCGGCTGAAGATTGAACCGTTTGCTCGGTTTCGGCCGAAACCGAGACACTCGTGGCTTGCTTAACCGTGGTTTCGGCCGAAACCGCGGACCGCGAGTGTCGGTCCTTTTCTTTGCGTTTCTTAACAATTTGAGTAGTCGGAGGATCCGACGGCATAATGTACGCGAAAGCCGAAAAACTGTTCAGCAAACTCCGACCGACGCCTAAGCGTTCGTCGGTTGAAGGAAGCACAGGCTAAACAAGCTGCTACGTCGTGGTCTGGGCCTAAACAAGGTAAGCAGTAAGAGTGGAAATCTTTATGAGGTATTTGTTTCCCACAAGTTAAACAGTTATTCACTTTTTCTGACATCGGCTGAGGCAAGAAAGAGTCCCCAACGGGGTACTTAGCTTTTTAGAAGTCTTCGAAGTAGTATTCGGTAGTAGTAATCTCTGGATCTGACCGACCGGCACTTGCGAACAGCTTCTGCTTCAGGCGCCACGCGGCAAGAAAGACAGAGGAAAATGGCGTCGGCTGATGCCTTTATACCCGAAGACCAGCAAAGATGACGTCGGGTGAGTGCGACACCAGCCGAGGCCAGACCCAGACTTTGGAATCCGGCCAACCGAAGGGCTGCCTGACGACAGGACAACCCATTTGTAAGGACTGCAGATGCATCCTTGAAGGACATCAAGGGGAACCTTCAGAATCCTCTAAATCAGTGTCAGAGGTGACATACTCAGGGGAGTCAATGTGCTTCCTCTTGCACTGCCTCTTCCTAGGGGGCTCTCCTACCGGGTCAGGAAAGGCCTCGCAAGAGGAGGAGATCCCCACTGGGGATACTTGAGGAGCTGGCTCTCTATGATCCGGGATGAGAGAGTGAGCAGAAATCACCGGAGGCACCGTGGAGGGAGGGGCAGACGGAGCCGACTGTGGAGATGAACCAGGTTCTAACACGCTCCTCATGACCTCGAAGGCACCCCTGTCAGGCAGAGCCAGAGGTCTCTGCTCCGAAAAGCTGAAAACCTCCCCCGGCACCGACAGTGATGGCTCCGAGGCCGATGTCGGAGCCGAACTCACCAGCGCCGAAGCACTGAGAGGGAAAGCAGGGTCGGACAAGGGTCCGATGCCAATCACCCCCTCGGAGCCGACGAGGGAAGTCCGGCGCCGAGATTCTTCCAAGGAAGACAACGGAGCAGACGACGGTACCGAAGACAACGGTATCGGTTCCGACGCCACCACAGTCTCGGGTCCGAGCCGCTCGAACTCAAAGGAGTCAGAGGAGGAACATTCTGAGTGATGGGATTAGCCCTCGACTGTTGAGTCAGACTTTGAAGCATCTGGGCCAGTGTCTCGGACTTAAGTCGACTCACTAACCTCTGAAGGTCATGATCTGATAGTCTCGACGACCTAGAGGAGTGAGATCTATGGCTCCGTTCAGACAGCAATGGTGATGCTGGAGCCGAATGAACGGAGCCGATAGATGGTGACCGGGACCTTTTTCCGGAGGTCGGTTCCGACAACCTGATCGGAGCCAACTCACCGGTGTCTTCCTCGGCTCCGGCCAGAGCCGAGGAAATAGTAGGGACATGAGTTCAAGAATCATCGCCTCCGGCCGGAGCCGATGTTCGAACAGCCTTCGGAGCCCCAGAAGACGACTCAGAAACCGGAGCCGAAGGTCTGGGAGGCTTCGAGGGTTTCCCCGAGGATTGAGTCAGGGGACCCTCAGGCTTCAGCAAGTCCCTTAGAATGAGCTTATTTTTACGCTCCTGCAGGACTCTAGGGCTGAAACCATGGCAAACAGCACATCAGTCCTGCAGGTGCAAAGGTCCCAGGCAGTATACAACAAGAAGTGTGACCGTCTGTCAGAGTCATCTTCTGACAGCACGAGTCACACTTCTTAAAGCCTGAGACCTTCGATTCCTTAGACATGCTAAGAAAAGTAGAGTAATCACTCACAGTCACACACACACAGATTACCATTAAATTAAAATAAACTAAATTAAACTAAATTAAATTAATTAATTTCCACAGAAAAAAAACCAAACACTCCAACTACTAGGAAGGGAGGGATGAGGCCTAACAGTTTAAGGAAAGAACTCAAAGTTCTTGGAAAAGCGATGAGAACTTGGAAGGAGATGGTAAGAAACTACCTAAAAAGGTTTTAAATACAGGAAAAATAACTTAAAGGGGGCTAATTTTTACAAAAGTTCAGTGAGAAACAACTAACCTGACGAGCCGGTTGAAGAGCACCTCGATAGCTATAGCGGCAAATGAGATCTGAGGAGTTACCGCCTAGCATTGTGGGATATAGGGGAGCCTCGAGCCGGTGGAACTAGCTCTCGAGCTTTTAGAGTGGCCGAGTCGGAGCCGAGGATCGGCTCCGAACCCATCCAGCAAGAATGAAGGCGAGATAGACAACTTAACATCGTTGGATTCTAAACATGAAACTGCACTCATTGCAAGTATTCTTAATCCTGGAAGATGCTGACATTTGTGCAGTCACAGAAAAGTACAGTTTTGTACCTACCATAAATGTAGATGTTCGAGTATTCACCCTGCTGCAGTCATCACACTTGGGTTATCCTGCCATCAGGCGGTCCCGCAGTCGGCCCGAATTCCAAAGTCTTGGTCCGGCGTCGGTTGCTGTCGCTTCTTCCCTGACGTCAGTGCTTCAGGGGTATATAAGAGGCATCCGACGCCATTTATATATACATATATATATATATATATATATATATATATATATATTACATGTGGCTATATAAGAATAAAACAAAACCCTTAGGTACAAGCAAATACACAACAGATGTAGTATAGGATAAAGTGGTAGAGATAAGTTCAGCTAGTTCAGAGGGGATGGAGGGAGGGTAATCTGGACTGCAGCATGGTGAACACTCGAACATCTACATTTATGGTAGGTACAAAACTGTACTATGTTCATCGTGTTACCCTGCTGCAGTCATCACACTTGGGTTGAATCCCAAAGCTAAGGATGGGAGGTGGAGTCAAACAGGGTTAGAAGAGGCTAGCAGGCCCTGCAAAACAGCAGTGGCAAAACCAGCTCTAGTCTTAGAGTAAAGAGGTAAGTGATCGTGTTTGGTGAAGGTGTGCACTGAACTCCAAGTAGCAGCTTCCAGAATATCCTTGGTTGGCACTCCCCTGAGAAAGGCTGCTGATGTAGCTGTAGCCCTGGTGGAGTGGGACCTAATGTTAGCAGGTACTGGTTTCCCATGATGTGTGTAGCAGAAACGTATGCAATGTACTATCCATTTAGAAATGGTCTGTTTTGAGATAGTTTTTCCTTGTGATCCTGTAGCATAGGCTACAAAGAGCTGGTCAGTTTTTCTGAAAACCTTTGAATGTCCAAAAGGGTGCAGGAGTCTTTCTCCTTTGTTCTGGGGATTTGGGAAGAAGGTGGACAAGTGAATGGCTTGGTTTAGGGCCACACTGGATACCACCTTTGGCATAAAGGAAGGATTAGTTCATAGAGAAACTCTGTCTTGATGAAAAATGAGGAAAGGTTCCACTGCCATTAGTGCCTGTAGCTCTAAGACTCTTCTAGCTGAGGGTATTGCTAGTAGTAGGGCAGTTTTCCATGAAAGAAATTTTAAATCAATTGAAAAAGCTGGTTCAAAGGGCAGCAGTGTAAGTTTTTCCAGGACAAAGTTGAGATCCCAAGTAGGTGTTGGAGCTCTCCTTGGCGGTCTTAAGTTCTTAGCCCCTCTGAGGTAATGTCTTAGGAGTGAGGTGAAAATAAAGGAGGATCTGTGCTGTAATGAGCTGAAATTGCTGAGGCGTGGATCTTAATAGATGAAAAAGAAAGTCCTTTGTGTAACATCTCAGTTAAATATTGTAGAATCTGAGGAATGTTCGGCTCCAGGGGATTTGGGCCTTTAGCTTGGTTCCAAGAGCAAAATCTTTTCCATTTGTCTGAATAGGTTTTCCTGGTGCCGGGCCTCCTGGCCTCCAGAATGACATCCATAACAGCTTTGGATAAAGGTGTTGGCTGGTTGTTTAGGTAATTTGCCATGCAGCCAGGTTTAAAGTCTTGAGCTGGCTGTGTAGAATCAGATTGTCTCGCTGGGTGAGCAGGTGAGGAATTTGTGGCAAAATCCATGGTGGGCCCTGGGCCATGGTCCTTAAAATTGGATACTAATGTTGGCGTGGCCAATCTGGTGCAACGAGAATCATTTGTGGCCTCTCTAATCTGACTTTCAGCAGTACCTTTGCTAGAAGAGGCAGTGGAGGGAAGGCATACACTGTTAATGTTTTCAAACTGAATGAGAGAGCATCCACTTTCCAAGCTAGTGGGTGGAAGGTCCTTGTGCAAAATTTTTGAAGTTGGTGGCTGTGGGGGCTTGCAAACAGATCTATGTCTGGGCGTCCCCATTTTTGAGCTATAATTGCAAATACTTGTGGATCTAGTTTCCATTCGTGTGGATCCATGATGTTTCTGCTTAGGTCGTCTGCCAATGTGTTTTTCTTTCCTGGCAGGAATTGTGCTTGTAATTGAACCTGGTAAGACAGTGCAGTGTTCCACAAGGTCATTGCTTGCCTGCATAGAGGGTAGGAATGTGTGCCCCCTTGCTTGTTTATGTACCACATAACTGTGGTGTAGTCTGTCCTTATTAGTAGTAGTCCTGAGTGTAGAAGGTCCTTGAAAGCTGTTAGGGCATTCTGCACTGCTAGCATTTCTTTTTGATTGATATGCAGATGTCTCTGATCTGCAGTCCATTTGCCCTGAATGCACTGTCCTGCCATGTGTGCTCCCCCCAGGCATAGTCCGATGCATCTGTTGTCATAGTTTGCATGGCTGTGGGTAAGGTGAAAGGCTGACCCTTGTTGAGGTGACATGCCTGTGCCCACCATAAAAACACCTGCTGAAGGCAGGACATGAGTGGAATCATTGTTTCCAAGCTGTGGCTGTGCTGAGTCCATACACTTTTCAGGTACCATTGTAATTTCCTCATATGCAGTTTTGCAAATGGTATTAGTAGAATGCATGAATCCCAAGGCCTGCAGAATTTTTCTCGCAGGGAGTTGAGTCTTTGTTGCCATTATTTTGAAATATTGAAACAGTTGTCGTTGTTTGTCTGGCGTGAGATAAGCCATCTGGGCCGTTGTATTCAAGCTGGCACCCAGGAATGTTATGTTTTGTGAGGGCACTAGTTTTGATTTCTTTTCGATTACTGTGTACCCTAGGCAACTTAGAAGGCGTTTGACAAATGCCAGATGCTGTAAAAGAATGTCTCTGTTTTCTGCTTGAATAAGACAGTCGTCCAGGTATGGGTATATTTGAATTCCTCTGTCTGCAGTATGCAATTACTGGTGCCAGGCATTTTGTGAAAACCCTGGGCACAGTAGATAAGCCAAAGGGCAGTACAGAGAATTGATAATGCGTTGAACCAGCAATGAAGCGGAGGTATCTTCTGCAATTATTGTCTGATAGGGACATGCAGGTATGCCTCCTTGAGGTCCAAAGTGACTAGCCAAGCATTCTTGCCCAGCATGGGAAGAAGCTGCTGTAGTGTTAGCATCTTGAATTTTGGAACTTGCAGATAGGTGTTCAGAACTGAAAGATCCAGAATGGGTCTCCATGCTTTGTCCTTTCTTGGGACTAGGAAGGGTCTTGAGTAAAATCCTTGTCCTTGCTCCAGTGTAGGTACCTGTTGAATGGCTCTCATGTTCATGAGAGCTGTAATTTGTTTTTGTGCCTCTGCCCATTGATTTAGTGGCAGGTTTGGCATTCCTTTGATCCTTGGTAAGGTATGAAAGTGGAATCTGTATCCTTGAGAGACAATGTTTAGAACCCATTTGTCTTTTGTGATGATGTGCCAGTTGTCTGCAAAAAATGCTAGTTTTCCTCCCAAGGGTGTTGCCAGGAGAGATTTGCTTGGTAGTTTGAGGCTAGAGTCATTGTGTCTGTCTTCTGTTAGCTTGGGGCCTGTCCTCTCCTCATTTCTGGGTAGCAGAACCCCATTGGCGAGGTTTGTAAGGGCCCTGTGACTGACCTCTGCCCTTGGGCATCTGTATTTGCCCCTCTGTGATCTGTCTGAATTTGGAAAGGACCAATTTTTTGTTGGCCAATTTCTGCTGAAGTGAGGGGGTTGTGCCTGCAAGAAATCCTTGACCGTTTGCATAGATTTAGCCTTATCCTCCATTTTCTTTAAAAGCTCTTCTGCTTTGACACCAAATAATACATCCTGTTGTAAAGGTGCATCTAATAATTTTGCTTTAACATGGTCAGGGAGGGTTTGCTCTTTTAACCAAGCATGTCTACGAATGACTGAGCCAGTAACAGCTGCTCTACAGGAAGCTTCCAGTGAATCAAATCCGCATTGTAAAGTATGCTTGCCCACCTGTTCAGCTGCATGCAACAGATCCTGCATTTCCTTGAACTCAGGCTGTTCTGTGTGTGTGTGCTCATTTTTTGTTTTAACTGAGACATCAGGAATTGTTGATATTTCAACATATGAAACTGGCAATTTAATGCTCTCATAGCCAGAGTTGCAGAGGTGTATATTTTCTTTCCCCATCTATCTAAGGCTCTGGAATCTCTTTCAGAGGGCACAGAATTTCTAGCCATTGAAGCCTTTGCTCCCTTAGGACCCTGGGATATTGTTTCTGGATCAGCTACAGGGCTTTTATAAAGGAATTTGTGTGAGTCAGGTACTCTGTAGTATCGGTCTGGTTTGGCTGGAGCAGGAGGTAGTGAGTCTGGATTTAAACTAGACTCCAAGTAGACATCATCCACAATATCTAAAACAGGAGGAATAGCAAGGGGTCTGTGCTGGGGTAATATAAGGAACTCTCTGAGCCTTTTCTCAGAATCTGAGTAATCCTGGCCTTCCCAGTGGAAATGTTCCCTCATGGTATGTAATGTTTCCCCAAAGGAGTAGTCTTCAGGGAGAGATGCTGAGGGAATGGAATCTTCAGCATCAGAATCCTCATAAGGTGGAAAAGTGTAATCCTGTTCCTCAGAAGAATCTGAGGAGAGAGAAACCTGGTCAGAGGATGCATAATCCTCCTCTTGTCTTGGTCTTTTATCAGGAGGGGAATGGGAACCCCTGATAAGGGTAATTAAATCTTCAGCCATCTTAAGCATCTGTTTCTTAGGCATGGGGCCTTGACCTGTAGACTGATGAACAGTTTCCTTAGGTTTTAAAGGAGTTTTAAGTTTAGCATAAGATTTAATGGTGAGTGTAGTCGGTCTGAAGACACCTTCTGCAACCGAAGGTGTTTCCTCTGCACCGGTGTCTAAATTTGCTCCGGTGTCGGTAGTTGGCTGCGTCGGCCTAGGAGACTCCGCGTGGGAGTCGGCAGCTGTCTGGGGTTCCAGCCCTGCGGTCGTCAGGGGCTGCGTAGGCGCCTCACTGAAAACCAGAGAACCGGCGACAGGCCCAGCTGAGACCTCGGGGTCTGGCTTATTCCTAGGCTGCCTGTCCTTATCCTTGCAGTTTTTATGAATTGCGGTCGTCGGCTGCTCCGACGGCATGATATAATTGAATTTCCTACCAAAGTAATGCCGTGCGAAGTCAGAACGGCGTTTGATTGTGCGTTTATTAAACCTAGCGCAAAACTGACAACCTGTGACATCGTGGCCTGGGCCTTGGCAAGGAATAGAATAGGAATGGAAGTCCTTATGAGGTATTTGCTTCCCACAAAAAATGCAATTGTTAACTTTTTCTGACATCGGACTGAGGCAAGAAAATGTTCCCCAACAGGGTACTTAGCTTTATTGAAGACTTCGGACGGAAATTCAAAATCAAAAATCTCAGGTGTCGGCCGACCGGCACTTGCGAACTGCTTCTGCTTCGGGCACTGCGCGGCAAGAAAGACTGAAGAAAATGGCGTCAGATGCCTCTTATATACCCCTGACGCACTGACGTCAGGGAAGAAGCTACAGCAACCGACGCCAGACCAAGACTTTGGAATTCGGGCCGACTGCGGGACCGCCTGATGGCAGGATAACCCAAGTGTGATGACTGCAGCAGGGTAACACGATGAACATCCTGGTTCAATGCTGGGGACAGCACCCCAGCCTTACCTGGTTACTCATCCTATCATACATTCAGACCCCAAACTGTGGGCAGCAAAGCCAAAGGAGGTAGTGTTTCAATATATATTAAAGACAAACACACCTCCAGGCTGGTCAAACAGTATGATGTACAGGAGACACTCCAGGTGCAGTCAACCATTGACAAGACCCCTATTCAAACCATAGCTAGCTACAGGTCCCCAAATTTGGCTCAAGATGCCCACTCCATCTATCTGGACCTCTTCAAATCAATTAGAATTCAACCCTTTACTCTGATCCTAGGTGACTTTAACTTTTATTTATGTACTCACCATAACTTTAGATGTTTGGGATCCATCTCGCCTACATTGTGTACTGATGGGCTCGGAGCCGATCCCTCGGCTCCAACTCGGCACGCTTATGCTATAGAGCGAGGCCTCTTATTGGCTGAGCTATCTTTATCCCAGGATGCACCACCACTAATCCCCCAGATCTTGTTTGTCCGCATTCATGCTCACATGCACAACTTGTTTATATAACATTGTTAGATGTTTCAAGATGAAACAACAGGATTCGGACCTTCTGATATCCTCTGATCTCCAAGGAAGGGGGAAGGAGGGTGGGTTATTAGAATGTAGCGAGATGGATCCCAAACATCTAAAGTTATGGTGAGTACATAACTAAAAGATGTTATGTGATCCTATCTCGCCTACATTCTGTACTGATGGGACAGCGTCCCTAGCACCTAAATCCCGGGTGGCTCATTGGAAAACACTCCTGAGCACTGTGGAACCAAATGAAGCTCGTCCTTCTAGATGCCACATCTAATTTGTAGTGGGAAATAAAGGTGTGCGGGGAAGACCATGTAGCCGCAGCACAAATGTCACTAATAGCAAGCTTAGAATGAAATGCTATTGAAGTAGCCATAGCCCTTGTAGAATGAGCTTTGACAGAGGCGGTAAGCTCTTTGTTAGAATAAAAATAAGCTTGTGTAATACAGTCCCTGATCCATTTGGCAATAGTGACCTTTGTGACAGCTTTGCCCAATTTATTGTCTGCAAAGGATACAAACAACTGATCTGTTTTCCTTGTTTATTTGGTCCTATCTAAGTAAAAACGTAACTGTCTGTGGACATCTGGTGTGTGGAATATGAACTCCGCTTTGTTAGAGTATTTTGGGAAAAAAACTGGAAGCTCTAACGATTGCTGTAAGCAGAAACTAGAACAAACTTTAGGGACAAAGGAAGGATTTGACCTGAGGGATACTCTGTCTTTGTGAAAAACCAAGTACGGGGGTTTTACTGACAAAGCCTGAAGCTCTGAAACTCTTCTGGCAGAAGTAATCGCCACCAGAAAGGCTGTCTTCCATGATAGAAACTTTAGATCACATGTAGCTGCCGGTTCAAAGGGGAATGAAGTCAAGGCGGATAACACTATATCGAGATCCCATGGAGGTGCAGGATGAGAAATCGGAGGTCTTAATAGAGCAGCACCTTTCAAGAAGGTCTTACACAATCTGTTGCTCATTAAAGGTGGGTCCATGGATTCGTGAAAATTAGAAATTGCTGCCAATTGTACCTTGATGGTAGAAACTGAAGAGCCTTGATTGAAAAGAGAAGTCAGAAATTTTAGTACTTCTGCCACGGGAATAGAAATGGGGTCCAGGCCCGGAGTTGAGCCCAAATAGCAAATCTTTTCCATTTGCTAGAATACAGTTTCTTTGTAGCAGACTTATGGGCCGAAGATAATATGTGTACAACATCTGGATCCAATGTATGACTCCTGACTATCGTCGGAAGAGGAGGAGCCAAGCCGTCAATTTTAAGGTGTGTAGGGACTGGTGGAATAGTCCCGACTGATGAACCAGAAGGTCTGGGATCTGATCCAGGAACCATGGACCTTCCAGGGCATGTTTCCGAAGATAGGGGAACCACACTTGACGAGGCCAGTAAGGAGCAATTAAGATCATTTTGCTCCCCAAGAGAGATGCCTTTTGAATCACCCTGGGAAGGAGAGGAACTGGAGGGAAGGCATAAAGCAAGCCGGTGGGCCAAGGACGGACTAATGCGTCCATGGGGCTCTTCCCCGGAGCCGGGTTAGGGAGAAGAATTCTTTGCACTTTGCATTCAGAGGAGTCGAAGAGGTCGCAACACGGAACTCCCCATTTGCTGAAAATCTGACTTGCAACTGTCATATTCAGTGACCATTCGTGAGGAGAGAGGATGGTTCTGCTCAATCTGTCGGCTATCACATTGGACTTGCCGGTATGTGAGTAGCCACTAGGAAGCGTTTGGTCGAGACTGCCCATTCCCAAACTCTCATGGCTTCCCTGCAAAGAGGATAGGATCTGGTCCCTCCCTGTTTGTTCAGGTACCAAACAACTGACATGTTGTCTGAGTGAACAGCAATTACGCCCTGAGGGAGATAATCGTGAAGGGCTTGAAGGGACAGAAGTACTGCCCTCATTTCTAAGATGTTGATATGAAGCAAAGTCTCTTCCGGATGCCATTTGCCTTGGACTGACCTGCCCAGGGAATGCCCCCCCCCGTCTGGGAGGCGTCCGTGGTCAAAGTGGCTGCCGGAGGAGGTAGAACAAAGGGTCGTCCCTGATCCAAGTTGGAGGGCACTAGCCACCAGTGAAGGTCCCGTCTGCAAGATTCCGTGATCCATACAAGGTGACTGAGGGGGAGTTCCTGAAAGGACCACTGAGCTGAAAGAAGCCACTGAAGAATTCTCATGTGCAACCTTGCCAAGGGGACTAGAAGAACCGTGGTGGACATGGATCCCAATAGCTGCAGGACCATTCTGGCTGGGGCTTTGGACCTGGGAAGTAAGGCTCGAACTTGAGTCTGTATGGTTTCTATTCTGTCTGTAGGTAGATAGACCCACATTTGGTTTGAGTATCTCTACCCCTATGAATCTTATTCGTTGAGATGGCAGCAACACAGACTTTGGCCAACTGAAGGTGATTCCAAGGGAATTGCCCAGTGATATAGTGGCTTGTAGGCTCCGCAGAAGTAGATGCTTGGAGGTGGCAGTTAGGAGCCAGTCGTCTAGATACGAAAACACCTGGAATCCTAGACTTCTCAGGTGAGCAGTCACGACTGCCAAACACTTGGTGAACACCCTGGGGGCTGTGGTGAGACCAAAGGGCAGCGCACGGAACTGAAAATGACTGCCTCCTAGGCTGAAGCGCAGATGTCTCCTGGACGCTTGATGTACCATAATATGATAATAAGCGTCCTTGAGATCTATGGAGCACATCCAAACACCCTTCTCCAGCAATGGGAGAATGGTTTGTAGGGTGACCATTTGGAACTTGGACTTTCTGACTGAACGGTTTAGAATGCTGAGGTCCAAAATGGGCCTCAAGTCCCCGGTCTTTTTTGGCACCAAAAAGAATCTTGAGTAAGTCCCTAATCCGATCTGGTCTGCGGGTACCGGTTGGATGACTCCTTTTTGCAGCAGCTTTGAAACTTCTGAGGCTGCGGTATCCCGTTGACTGGGTGGCGGGTCCGGAATTTTTTTGGACTGAGAGGGGGGGGGGGTGAGAGAATGGGATGGAGTAACCTCCGGCGATAATCCGAAGCACCCATCGGTCCTGAGTGATACCTTCCTAGGCCTTTAGGTGCTTCGAGAAACGACCCCCGACTGGTTCCGGAGCAGCACAGCCGGGCAATCCCTCAGGGACTATGAAAGGCTGAAGAGCCACGAAAGGACTCGTGGTCTCCAGTGTTGCGAGGGCCTCTGCCGCCTCTGGGATGGCGTCTTCCGGAAGAATTTCCCCCTCCTCTGCCTCTGGAAGGGGAATCCTCCTGCTGAGAGGGGTAAGGCTTCTGAGATCTACGGAACCACATTTTCCCTCCTCTTTTAGCCTTGGGATAAGGCCGAAAGGGAGTGGAAAATCGTGCCCCTACGGCAGTCAGAGTCTTACCCTCCTGTTCACAGCGGGTTAGTGTGTCCTTTACCTTGGGTCCAAACAGGGAGGACCCATCAAAGGGGGCATCGGCAAATAAAGACTTAAAGGCCTCCGCGAAATGACACAGGCGGAGCCAGGCTTGTCTCCGTAGAGCAATGCCTGTACCCGCTGCTCTACTCGCCCCTTCGGCCGCATAAGAAATGAGCCTCATGGACGAGTTCGAAATGGACGACATTGTAGCCAGCTGAGAGCCAACCGTCTGGGCCAGCTCCTCAGGCAGATTACCCAAGAGGGTATCGGATAGCTCCTTAATCAGATCCCTCTGAAATCTGGTAAAGTGCGTAAGGTAGTTCAAGGACCTCAGTGTAAAGGCCGCTGAACTGAGGGTGCGCTTTCCGTACCGATCCATGCTCCTAGACTCCTTATTAGGAGGATGGACGGACGTCGAAGCCTCTGCTACATCTTGCTGGGTAGCAGATGCCACCACCAAAGCATCTACAGCCACACCTTTAGTTAGGAACTCTTTATCAGGGGGTGCCGAGAGGAACTTGTTCGGACAAGCAGGCACCGGTTCCACAGAGTCTGGGTGTTCCCACGCCCTTCGACAGATTGACAGATCAAATCCAAGAGCTCGTCGAAGGGCAGAGACACCCAGGAGGCGGAGGGCTGAGCCCCGAAGGCCTTCAGGAACACCGACTCATCAGCAGAGGGAGGTTTGGACTGCCAGCCGCCTCGTTGTTTTAGGGCTTCAAGGATGTCTGCAAAAGAGACATCATCCGAGGATGACTTAGGGGACCCCTCTGCATCATCGAGATCAGTGTCGGATGTTAGAGACTCATCAGGGGAGTCAATGTGCTTCCTCTTGCATGATCTTTTCCTGGGGGGTTCTTCCGAAGAGGCTTCAGAAGGACCTCCAGGAGGGGGAGAAACCCCAGCGGGGGACTGCCAACGACCCAGTTTCCGTATGCAGGGAAGGAGCTGGGGAAACCGTGGAGGTAGCCAAGGAAGATTTGGCTAATGCACTCCTCATAGCCCTGAAGGCGGGACCACCAGAATCCTGGGAGGGTCCCACCTCCGTGGCCACGACAGTGGATGGCACTCCCGCCGCCGACGCACCAAGAGGGAGACTTGGGACTGAAAGCATCAATCCCGAAGCCTCCCCCCCAGGGCCGAAGGAAGAAGTCCGTGTACTGAACTCCGACCCAAGAGCCGGAGTTGGAGCAAGGGTCGGGCCCGACCCTTACACCTCCACAGGTTCCACCAGCACCGGCTCCAATGGTGCCGAAGCTGTTGGAGGAGGAACCACAGTAGGGGAGTGGACCATCGGCTCCGAAGCCAAATGGGCTGGAGCCGAAACTAGTTTTTGGAACACCGGAGACTGGAAGAGTCGAAGGAGCACCCTGTCGATGTCCGAATCAGACATCTTGGATGATCTAGAGGATACCGATCGGGCCCGAACCGATTTCTCCATTGGCTCCGAAGGGCTCGGGGACCGGCTCCGAATGGACTCAACAACTATCGGCTCCGAGGAAGATCTCAAGGAAATTTCCCTCGGTGCCGATAAGGACTTCGGCTCCGAGGGGGAAGAGTCTGAGCCGATAACCCTTATCGGCCCCAATATCAGTGGAGCCGATGAGGGTGACCCGCCTCTCGATGCCCCAGACCTCGGCTCCGAAACCAGAGGGGTCGAGGCTGGAGGCATCGAGGCAGACCGTTCCGACCTCGGCTCCGAAGTCCATGGAGCCGATGGAGAAGTCTGCTTAGAATTTTTAGCGGTCGGTTCCGACTGACTGGTCGGAGCCGATGCTTTCTTCTTTTTAGAAGGAGACGGAGAGGAAGATAAAGCCTCCTCGAAGGAAGGCTTGATTAATCCTTTGAGGATTAATTTGTTCTTCCTCTCCTGGAGGACTCTTGATGAGAAAGCGTGGCACACACTACACGATTCTTGTAGGTGCTTGGCACCTAAGCAATAGACGCACGAGGAGTGGTCGTCCGTTATGGACATTTTAAAACCACACCTCGTGCATTTCTTAAACCCGGAGGGTTTGTGTTCTTTAGACATAGCCAAGTCAAAACACAGTTGTCTACAACTAGAAGAAGGGTTTGTCACAGGAAAAAATATCCCTACTTTAGTGTTAATATTTTAAACTAAAACTTTTTTTTTTTTTTTTTTTTTTATATACTACAAGAAAAAAGACAAAACTTTTCACAAAAGAAAGAGAGATAGAGAGGGTCAAGACCCTCTAACTTAAACGGGTACTTGACCCACACACAAAAACTAAGGTAGTAGAAACAACAGGGGAAGGCCCCTCTAACTTAAACGGGAAACCTTCCCTGACAGGAAAAAACACGAAATCCTCAACAAAAACTACCAATACACACTGGTATACTAACAATAGCCGTTAAAACAGCTTTTGGATTTAAATCAAGCAAATTTCTGACAGGAAAAAGCCTAAATAAATAGTACTTAGCCCAGCCAAGTTGAGACCACGTCTAAGCTTTGTAAGCGGCAAACGAGATCTGGGGGATTAGTGGTGGTGCATCCTGGGATAAAGATAGCTCAGCCAATAAGAGGCCTCGCTCTATAGCATAAGAGTGCCGAGTCGGAGCCGAGGGATCGGCTCCGAGCCCATCAGTACAGAATGTAGGCGAGATAGGATCACATAACATCTTTTAGTTATGTACTTACCATAACTTTAGATGTTTGGGATCCATCTCGCCTACATTCTGTAATGATGGGCTCGGAGCCGATCCTTGGCTCTGACTCGGCATGCTATGCTATAGAGCGAAGCCTCTTATTGGCTGAGCTATTCTCTATCCCAGGATGCACCACCGCTAATCCCCCAGATCTTGTTTATCCGCATTCATGCACACACACATAACTGTTTATATAACATTGCCAGATGTTTCAAGATGAAACAATAGAATTTGGACCGTCCGATCTCTTCTGATCTCCAAGGCAGGGGGAAGGAGGGTGGGTATTAGGAATGTAGGCGAGATGGATCCCAAACATCTAAAGTTATGGTAAGTACATAACTAAAAGATGTTATGTGATCCTATCTCGCCTACATTCTGTACTGATGGGACAGGGTCCCTAGCACCTAAATCCTGGGTGGCTCACTGGAAAACACTCCTGAGCACTGTGGAACCAAATGAAGCTTGCCCCCGAGATGCCACATCCAATTTGTAGTGGGAAATGAAAGTGTGCGGGGAAGACCACGTAGCCGCAGCACAAATGTCACTAATGGCAAGCTTAGAATGGAATGCTATTGAAGTAGCCATAGCTCTTGTAGAGTGAGCTTTGATAGAGGCTGTAAGCTCTTTATTATAACAGGAATACGCCTGACTAATACAGTCCCTGAACCATTTGGCAATAGTGACCTTTGTGACAGATTTGCCCAATTTATTATCCGAAAAGGACACAAACAACTGATCTGTTTTCCGTGTTTGTTGGGTCCTGTCTAAATAAAAACCCAATTGCCTATGAACATCCAATGTGTGGAAGATGTATTCCGCTTTGTTTGAGTACTTTGGAAAGAAAACTGGAAGTTCTAGTGACTGTTGCAGGCAAAAACTGGAACAAACTTTAGGGACAAAAGATGGATCAGGCCTGAGGGATACTCTATCCTTGTGAAAAAACAGATACGGTGGTTTTACAGACAGAGCTTGAAGTTCTGAAACTCTTCTGGCAGAACTGATAGCTACCAGAAAAGCGGTTTTCCAAGAAAGAAATTTCAAATCACATGTTGCTGCCAGCTCGAAGGGGGAGGAGGTTAAGGCACGTAATACCACATCGAGATCCCACGGAGGAGCAGGATGAGAAATCGGAGGTCGTAAAAGCAGAGCACCTTTCATGAAGGTTTTACACAATCTGTTGCTCATTAAAGGTGGGTTTGTAGATTCATGGAAATTGGAAATAGCTGCCAATTGGACCTTGATGGTAGAGACTGAAGAACCTTGATTAAATAGGGAAGTCAAAAACTTCAGGACTTCTGATACCGGAACAGTGATGGGATACAGACCCCGGAGTTGAGCCCAAATAGCAAATCTCTTCCATTTGCTAGTATACAATTTCTTAGTGGCAGACTTGTGGGCCGAGGATAAGATATGAATGACTTCCGGGTCTAAGGTATGATTCCTGACTAGAGCCGGAAGAGGAGGAGCCAAGCTGTTAACTTCAAAGTGTGAAGGGACTGATGGAGTTGTCCCGACTGATGAATTAATAGGTCTGGGATCTGATCCAGGAACCATGGACCGTCCAGTGCATGTCTCCGAAGATAGGGGAACCATACCTGACGAGGCCAGTAAGGGGCAACCAAAATCATTTTGCTCCCCAAGTGACATGCCTTTTGGATCACTCTGGGAAGAAGGGGAACCGGGGGGAAGGCGTATAGCAAGCCGTTGGGCCAAGGATGGGCTAATGCGTCCAAAGGACTCTCCCCCGGAGCTGGAGTGAGAGAGAAGAAGTTCTTGCACTTCGTGTTCAGCGGGGTTGCGAAGAGGTCGCAACAAGGAGTTCCCCATCTGCTGAAGATCTGAGTTGCCACTGCATCATTCAGAGACCACTCGTGAGGAGAGAGAATTGTTCTGCTTAGCCTGTCGGCTATCACGTTGGACTTGCCAGGGATACGAGTCGCCACTAGAAAACGTTTGGTTGTCACTGCCCATTCCCAAACTTTCATGGCCTCTCTGCAAAGGGGGTAGGATCTGGTCCCTCCCTGCTTGTTCAGGTACCAGACTACTGACATGTTGTCGGAGTGAACGGCAATTACACCCTGAGGGAGGTAATCGTGAAGGGCTTGTAGGGACAGAAACACCGCCCTCATCTCTAAAATGTTGATATGAAGGAGGCTCTCTTCCGAATGCCATTTGCCTTGGACTGACCTGCCCAGGGAATGCCCCCCCCACCCCATCTGGGAGGCGTCCATAGTCAAAGTGGCCACAGGAGGAGGTGGAACAAAGGGTCGTCCCTGATCCAGATTGGAGGGCACCAGCCACCAGGGAAGGTCCCGCTTGCAAGTTTCCGTGATCCGGATGAGGTGACTGAGAGGGAGATCCTGAAAGGACCACTGTGTCGAAAGGAGCCACTGGAGAATTCTCATATGCAATCTTGCTAAGGGGACTAGAAGAACAGTGGCCGACATAGAGCCCAATAGCTGCAGGACCATCCTGGCCGGAGCTTTGGATCTGAGAATCAAGGCTCGGGCTTGAGCCAGTATAGTTTGTATCCTTTCTGTAGGAAGATAGACCCGCATTAGGTTCGAGTCTATCTCTACTCCGATGAACCTTATGCGCTGAGATGGCAGCAACACAGACTTTGGCCAATTGAAGGTGATTCCAAGGGAAGTGCCTAATGATATTGTGGCTTGTAGGTTTTGTAATAGTAGACGCCTGGAGGTGGCAGTTAGGAGCCAGTCGTCCAGATAAGGAAACACCTGGAATCCTAGACTCCTCAGGTGAGCAGTCACGACCGCCAAACATTTGGTGAACACCCTGGGGGCTGTGGTGCGACTAAAGGGCAGCATGCAGAACTGAAAGTGACCGTCTCCCAGGCTGAAGCGCAAATGTCTCCTGGACGCCTGGTCTACCAGTATGTGGTAATAGGCGTCCTTGAGATCTATGGAGCACATCCAAACACCTTTCTCCAGCAGCGGGAGAATGGATTGTAAGGTGACCATTCGGAACTTGGACTTTTTGACTGATCGATTTAGGATGCTGAGATCCAAAATGGGCCTCAAGTCCTCGGTCTTTTCTGGCACCAAAAAGAATCTTGAGTAAGTCCCTAATCTGATCTGGTCTGCGGGGACCGGTTGGATGACTCCTTTTTGAAGCAGCTTTGAGACTTCTAAGGCTGCGATTTCCCGTTGACTGGGTGGCGGGTCCGGGATTCTCTTGGACGGCGGTGGGGAGTGAGAAAAAGGGATGGTGTAACCTCCGGCGATGATTCGAAGCACCCATCGGTCCTGAGTGATACTCTCCCAGGCTTTTAGGTGCCTCAAAAAATGACCCCCCGACTGGCTCCGGAGCTGCACAGTCAGGCAATCCTTCAGGGATTGTGGAGGGCTGAAGAGCCACGAAAGGACTCGTGGTCTCCAGTGTTGCGGGGGCCTCTGCCGCCTCTGGGACGGCGTCTTCCAGAAAAATTTCCCCCTCCTCTGCCTCTAGAAGGGGGATCGTCCTGTTGTGAGGGATAAGACTTCTGGGACTTGCGGAACCACATTTTCCCTCCTCTTTTAGCCTTGGGATAAGGCCGAAAGGGAGAAGAAAATCGTGCCCCTACGGCAGTCAGAGTCTTACCTTCTTGCTCGCAGCGGGTCAACGTGTCCTTTACCTAGGGTCCAAACAAGGAGGACCCATCAAAGGGAGCGTCGGCAAAGGAAGACTTAAAGGCTTCCGCAAAATGACACAGGCGGAGCCAGGCTTGCCTCCGTAGAGCAACACCCATACCCACCGCTCTACTCGCCCCTTCGGCTGCATATGAAATGAGCCTCATGGACGAGTTTGATATGGATGACAGTGTAGCCAACTGAGAGCCAACCGTCTGGGCCATCTGCTCAGGTAGGTTACCCAAGAGGGTATCTGAAAGCTCCTTGATCAGATCCCTCTGAAATCTAGTGAAGTGCGCTAAATAGTTCAGGGACCTTAAGGTAAAGGCCGCTGAACTGAGGGTGCGCTTCCCGTACCGATCCATGCTCCTAGACTCCTTATTAGGAGGATGGATGGACGTCGAAGCCTCTGCTACATCTTGTTGGGTAGCAGATGCCACCACCAAGGCATCTACAGCCACACCTTTGGTCAAAAACTCCTTCTCTGGGGGTGCTGACAAGAACTTGTTTGGACGAGCAGGCACCGGTTCCACAGAGTCTGGATGTTCCCACGCCCTTCGACAGATCAAATCTAGGAGCTCGTCGAAGGGCGGGACACCCAGGAGGCGGAGGGCTGAGCCCCGAAGGCCTTGAGGAACACCGACTCATCAGCGGAGGGGGGTTTGGAATGCCAGCCGCCTCGTTGTTTGAGGGCTTCCAAGATGTCTGCGAAGTAGACATCATCTGAGGACGACTTAGGGGACCCCTCCGCATCATCAAGATCGGTGTCCGATGTGAGAGACTCATCAGGGGAGTCGACGTGCTTCCTCTTGCACAGTCTTTTCCTTGGGGGTTCCTCCGAAGAAGCTTCAGAGGGACCTCCAGGAGGGGGGGAAACCCCACTGGGGTGACCTCAGGCCCCGGGGCTCCGCTGTCCAGGGACAGGGGGACTACCAAAGACCCAGTCTCCGTGTGTAGGGAAGGTACTGGTGAAACAGTGGAGGTAGCCAAAGAGGATTTGGCTAAAGCACTCCTCATGGCCCTGAAGGCCGGACCGCCAGAGTCCTGGGAAGGTCCAACCCCCGTGGCCACAACAGCAGATGGTACCCCCGCAGCCGACGCACCGAGAGGAAGGCTTGGAATCGAAAACATCGGTCCCGAAGCGCCCCCCCCCCCCCAGGGCCAACGGAGGAGGTCCGTGTACCGAACTCCGACTCGAGAGCCGGGGTTGGAGTAAGGGTCGGAGCCGACCCGAAAACCTCCATCGGCTCCACCAGCACCAACGGTGCCGAGGCTGTTGGAGGAGGAACCAGAACTACAGGGTGGGTCATCGGCTCCGAAGCCGAATGGGCTGGAGCCGAAACTAATTTCTGGAATACAGGAGACTGAAAAAGTCTTAGGAGCACCCTGTCGATGTCCGAATCAGACATCTTGGAAGATCGGGAAGAAACCGATCGGGCCCGAACCGACTTTTCCATCGGCTCCGAAAGACTGGGGGACCGGCTCCGAATCGACTCGACCAGTATCGGTGCCGAGGGAGATTCCAAAACAATTTCCCTCTGTGCTGAGGGAGGCTTCGGCGCCGAGGGGGAAGTGTCTGAGCCGGCAACCCTCATCGGATCCAAAATCAGTGGAGCCGATGAAGGTGACCCGCCTCTCGAAGCCCCAGTCATCGGCTCCGAAACCAGAGGAGTCGAGACTGGAGGCATTGAGGCAGACCGTTCCGCCCTCGGCTCCGAAGTCCGTGGAGTCGATGGAGAAGCCTGCCTAGATCTCTTACTTGTTACTGGTAGGAGCCGACGCTTTCTTTTTCTTAGCTGGAGATGAAGAGGAAGATAAGGCCTCCTCGAAGGAGGGTTTGATAAGCCCTTTCAAGATTAATTTATTCTTCCTCTCTTGGAGGACCCTGGAGGAAAAAGCGTGACACACACTGCAAGACTCCTGTAGGTGCTTGGCGCCTAAACAGTACACGCACGAGGAGTGATCATCAGTTATGGACATTTTATAATTGCACCTCGTGCACTTCTTGAATCCTGAGGGTCTATGTTCCTTGGACATAATGCCTGTAAACCACTCACTAAACAGTTGGAAAAAAACACTATGTTAGAAAGCGAGATTTTGACAACAATAAAGCCTTTTATCTCTTCTCTTTTTTTTTTTTTTTGACCAAAATTAACAAGTACAATACAAGTACCACAAACACCAAAAAGGAGGGCCAAGAACCCTCTAACTTAAACAGATACTTGACCTCCTTAAAAGAGAGAAAACTCGCTAAAGAATAGGGGAAGGCCCCTCTAACTTAAACGGAAAACCTTTCCCTAATCAATCACACAATTTACCACAAAATTGTACCAAAAAGACACACTAAACACAACGATAGCTGTTAGAACAGCTTTTGGGTAAAGAATAGAGAACTTCCTGACAGGAAACTTTAAGAAAAAACAGCACTTAGCTCAGCCAAGTTTGAGACCACGGCCTAGCTTGTAAGCGGCAAACGAGATCTGGGGGATTAGCGGTGGTGCATCCTGGGATAGAGAATAGCTCAGCCAATAAGAGGCTTCGCTCTATAGCATAGCGTGCCGAGTCGGAGCCGAGGATCGGCTCCGAGCCCATCAGTACAGAATGTAGGCGAGATAGGATCACATAACATCTACCCAACCAGAGACTGGAAAAACTACTCATGCCAGAATAGAAATGCCTAGAGTCTCCTCGATTTTATCAATCCAAATGCCTTGGAACAGCTACTCGACACCCCCGCAAGAGGTGATAATATCTTGGACTTGGTATTAACCAACATGAGTAACCACTGTGGCCCCACTACAGTATCATCCTCTTTGTTAAGATCAGACCATAAAATGGTCAGTTTTGAAGTCAGCATCTCCCCTGATCCCCTTCTAGCTAGGGTTAAACAAAAAAAACTTCTCCAAAGCTGATTCAACCTCCTGAGGTATGGTATAAACAGCTTCACAGCCCCCTCCCCCATGTAGAAACTGGCACCAATGTCCAAATCTACACTAAAGTACTAGACGAGCGTTTAGCATGGAATCAGGAATCCCTGAAAGGACAAAATCATCCTCCGCAAGGAAGAGTAAACCTGTCTGCTGGACATCTGCAATAAATAAACCCTATAACAAAAGGAAAAAAATTGCTGACCAAGAAGGAGCAGGTGCCCAACTGGAAGCAATCTCTCTGTAGCCTGAACAAGCATATAAGATCACTAGTGAAATCCTCTAAAGCCAACTTAAGAGTCCAAACTGGCCACATCTACTAGATACAGTCACAAGGCCTCGTTCACATATGTCCGCAGTCTCAAAGGAAACACCCAAATCTGTTCAGAACTGGTAGTTAAGGAAACCATATATACACAAATGCTGTAGATATAGCTAATCTACTGGCTGACAGATTAAGTGAAAACTTCACCTCTCTGTCCCCTCCATCAGTAAATCAGGACATCACCAGTACCTGCCCTACAACAAAAGGTCATCACTGCCCTCTCAAAGCAAAAAATACAGCCTTCATGGGACCCAATAACATCCCAGGCTACATCCTACATGAACTCAGGCACGAACTTGCAGCACCATTAGGCACCCTATTCAACCAAAGCCTGAGTACTGGCTTTGTCCCAGCCAAGTGGAGGACAGCCACCGTCATCCCTTTACACAAAAGTGGAGCAGCCACCAATATGGAAACTTATAGGTCCATCAGCCTAACTAGCCTGATCTGCAAGTCCATGGAACGGATTATCATCAACAGGGACATTAGTAACCTCCAAACACTCGACCCCACACAGTTTGGCTTTGTCAGGGGGAGGTCATGTCTGTTAAATCTGGTTGACTTCTTTGAGACAGTCACCAAAGCCATGGACAAGGGGAAGACTGTGCACACCACCTATCTTGACTTGGCCAAAGCCTTCAACACTATTCCACACTCGGGCATAATAGATAAGCTGTCTCAACTAGGCATCAATCTATACGTTACCAGGTGGGTAGCTAACTGGTTCATTGATTGAACTCACCTAATCAAAATAGGGGAAGCTACCTCAAGCAGTAGACTTGTAACGAGCGGCATACCCCAGGGATCGGTCTTGGGGCATCTGTTATTCGGGATATACTTCTCTGAGGTGCAAGCCAAAACCAGTGGCCTATGGCTGACCAAGTTTGTAAATGACTGCAAGTTGGGCACAGTCTCATCAATTTGCCAAGTGATGTGGACTCCTCCAAGAGGGTCTCACCCAAACAAATGACTGGTGCCAGAAACATGGCCTCAAGCTAAATGCCAAAAAATGCATCATCAACCCCTTTGCGGAGAGTGACGTTCCCATATATTATCACATTAATAACAACGTCCTAAGCACGCATTCAGTAATGAGGGATTTGGGCACCCAGGTTGATACCAACCTGACTGTTGATCACCATATTGCTTCCATTGTATGGAAAGCTTTCTACATGGCCCACCTCATATGTAAGGGTATCTCATCCAGGGACAAAGAGGTCATAACATCCCCAGGTCATAACATCCCTGTATTCTTCCCTTATAAGGCTAATTATTGAGTACAACGCCCTCTTCAGGATATACCTTGCAAAGCACATGTAGCAGCTGGAGAGACCACAGAGGTTTCCTCACCAGGAGAATCCAAGGCCTCAAACATCTACCCTACATAGAGTGGCTTAAAGCCCTGTCCCTCTACTCAGTTTCATACAGACTCCTCGGAGGTGACCTCTCTGTCAGGCACACAAAGCAATCTCAGACCCCACCTTGATGGGACTGCTGCATATCCGCAAGTCAAGCTCCACTCGAGTAACCCATATGTGTGAACTCAACCTAGTCTGTGATTTCAATAGGACTTGTTGGCGGGACAGATGCGTGTCCCAGAGACTACCCCATCTGTGGAATACACTCCCTCGCCACATCAAGCAGAGTACCTCATTATCCATTTTTTAAGTGCAACCTGGATAACTGGATGGGAAACAGAAAATACACCCCTGGGATTCCACCTGTGTCCCTTGGGGGATGACTTGTCTAAACATGGGCTAAACTCTTGGCTAGGCTTATAAGGGCCTCAGGCCAATAGCCTAGTAACTTCCTAGGATCCTAAATAAATTTAGTGCATCCCATGATGATTTCACTTTAAGGAAGTTCACAGACTAACAGACGGACCTCTTTTCAAGCACTGCATTTGCCCACTCTAGTCTACAGATACTTCTCAAGTTTACCATGAGTTGACGTCACTGAGATTAAAGATCAACATTAACACCCACTGACACCATAGTGGGGAAAACAAATTTTCTGATTTTTTTAATGCTAGTGGACACCCAAAACATTTTCTGATGAAGTGAAAATCCTGTTCTGTATTTTGCACACCACATTTGGTGGTGTAAAAGGTAAGAAAAAAGTAGTGACGCAAAAGGTAAGACAAAAAAGTACTGACACTAGACAAAGTTTGATCTGCCATTTTAACTCTTTTCCAGTAGGTTGTCCAAGTCCATTCCACTCCACCCCACCCCTACCCACATCTAATAAAACCTAATCAAAAGCAACAAAAAGACAAACTTTTCAGTTAACAAGGTTCCATGATGGTTTAAAGAAGGCATTTGTGACCAATCTGCTCATTTGCTCTTCATCAAATACAGCTGCTTGTTACTCTGTGGAACTTTGCTGGTGGATTTTCTAACAGAGTGGCCACAAATATTACATTATCCGAGTTACATTCAGTACATTTGTAGCCCCAAAAGACACATTTAAGTGGGTGTATCCATCATAAATGAGGACTGGAAAGGATGTTGTTTACATTTAATTTTATTCGCATAAAAGCTTAAATATCATTTATTTCAGTTGTATACTATGGTTAATTGGACTGGGAACAGTCCCTTCAAAGCAGAGAACAGAACAGACATAGATTTATTTATTCACTCATTCATTATCTGATTATCCAATTAATCCTACTCAGAAATGTAAAGGAGTTTGCAGCCTATCCTGGCACTGACAAAGTGCAAGGCAGAGAAACTAATTCTGAACACGAAGCCAGTCTATTGCACAATACAAATAAACTTACACAACTATGAGCAATTTGGATAGTTTTTAATTCGTCTGATATGGGAGAAAAATGCAGCATCAGATGAAACAAGTTATGTACTCACCATAACATTCCATGTTTGTTGCCCATCTTGCCTTCATTCATTGCTGGTTGGGTTCAGAACAGAGAATCGGTTCCGACTCGGCCTAAATCAAAAGCTCGAGAGCTTCCACTGGCTTGAGGCTATACCCTATCCCATGATATACTGAGAATAATACTCAGAACTTGTTTTCAATAAAAGGCATAAATATCAAATAACGATAACAGCTAGACTACATCAGACCCAGAAGGGAAACAAAGACTCCATAATCCAATTAGAAATAAAAGTAATCCGCCCGATCCTCCAAGAGCGAAGGAGGGGTTAGGAGGATGGGATGCAAGAATGAAGGCAAGATGAACAACAAACATGGAATGTTATGGTGAATACATAACATCTTAATGTTATGTTATCCTATCTCACCTTCATTCATTGCTGGTTGGGGCAGCGCCCTTAGCACCTTCTTTTATTGGGTGGCTCAAGGGAATAAACTAGAACAGCTGACCGAAAGGAAGCCCTGTTCCAGGAGGCCATGTCCACTTTGTAATGAGTAATAAAGGTATGAGGGCCTGACTCGTGTGGCCACTGCAAAGATCAAATTCAATGGTAGTCTGGACAGGAAGGCAGAAGAAGTTGAAACAGCTTTTGTGAAATGGCCCTTCACTTTGTCAGATAATTGTCTGTGACGAGAACTGTATACAAATGAAATACAATCTGCAAGCCATTTTGACAGTGTTACTTTAGAAACTGGCAATCCTTTCTTTTGATCTGTAAATGACACAAACAATTGGTCCAATCTTCTGAAAATTTTAGTCCTGTGCATGTAGAAGTGTAACTACCTATGTGCATCCAACTGGTGTAATCTATACTCTGCACTGTTGCCACAGTTCGGGGAAAAACACTGGTAATTCGATAGACTGGTTTAGATTGGTCTCTGAGCACAATTTCGGGAGAAAGGAAGGATTAGTATGTAATGACAAGGAGGATGTACAGAAAGAGACTGAAGTTCAGATGCTCGTCTAGCAGAGTTAATAACGACTAAGAAAAGTGTCTTCCATGACAAAAATTTTAAGTCAGAAGATGACGCTGGTTCAAAGGGAGACAAAATTAGGGATGATCGAACGAAATTTAAATCCCATGGAGCTGGAGGCTCTCTGACTGGGGGTCTCAGCAAAAATGTCCCTTTCAGAAAGGTCTTAAAGAGTTTGTTGGACATGATTTTGAGCCCCACTTCCCCAATGTGAAAATTAGAAATAGCGGCTAGCTGGACTAATTGTAGCTGCTGCTTCACCCTCGTTAAAAAGTTTAGTGAGAAATTCTAGCACTGCTGTAACAGAGGCTGTAAAGGGATCTATATTGTTTTTGCAGGCCCAGTGTGAAAATCTCTTCCATTTGCTAGAGTAAAGTTTCCTAGTAGATGGCTTATGAGAAGAAATCAATATACATCTAACTGCCAGGGAAATGTCATGGAACCTGGCTATCTGAGGAACAGGAGCAGCCATGCTGTCAACTTTAGGATCTGGATCAATGGATTTAACTCTCCCGACAAATGGGTGAGCAGGCCTGGAACTGGGTCCAGAATACATGGTTCCTCCTGCAGATGGGTCTGGAGAAAGAGGAACCAAATCTGTCGAGGCCAGTATGGTGCAATGAGAATTAAGGTGCTTCTCAACGTGTTGGCTTTCTGGACATTTGGTATCAAAGGAAGAGGAGAGAAGACGTAAAGTAATCCCAGGGGCCAATCGTGTATGAGCGCATCCCTCTGTGACTTCCCCGAAGGGGGAATCAGGGCAAAATAGCTGCTGCATTTGGCGTTCATGGACTTGGCGAAAAGGCCGCAGCAGGGTTGACCCCATCTGTGGAAAATCTCTTCTGTAACCTCATCAGAATGGCTCTGCTGAGTTTGACAAGCGTCCCGTGACTGCTTCCAGAGATGGACAGGCAGGCCTCCATTCAGGAGCACTGAAAGGGCTTCCCAGGGAAGGAGTCCCTGTCACCCTGGTTCTGAGGACCCCCTCTGCCACGAGATCAGCGTCTTTTGTTGTCACTTCACCTCTCCTCCTGGGGGAAGAGTCACCATGTGCATTAGGAAATACTCTTTGGGATTTGCGGAACCACATTTTTCCCCCTCTCTGACCTTCGGGAGAAGGTCTAGTGGGGGTGGAAAAATGGACCCCAAAGGCAGACAGAGTTTTTCACTCCTGTTCGCACCTGGTCAATGTCTCTAACTGTGGACCCAAACAATGATGTGCCATCAAATGGGGCATTAGTGAAGGAAGACCTGAAGTATTCAGCAAAGTTACACACATGCATCCAGGAATGCCTACTTAAAGAAACTCCTGAAGCTGTTGCCCTACTCGCTCCATTAGCTGCATAAGAAATCAGCCGCCTGGAGGGGTTAACCACAGAATTTAGGGTGCAGAGCGGAGAGGAAACCTTATCCGAAAACCAAGCAGCTATAGTACTCTGTAGGGTATCTCCTAGCTCTTTCAGGAGATCCTTTTGAAGTCTGGTAAAATGGGTCAAGTAATTCAGTGACTAAAGTGTAAATGCAGATGACGAGAAGGTATGCTTTCCATACCTGTCCATCGTCCCCAGAGTCTTTATTCGGTGGATGGACAGATGAGGATGTTTCCGACAATTCCCTCTTGGTGGCTGCCACCACCACCATTGCATCTACTGGGATGCCTTTTGTCCAACACTCTGTCTGTGGGAGCAGTAATGAACTTGTTAGGCCTCCTCGGAACAGGCTCCACCACATCAGGAGAGCCCCGCACCTTTTGAGCAATAAAAAGAAGTTACGTACTCACCATAATGTTCCATCTGAGTAGGTAACTTCATTTGTCAGCAACCTGTGGGTTACGGATCCGATAAGGATCCGAGCCGGCAGCATACCAAGCTAAAGATCCGAGCTCCAAGCTCCACCCCCTTACCCATACTACCCTGCAACCTCCTTCCAATCCTCAGATCGCGTTTGCCACCTGCACAAACAACAAAACAAACTAACAACCTGAGAAAACCTGACTCAGAGACCAACAAAACTCGAGCATCCAAACCTTGAGTTCAGCTAAATAACTATTCAGGTTAGGGGGAAGGAGGGAGTGACGGTTGCTGACAAATGAAGTTACCTACTCAGATGGAACGTTATGGTGAGTACATAACTTCTTTACCTGAAGCAGTTAACTTAATTTGATCAGCAACCTGTGGGACAGAGTCCCCAGCTACCCGAAATCTTGGGAGGTCCTCAAGGAAGAATATTCCGGAGCACTGCAGAGCCAAAAGCATCCCTTCCTCTACACACCAAATCTAGTTTATAATGAGAAATAAAGGCGTGAGAGGACGCCCAGTTATCCCCTGAACAAATGTCATCCAGGGAAACTCTAGACCAGAATGCAGCAGACATTGCCATAGAACGCGTAGAATGAGCATGAACTCCCACTGGTTCTGGCAAGCCAGATTCTCTATATGCTAAGAGAATACAACTCAACATCCATCTGGCGAAAGTTACTTTGGAAATCGGTTTCCCTAGAAAGGGTTTTACAAAGGAGACGAAAAGGTTGTCAGATTTACGAAAGACTGCCATCCTGTGCAAATAAAAACGTGACTGTCTGTGAGCATCCAGTAAATGAAGTTTATACTCCTCCTTGTTCTGGTAATTGGGGAAAAAAACTGACAAATTAATGGACTGAAAGTTCTTGTCATAGAAGACAGCCTTTTTGGTAGCCATTACCTCAGCTAGGAGAGTGTTTGAGCTTCAGGCTCTTTCTATCAAACCTCCATACTTTGTATTTCACAAGGACAGGGTATCTCTCAGGACTAACTTCTATGACAAGAAATTTAGATCAACGGAAGCTGCAGGTTTTAAAGGAGGCGATACTAACGTCTGAAGAACTAAGGTCAGGTCCCACGGTGGGGATGAATTTCTGATAGGAGATCTCAAAAGAAAGGTACCTTTTAGAAAGGCCTTACAAATTCTGGTAGTAGCAAGAGAACCAAAGTTGTCCCCAATATGAAAATGGGAAATAGCAGCCAGCTGAACCTTTACAGTAGATGAACTGGCCCCTTGTTGAAAAATATGAGACAAGAATTCTAGGACCACTGGAATAGGAGCAGGAAAAGGATTAAAGTTCTTATGTGAAGCCCAAATGGAAAAACATTTCCATTTACTATTGTAAATCTTCCTGGTAGAGGGTTTATGTGCCGCCACCAGAATGGACTTGACTAGGGAAGAGATACCAGGAGTCCGAGCAATTAAGGGAACTGGATCAGCCAAGCTTGAGCTTGTCCAGATTTGGAAAGGTCATTCCCGAGGAGTGAGAGATCAGATCTGGAATAGGATCTAAGATCCAGAGAGGAGCTATGAGATGAGACCGTAGGCAGGGGAACCAGACCTGACGAGGCCAGAATGGGGCTGCGAGGATAATCTTGCTCCCCAACCGATGAGCTTTCTACAAAAATGTTGTCATCAGCGGAAGTGGTGGATACACATAAAGAAGACCGGGAGGCCAAGCATGGACTAGAGCATCTCTGGGGGCTTCTCCCAAAGGAGGAATTAGAGCGAAAAACTCGCACTTCGCGTTGGAAGGCGATGCGAAGAGATTGCAACAAGGCTGACCCCACTTGAGGAAGATCTGTTCCGCTATGGAAGAGTTCAGACACCACTCGTAAAGTATAGTTTTGCACCTACCATAAATGTAGATGTCCGATAGGTATGCATCTGCAGTCCTTACATATGGGTTGTCCTGCCTCAGGCAGCCCTTCGGTCGGCCGGATTTCAAAGTCTGGGTCCAGCGTCAGCTGATGTCGCTCCTTTCCCCGACGTCAGAGCGCCTGTGGTATAAAAGCGTCAGCCGACGCCATCTTCCTCAGTTTTTCTTGCCCCAGATGCCAGGTGTCCTCTAAAGAAGGCTAAATTTTGGAGAAAAGAATAAATTCCAATCATGCACAACAATAAAAAAACAAATACACCATAAAAGATAACCCCAGCTAGCTAAAATGAGGGATAGGTACCCAAAGAGTGCTACTGAGGGGTAGGAGGGAGGGAAAACCTGACTGCAGATGCATACCTATCAGACATCTACATTTATGGTAGGTACAAAACTGTACTATGTCCTTCAAGGATGCATCTGCAGTCCTTACATATGGGTAGAATACCACAGCCAAGCTGGGGGAGGTAGGACCTAAGAAAAGGATGGTGTAGTTAACATGCCCTGCAGGACTGCAGTAGCAAAGCCTGCTCTGGATCTGGAATATAAAGGCAAGTTGTAATGCTTGGAAAATGTATGCACAGAGCTCCATGTAGCAGCTTCTAAAATGTCCTTTGTAGCCACCCCTCTTAAGAAGGCTGTGGAGGTGGCTGTTGCTCTGGTGGAATGAGGTCTGATGTTAGCTGGCACAGCTTTTCCATGAAAAGAGTAACAGAATCGAATGCAATTTCCTATCCATTTTGAAATTGTTTGTTTGGAAATTGCTTTTCCTTGTACACCGGCAGCATATGCTACAAGCAGTTGGTCAGTTTTTCTGTAAGGCTTAGTTCTGTCCAAGTAGTAGCGCAACTGTCTGTGAATGTCCAGGGTATGCAGAAGTTTCTCTCCTTTATTTTGTGGGTCTGGAAAGAAAGTAGGCAGGTGGATAGCTTGGTTCAGTGAGACTCTGGATACCACCTTTGGCATGAATGAAGGATTGGTTCTCAAAGAGACTCTGTCCTTATGGAAAATGAGAAATGGTTGTACTGCCATGAGGGCCTGTAACTCAGATACTCTTCTTGCTGAGGTTATGGCCAGAAGGAAGGCAGTCTTCCAAGACAGGAATTGCAGTTCTGAAGATGCTGCTGGTTCAAAGGGAGGTAGAGTTAGTTTTTCCAACATGAAGTTAAGGTCCTATGTAGGCACTGGTGGTCGCCTTGGAGGGTTGATGTTTTTTATCCCTCTTAGAAACTGCCTTAGCAGAGGATGAGAAAATACAGGTGGATCAGTGTTATACTCTGCTGAAATAGCTGATGCATGAATTTTTATGGATGAATAAGAAAGGCCATTATGGAGCATTTCAGCCAAGTAATCAAGGATATGTGGAATGCTCATCACTGTCGGATCCTGACCCCTTGTGGTGTTCCAGGTTCGAAATCTTTTCCATTTTGCTGAATATGCCTTTCTTGTGGAAGGACGCCGAGCTTCCATGATGATATCCTTTACCCTCTTGGATAGTTTATCCTGGCGAGGAGTCAAGGTATTTTCCAGGCTGTCAGCTGCAAGGTTTTTAGACTGGAGTGTAGAGTTTTGTAATTGTGCGGTGTCAGAAGAAGTGGCCATTGTGGTAGAGGCCACGGTTTCGTGCGTGACATGCTCTTTAACAGTGGATACCAGTGTTGTCTTGGCCAGTCCGGAGCTATCAGAATCACTTTTGGCTGCTCTGTCCTGATCTTCAGTAAGACCTTGGTCATTAAAGGAAGAGGTGGGAATGCATATACTGTTAGAGCCTTCCAGCTGAAGGATAGGGCGTCCACTTTGTATGCTTGAGGATGGTATGTCCTTGTGCAGTATTTCTTCAGTTGATGGTTGTGGGGGGAGGCAAAAAGATCCATGTCCGGCCTTCCCCATGCTTGTGCTATCTGAAGAAAAATGTCTGGATGCAACATCCATTCGTGTGGATCCATGGTGTTTCTGCTTAGGCTGTCCGCCAGTACATTGTCCTTTCCTGGTACGAACTGGGAATGCAGTTCTATATTGAGATTTAGAGAAAGTTCCCAAAGATTCATTGCCAACCTGCAAAGAGGGTAGGAATGGGTACCTCCTTGCTTGTTTATGTACCACATAACTGTGGTATTGTCTGTCTTTATTAGCAGGTGACCTTGATGCAGGAAATGTTCGAAGGCCTCGATTGAATGTATCACTGCCAGCATTTCCTTTTGGTTGATGTGAAGGTGCAATTCCTTTTGTGTCCATTGCCCTTGAATACATCTGCCATTCATGTGTGCTCCCCATCCATGGGCTGAGGCATCTGTTGTAATGGTTTGGCTGATATGAGGCTTGCTGAAAGGCAGACCCACATTTGACTGGCTTGCTTGTGCCCACCACTGAAATTCTTTTTGGAGGCATGGAATGAGGGGGATCAAAGCTTCTACGCTGTGACTGTGTTGAGACCATAGACTCCTTAGGTACCATTGTAGTTTCCTCATATGCAGTCTTGCTTGTGGAATCAGAAGAATGCAAGATGCCATGAAACCCAGGGCCTGCAGGACTTTCCTTGCAGTCAGCTGGGTTTGTGTTGTCAGATTTCTGAAATAATCCGGTAATTGTTTTTGTTTTTCTTCTGTGAGAAAAGCCATTTGGGTGATTGTATCCAGCTTTGCACCCAGAAAAAATATTTGTTGGGATGGAACAAGTCTTGATTTCTGAATGTTGACTGTGTATCCCAAGGCCTGTAGTAGGCGGATGGTATAGTTCAAGTGTTTTACCAATGTTTGTTGGCTGTCCGCTTGTATAAGGCAGTCGTCCAGGTATGGGTATATTTGAATCCCCTGAAGTCTGCAATGTGCAATTACTGATGCCAGGCATTTCGTGAATACTCTGGGCGCAGTAGATAAGCCAAAGGGCAATGCTGAGAATTGATAATGCTCTGAACCTGCAAGAAATCTGAGGTGTCTTCTGCAACTTTGTCTGATAGGGACATGCAGGTATGCCTCCTTGAGGTCTAGAGTTACCAGCCAGGACCCATTGCCCAGCATGGGAAGGAGTTGCTGTAAGGTCAGCATTTTGAATTTTGGCACGATGAGATAAGTATTCAGTGCGGACAAGTCCAGAATAGGCCTCCATTGCTTTTCTTTTCTTGGAACAAGGAATAGTCTGGAATAAAATCCTTGGCCTTGTTCTGTGTAAGGAACCTTTTCTATTGCCTTCATTTGTAGTAGTTTGGAAATTTGCTTGAAAGCCTCTGCCCTTTGATTTGGTGGCAGGTTCGGCATGCCTTGTCTTTTTGGTAATGTATGAAAATGGAATCTGTAGCCTTTGTCAATTATTTGCAGTATCCATTTTTCCTTTGTAATACTGTGCCAATTTTCTGAGAATAGAGATAGCTTTCCACCCAAAGGTACTTCCAATTGAGCCCTGGTTGGTGGAGTCAAAGTCAAGTCATTGAGTTTGTCCTTGTGCAGCAGTTGAAGGTCCTGCACTACCTCTCTGGTTAGGAGGCTGCCACTGACGTCCTCTGTAGGAGCCTCGAGCTTGCCCTCTACCTCTGGCATGCCTGTTTTTGCCTCTTTGAAATCTGTCTGTGTCTGGAAAGGACCAATTCTTAGAAGGCCAATTTCTGCTGAATCTTGGTGGCTGGACCTGGAGAAAATCTTTGACTGTTTGTGCTGATTTAGCCTTTTCCTCAAATTTCTTTAAGACCTCTTGAGCCGTGGAACCAAATAACTTTTGTTTTTCCAGTGGTGCATCCAGAAGCTTTGCTTTAACATGATCTGGCAGTGACTGTTCCTTCAGCCAAGCAAGTCTGCGTATGACTGCACCTGTCATTGCTGACCTACATGAAGCTTCCAATGCATCATAACCACACTGTAAGAAATGGTTGCTAACCTGCTGAGAGTTATGCACCAGATCCTGAAGCGCCTTGCGGTCTAGGGGTTCAGGCGAGGATATTTTTTTATGCAATTCATCTAACAGATACTCTTGATACTGTATCATATGGAATTGACAATTTAAAGCTCTCATAGAAAGAGTGGAAGTAGTATACACTTTTTTACCCCATCTCTCTAAAGCCCTGGATTCCCTTTCAGAAGGAAGTGGATTCTTGGCAGTGGTGGTTGTAACCCCTTTAGGGCCCTGGGAAATAGTTTCTGGATCAGAGTGGCCCTTGTAAAGGTATACATGTGAGTCCGGGACCCTGTAGTACCTGTCAGGTTTGACAGGAGCCGGAGGAAGGGAGTCAGGGGAAATACTAGACTCAGAGTATACATCTTCTATAACACTTAAAACAGGAGGAATAGCCAAAGGTCTATGCTGAGGTAAATGTAAAAAAGTCCGTAACCTCTTCCTGGAATCAGAGAATTCCTGGCCTTGCCATTTGAAATGCTCTCTCATGGAGTGAAGGGTCTCCCCAAAGGAAAACTCTTCAGGGGGGGAGGCCGAGGGGATAGATTCCTCTGCATCAGAATCCTCGTAGGGTGGAAGGGCCTCCTCCTGGTAGTCTGAAAGGGCAGCGTCATCTGAGGCCTCATCTGAAGACTGTCTGCTCAACCCTGGGCCTTTTACCTGGAGGTGGTTGAGAGCCCCTGTCTGGATGTGGCTGAGAGCCCCTGATTAAGGAGATAAGGTCCTCAGCCATACTTAAGATTTGTGAACTGGTAGTGGATCCCTGAGGAATAGCCTTGGGAGGGAGAGATTTTGGCTGTTTAGCAGCTTTAGCCCGGGTAAAGGCCTTAACGGACATGGATACAGGAGGCCTGGCTGCCCCACGTGCTGGAGTAGTTTTATCAACAGAAATGGTGTCGGATACTTCCTGAGCACCGGTTTCAGACGGTAATTCTATGACCGACTCAGAGATGGCCTCCGGTACCGAAGTTACCGGCTGTGCGGTGTCGTCGGTCGGAAGCGGTAGAGATTCGGCTTCAGTAGAGACAGAGACACTTGCGGCAGGCCTAGGCGTTGAGTCGGCCAAAACCGTGGATCGCATGTGTCGGTCCTTATCCTTTCGTTTTTTTGGGTAAATGTGCTGTCGGAATCTCCGACGGCATGATATAACAGAATTTTTCCCCAAACAATTCCTCTGCAAACTCTGCCCGACGCCTAAGAGTGCGTTTATTGAAGGAAGCACAGGCAGAACAGGCCGAGACGTCGTGGTCTGGGCCTAGGCAGGGTAAGCAGTAAGAGTGGAAATCCTTATGAGGTATTTGTTTCCCACAAGATAAACAATTATTAACTTTAACCGTTTGATCTGACATCGGCTGAGGCAAGAAAGAGTCCCCAACGGGGTACTTCGCTTTTTTGAAGACTTTGGTATCTGAAATCACAGGAGCTGGCCGACCGGCACTTGCGAACTGCTTCTGCTTCGGGCACCTCACGGCAAGAAAGACTGGGGAAGATGGCGTCGGCTGACGCTTTTATACCCCAGGCGCTCTGACGTCGGGGAAAGGGGCGACATCAGCCGACGCCAGACCCAGACTTTGGAATCCGGCCGACTGAAGGGCTGCGTGAGGCAGGACAACCCATATGTAAGGACTGCAGATGCATCCTTGAAGGACATCGGGAGAGAATAGTTCTGCTCAATTTGTCCACCAGAATGTTGGACCGACCCGGAATGTGCATCGCTAACAGGAAGCTGAGATAGCCCATTCCCAAACTCTCATGGCTTCTCAGCAAAAAGGGTAAGACCTGGTTCCCTCGTTTGTTGATATACCAGACCACTGACATATTGTCTGACTGGATCGCAACAGTCCCCGGAGGAAGGAAGGCATGAAGGGCCTGCAATGCTAAAAGGACTGCCCTCATCTCCAGTACATTTATATGCAGAACGGTCTCTGAGTCCACGTGCCTTGGACAGTCCTGCTTGCACAATGCCCCCTCACCCTAGGCGAGAGGCATCTGTGGTCACTGTGGCCTGGGGTAGGGGCATAACAAAAGGTCGTCCTTCCTGAAGGGCTCAGGATTGGAGCCACCACATGAGAGAGTTCCTGCAAACCCTGCTGAGGGGAATCAGCAAGTTTAGCGGATGATGTAGAATGGACCACTGGACTTGAAATGTCCACTGTTAAACCCTCATGTGCAGGCGAGCATAAGGGATCAAATTGATCGCTGCCACCATGGACCCCAAAGCTCTCAGGACTAACTGCTGTGGGAGCAGGAGACTGAAGAAGAGCTAGTACATGTAGAGTCATGCTGTGAAGTCTGTCTGGGGTTAGGAAAGCCCTGACCTGAAGGGAATCTATCCTGGCCCCTATAAAGTCTATAACCTGAACAGATTGGAGGAATGACTTCTTGACATTTATAGTGATCCCCAACTGGGATGATAAACGGAGGAAGATGTTCCTGGCTAGAGAGAGTAGATGCCTGGTGGGGGCGGTGAGGAGCCAGTCGTCTAGGTACGGGAAGACCTGTATGCCCTGGAGCCTCAGGTGGGCCGCTACAACTGCCATGACCTTGGTGAACACCCTGGGGGCTGTGGTGAGACCGAAGGGTAGGACCCTGAACTGGTAATGACTGGCCCCTAGCCGAAAGTGGAGAAACCTCCTGGACCGTCTGCCCATGAGAATATGGTAGTATGCATCCTTGAGGTCTATGGAGCACATCCAGTCCTCCTCCTGCAAGAGGGGCAGGATGGATTGGAGCGTGACCATCCGGAATTTCTCCTTGGCAATGAAAAGGTTCATTGTTGACAGGGCGAGAATCGGCCTTAAGTCCCCCGTCTTTTTTGGCACCAGAAAGAACCTGGAGTAGATGCCTGATCTGAACTGGTCTGGGGGCACATGCAGGATGGCTCTTTTTTCTAACAGCTTTTCTATATCCAAAGCCGAGGCCTCCCTTTGAGAGGGTGGAACATCTGGGAGGCACCTTGAGTAAGGGGGCTTGTTTATGAAGGGGAGTGAATAGCCTCTGGATATTATCTGAAGCACCCAGCGATCTGTCGTGATGGACTCCCATTGAGCCAGGTGCCTCGAGAAACGCCCCCGACTGCCTCCAGAGAGGAGCAGTCGGGCAACCCCTCAGGGCTGCTGCGTGGGTCAGTCGGAAAAGGGTTCCCGTGACCTGAAGTTCTTCGGACCCCCTCTGCCTCTGAGCCAGCATCCACCTTGTCCCCCTCTGCCCCTGGGGGAGAAGGATTCCTGAGCGTTCCGGGCCTGCTGAGATTTCTGGAACCACATCTTCTTCTGCCCTTGCTAGTTCCTGGAGAAGGACCTTTGAGGGGTAGAGAAGCGGATTCCGACGGCTGACAGCATTTTCCCGTCTTTCTCGCTCTGAACCAGCATCTCGCGGACGGTCTTCCTGAACAGGGTAGACCCGTCGAAGGGTGCATTCGCGAAGGACGCCTTGAATGGTTCCGAGAAATCGCAAAGTCGAAGCCAGGCATGACGCCTTAAGGCGATACCGGACCCGCTAGCTCTGGCGGCTCCTTCCGTGGCGTGGGAGAGTAGCCACATAGATGTATTTGCCATACGTGCTGAGAAAGTCCGTTTATCCTAGCCGACATGGACTCTGGGGGAGACTCAGCGTACTCTTTAACCAGGTCCCGCTGCAGTCTGATAACATGGGCCAAGTAATTCAGCGCCCTAATAGAGAAGGTAGCTGAAGCAAACATCCGCCTTCCAATACGGTCCATTGCCCGGGATTCCTTGTCGGGGGGATGGACTGAGGAACTGTCCTGAGCTAGTTCCTTTTTGGTGGCCGCCGCCACCACCATGGCATCTACAGGGGAACCCTTGCTCCATGAAGCTTTGTCTGTAGGGGGGCTCAAAATCTTGTTGGGCCTCCTGGGGATATGCTCCACAGTGTCCGGTTCTTTCCACGCAGTGGGGGTAATCAGGTCGGTCGGTGGGGAGACCGAAGAGGTAGATGGGCCTGTGTCGAACACCTCCAGGAATACAGACTCGTCCAAGGAAGGCTTTTTGGCGGACCACCCCCTTTTTGGTGGAGCATTTCCATAATGTCTCCAAAGGAGACATCGTTGGGATGTGACTTCGGGGAACCTTCCCCTTCCTCCAAATCTATATCCTCAGTAAGGGACTCAGGGAAGTCCAAGTGCCTCCTTTTGCACAGGTGTTTGTGAGGAATCTCCTCGGGGGGACTGTCCAAGGGGGGCTCACCAACGGATTCCTGTTCCTCCAGGGGAACTGGCTGGGGCGTCAGTGGCACAGGCTGTCCCTGGGACTGGATGATGGAGGATAAACTGAGCTGCGAGGGAGCAGGGGTGGATCCTGAGGACAGAGCGAGGGGTCTCGATCCTCTAGAGAGAGCCCTCTCCACAACATCGAATGCCAAAGGGGAACCGGCCTCTAAGACAGGTGGTCGGCACCCTCTGATCCGACAAAGGGATCGGAGTTGGAGCCGAAGCGCTCGCATCCGAGTGGACGGTGTGTTCCGACCGCAATGGAGCCGGACACACTCGCCACCTCGGATCTGATGCCCAGCTCTCAGCTCCGAGGGCTCGGATCCGAAAAGGGATCTGATAGGCTCAATGGCATGGCCAGCGTCGAGGTAGTGATAACCATTGGTGCTGACTCCCCGACTCCGAGGTTCCTCGGATCCGAAGACTCCGAAACCCAGTAGTGGATCGCAGAAGGAGCTATCGGGGCAAACAGTGGAGCTGAGCTCCCCCCCCCCGGAGGGGGGGGGGGAGGCAGCAACACTCCCATCTGCAGCTGAGTCTGTAAAAAGCAATGCACCATCCGGTCCATATCTGCCTCCGAGAGGCTTCTAGCAGATTTGGACGAGGCCGCCGAAGCCAGTCGGGTGTGCCGACGCGATGACCACAAAGATGGGTCAGGCCTCCTCCTCAGGCTCCGGAGAGAAGCGTGGAGAATGGAGCTGTGGGGAGGAAGGCTTGGAAGTCCTCGATGGGGAAGGGAGAACCTTGGCGGGAGGGGCCGAGGGGTCCAATTCGGCCCGCCGTTTGTGGCTTCTCTCTCTCTGTCCCTTTCTCTCTCTCTCCCTTCTCTCTTTCCTATCTTTTTTCGCCTCTCGATCTCCCTGGGACGAGGTGGAAGGGTGAGTCCCAGCCAGGGGAGAAGGGCCAGATGGTTGGGCAACAGCAGCCGCGGTTGTCGCTACACAGGGGGAGGAGGAAGAAGAAGCCGATTCAGTGCGTAGAAGGCTCGCCAGAATCAACTTATTCTTCCTGTCTCTCAAAGCCCGGGGGTTAAAGGCTGCACAAATTTGGCAGCCTGAGGAAAGATGGGCCACCCCCAAGCAAAGAACGCAATGAGTGTGACCATCCGCCGGCGACAGCTTATGGCCACACTCGGTGCACTTAGAAAAGGTAAGCTTTTGGCTATCAGCCATACCCACACTCACATGCACACCTGAAGGAAAAGGGGCATACTGGTGATAGAGATACGAAGGATAAGAGGTGATATAGAGTAAAGTAATAAGAAAACGAATATCTATCCAAAGAGAAAAATACTACACACACACACACACACACACACACACACACACACACACACACACACACACACACACACACACAAGCAACTAAGTACCCAAAGTTTTAAATATAAAACTGTAAAATACTAAACTCGCCTGGAGCTCGAGGAATCCCATGCTTGACAAAGCTGCAGCAAACGAGATCTGAGGATTGGAATGAGGTTGCAGGGTAGTATGGGTAAGGGGGGGTGGAGCTTGGAGCTCGGATCATTACCTTGGTATGCTGCCGGCTCGGATCCATATCGGATCTGTAACCCACAGGTTGCTGATCAAATGAAGTTAACTACTTCAGATCATTCATTAATTGGTCAAAGGGAGGAGACACCCAAGAGGTGGTAGAGCGAGACACAAAAGCTTCCAGGTACACCGACTCGTCCTCAGAAGAATTGGTGGGCTTCCAGCTGCACCTCTGCTCAAGAATCTCCAAGATATCTGCAAATGACCGTGGGGACCCTTCTGAATCATCTAGGTCAGTATCTGAGGTGACAGACTCCTTGGACGAGTCTATGTGCTTCCTCTTACACAACCTCTTCCGAGGAACCTCCTCAGAGGGGTACTCTGGGGAAGTTTCGGAGGAGACCGTCTCACTTGCAGGGGTTGCCTGGTGCTCCCAGTCTCTGTGCTTAGGGAGAGAGTGCTGGTGCTGAGACCAGCACAGGCGCTTTTGTGGGAAGATTACTCAAACCCGAGAGTGGAGCTGTCAGAGGTGACAGCACTCTCTCCAACAGCTCAAAAGCCCCCTCACCCCACTCTGAGAATGTCCCCAGCTCTGAAAAACCGAGAGACTGGCCCCGAGGCAGAAAGATTGGCTCAAAAGTTGATGTAGGAGCGGAGCTCAACAGAGCCGAAGCCCCAAGAGGAAGAACTGGCGCAGACAGCTGTCCGCCCCGACTGGAGAGCGTCGACTCCTAGACTCTCTGGATTCCAATGGAACCGAGGTAGTCAGAGCGGATGTCAGAACAGACAATCCTGTTGGAGTCTTGGTTCCAACACTTCCACGACTATCAGGCCTGAGCCCTCTCACTCCGAAGCCACCGACTGGGTTGGAGGAGGAAGTGAAGAAGTTGATGGTGTTGAAGTCAGCTCCGGTTCCGTATGGGTTGGAGTAGACAGAATTTTTGCCAGCACTGGTGTACAAAGTAGTCTCCTCACCACCTGCTCCATGTGGTCAGACAGGCTCCTGGAGTAACGAGAGCGCGGAGAACTCAAGGTAGGAGTAGTCTGTTCCAAAACTGGGGACTAAGCCCTGACCTAAATGGAGCCGAAGAGGTAGCCTTTTTGGAGGCAAGAGCCATTGGTTCCGAGCTTGGTGATTTTGCAGCAATTTCTTTGGTGGGTTCTGAAGCTGGATCCGATGCTAGAGTTCTTTTTCTTGATTTTTCAGATTTAGAGGAAGAAGGAGATCTGGAAGAAGGTTTGGAGCTCTGAGGCCCTTCCAAAGCCACTGAAAAGGGAACCTTAAGTAATCCTCTCACAATCAACTTGTTCTTGCATTCCAAAAGCACTCAACTACTGAAAGCATGGCAGAATGCACAAGATTCCTGCAAATGGAGGGCACCCAGGCAGTAAACACAACTGGTGTTCCCATCTGTTAGAGACATATTTTGACTACATTTGTCACACTTTTTGAACCCAGACTGCTTTCTTTCTGATCCTTAGACATAACTGAGCCACAACATGAAAAACAAAACTAGTTCAATGCTTTTTTTTTAACTTAACTCATAAGTAAACAAAATACCACAACTCCTACACTAGGCAGGGCAGTCTAACAGGAAGTAGGAAACTATAACAGCTCTAACTACAGCAACACACTCTAAAAACTAGGCTACAAAGTATAGACAAGCACAACCACACGCAGGAGAACACTGACAGAAAAAACGGATTCTCCTCTAAGGGAACAAAATAAGGATGTAAGGAAGTGGCCCTCTAAGTTAAATGGGCCGCTAGAAGCCCTCTAACTTAAACGAGTTCCTTAAGGGGGAGGAAAGCTCTCTAATTAAAAACGAGCTTGAGGCAGGGGATAGGGAACTACAACGATACAAGAGGAAGGCCTGACGAGAAAAACAGTGACTACCAACAGCACAAACGTACGGAGAAAACACAGACTATAACTCCTAAAAACTAACAAATGCCTAAACGGAGATTAATTATCAAAATTTTGAATTGGCTACAAATACACAAAAAAGAAGAAACTTAGCCAAGAGCCAGGCATAAGTCATCCGATCTGCTTGAGATCTGGGTATTAATTCCTGGTGCATCATGGGATATGGCTTTGTCTCGAGCCAGTGGAAGCTCTCAAGCTTTTGAATTAGTCAGAGTCGGAACCGATGCTTAGTTCCGAACCTAACCAGCAATGAACAAAGGCAAGATAGGACAACATAAAACAATTTCAAGTATGTTAATTCTTTTATTTTATAGACTTCACACACCTGTTCTTCTGTAAAGCAAAAAAAAAAAAAACATCAAGCAGGTATCAAAATAAAATACTACACAGTAGGTCAATGCACCATGTTCCTTTCATATCATTCATGGTGATAGTGCTTTGACATTCAGCATTTTGCACAACTTTTACTATCTGCACAGCATTTCAAGACTTACCCTTTGCAGTAATGCATAAAGCAACTCAAAGTGTCATTCCTTTAACCCAGTGTACCTTCCCTTTCCTCCACCCATGATTTCAGTATGTGCTTCTCCAGAAAACCAGCATTAGCTGGTCTAGAGGCAGCCCTTGCAAGATGTGAAGAACTTTTCTCCAGGGCAAAACTGAACAACCATGTTGTTAATGGCTGGGGAAAAACAGCATGAACTTTTATTTATCTTTGTCAGCTTCTGGGACTAACTACAGGCAGACACACTATTATACTTCCAACTATTACCTTTCAGAGTTACACAGTCACAGAACTGTGCATGTATGACTTGGGCTCACCTTCCTAAACAATTATGGTTCCTTAAACCATGCAACAGTCTTTATTTCGCACAAGTTATGTGAATGAGAAGTTATGTACCTACCATAACGTTCCATGTTAGTTGTCTTCTCTCGCCTTCTTTCTTGCTTGATGGGTTCGGAGCTGATCCTCGTCTCCGACTCGGCACTTTGCTAAGCTCGAGAGTCACTTTTACCAGCTCAAGGCAGCCCCATATCCCATGATGCAAGGCGGTAAGTACCCAGATCTCGTTTTGTACCTATAGGCAATAACACCTAGCACAAAAAACCTTCCTAGAAGGAAAGAAAGGCAAAAAGCCTAAAGGATGGGCTATAAAAAGGGCCAGAACTAGCTGGTCTTAAGAAGCAATCTTCCAGATAGGGAGAAAAAGGTCTGTCCAGGCCAGGGGGTAGGAGGGAGGGTCGCAAGAAAGAAGGCGAGAGAAGACAACTAACATGGAACGTTATGGTAGGTACATAACTTCTCAATGTTAAGTTGTCAATCTCGCCTTCATTCTTGCTTGATGGGACCGCGTCCCTAGCACCTCTATCCTGGGTGGCTCAATGGAACAGACTCTTGAGAACTGTAGAGCCAAAACTGGCTCTATCCCTGGAGGCCAAATCCAATTTGTAATGAGAAACAAAGGTATGAGGAGTGGCCCAAGTGGCTGCTGCACAAATAGTGTCTAATGGAAGTCTAGCCTGAAAAGCTGTGGAAGTGGCTAAGCTTCTGGTTGAATGCGCTTTTGGTTTTGAGCACAGCTGTTTTCCCTGAGCTGATAGATTTCGGAGATGGTGGAAGAAAGCCATCTAGATAAGGTCACTTTGGAGACAGGAAGGCCTTTCTTATTTTCAGCATAAGAAAGAAAGAGCTGATCGGATTTCCTGAATTGTTTTGTTCTGTCCAAATAATATCTGAGTTGGCGGTGAACATCAAGATAATGTAATTTTGTTCCGATCTGTTGGAGTAATTAGGGAAAAATACAGGAGATCAATAGATTGGTTCAAATTAGTTTTCGAGGCCACCTTAGGCAAAAAGGTTGGATTAGTTCTCAAGGATACCCTGTCCTTGTGGAAGACCAAGTAAGGGGGACGAACAGAGAGAGCATGAAGTTCTGACACTCTCCTGGCCGAGGTAATAGCAACAAGGAAGAGTGTTTTCCATGAAAGAAACTTCAGGGAACATGAAACAGCTGGCTCGAAGGGAGGAAGAATTAAGGATGTCAGCACTAGATTTAGGTCCCATTGAGGAGGAGGACTCCTGACAGGAGGTTTGAGGAGAAAAATTCCTTTTAGAAAGGCTCTACAAAGCCTGTGGGACATAATGTTGTGATCTGCAAACCCGACATGAAAGTTCGAGATAGCAGCCAACTGAAATTTGACCGTGGAAGATGAAGAGCCCGAGTGAAAGATTTCCGCTAAGAAATCCAAAACTGTATGAACAGGGGCTGTAAAGGGATCTATGTTTTTTGATTTTGCCCAACAAGAGAAGCGTTTCCACTTGTTGGTATAAATCCTTCTAGTAGAGGATTTAAGGGAAGCCACTATGATATCCCTAACTGGATTAGAGATCATAGGAAGCCTGGCTAAGGAAGGAAGTGGAGCAACCAAGCTGTGAGGTTGAGAGAAGGAATAGACCGATGCAGGTGACCCGATTGGTGGATCAGAAGGTCTGGTACTGGGTCCAGATGCCACGGCTGCACCAAAAGGTGACGATGGAGGAACGGAAACCAAATTTGTTGAGGCCAATAGGGGGCAATGAGAATCATTTTGGCTCTCAAAACGGTGGCTTTCTGGAGTACTTGTGGAATCAATGGAAAGGGAGGAAAGGCATAAAGAAGTCCCTGGGGCCAATCCTGGGTAAGAGCGTCTCTGGGGGGATGGCCTGGCAGTGGGAAGAGAGAGAAGAAGTCTGGGCATTTGCTGTTTTGGGGAGTAGCAAAAAGATCGCAACATGGGCGGCCCCATTCTAGAAAAATCTCCTCCACTATAGATTGTTTGAGAGACCACTCGTGAGGCATGAGAATAGCTCTGCTCAATCTGTCCGCTAAAATGTTGGTTTTCCCAGGGATATGCGTTGCTACCAGAAACCGATGAGAGGAGATCGCCCATTGCCAAAGTCTGAGAGCTTCTCGACACAAGGGGTAGGACTTGGTTCCGCCCTGCTTGTTGATATACCATACTACAGACATGTTGTCTGTGTGAACTGCAATTGTTCCCAAGGGAAGAAAGTCGTTGAGGGCTTGCAACGTTAAAAGCACTGCTCTCATCTCTAGGACATTTATGTGCAGGTGGTATTCGAACGGTTGCCATGTCCCATGAACCATCCTGCCCTGATAATGACCCCCCCACCCGATCAGGGAGGCGTCCGTAGTGACTGTGGCTACTGGGGCAGGGGATACAAAGGGTCTGCCCTGATGAATCTGGGGAGAAGAAATCCACTAGGATAGGTGGTTTTTGCAAACTTGTGTCACCAGGATTTGGTGACGCACGGGAAGTTGTTGGTAAGACCACTGGGTGAACAACATCCATTGAAGAAGACGCATGTAGAAGCGGGCCAAGGGAAGAAGGGTAATGGCCGCTGCCATGAGGCCCAACACCTTCAGAACCATTCTGGCTTGCACCTTTTTGCTGGCAAGGATGATCCGCACGTGACTTTGGATATCTGAGATTCTTTGGTCTGTGAGGGTTGCTGACATCCGAACAGTGTTTAAATTTGCGCCTATGAAAGTAATAGACTGGCAGGGCAATAAGGAGGATTTTTCGTAGTTGATCGAAATTCCTAATTGAGTGCAGAGATTTAGGGTGTAATCCCTGGCTTGGAGAAGTTGATGCCTGGTGGTGGCTGAAAGGAGCCAGTCGTCGAGATACGGAAACACCTGGAATCCTTGACGTCTCAGGTGAGCCGTGACCACTGCCATACATTTGGTGAACACTCTGGGGCTGTAGTGAGACCAAAGGGCAGGGCTCTGAATTGAAAATGACTGGACCCCAGCTGAAAGCGGAGAAACCTTCTGGAGCGTCTGTGAATTTTTATGTGATAGTACGCATCCTGAAGGTCTATTGAGCACATCCAGTTGTCCTTGCCCAGGAAGGGCAAAATTGATTGAAGTGTGACCATTCGAAATCTTGTCTTTCTCACAGACTTGTTGAGTCTGCTGAGATCCAATATTGGTCTCCAGTCTCCCGTCTTTTTGGGGACCAAAAAGAACCTGGAGTAGATTCCGGGCTCTGAATGGTCTGTTGTAACTGGCTGAATGGCCCTTTTTTGTAGAAGCTTTGATACTTCTAACTTTGCTATTTCCCTTAGACCGGGTGGCACATCTGGAAGGGAATTTTTGTGAGTGAAAGGACTTTCCTCGAAAGGAATTTTGTAACCCTCGGATATGATTGACTGTACCCATCTGTCTTGTGAGAGGGAACGCCAGGTTTCTGGGTACAGTGATAGTCTTCCCCCGACTGCCTCCAAGGATGGACAGTCGGGCAACATCTCAGGGATGCTGGAAGGGCTTGTCAGAGAGAGGCTCTCTGCTTCCCTGGTTTTGTGGACCCCCTCTGCCTCTAGGGCAGCGTCTGTTATTATTACCCCCTCTGCCTCTAGGGGTAAACTGACCACGTGTGTCTGGCGTGACTCCCTGGGATTTACAGAACCACATTTTTCCGCCCTTCTGACCTTTGGGGTAAGGTCTAGAGGGGGTAGAAAAACGGACCCCTACAGCAGAAAGAGTCTTGCCGTCCTGCTCACACCTGGTCAATGTATCCTTCACTTGAGGGCCAAACAATGTTGACCCATCAAAGGGAGAATTCGTGAAGGACGCCTTAAAGGGATCTGCAAAATTACAGAGCCGCATCCAGGATTGACGTCTGAGAGCCACTCCTGTACCTGCGGCTCTACTCGCTCCATCTGCTGCATACAAAATCAGCTGCATGGAGGAGTTTGCTATAGAATTAAGGATTCCTAGCTGAGAAGCAATCTTTTCTTGAGCCCCTGGAGCTGTAGGATCCTGTACTACTTCACCTAGTTCTTTAAGGATGTCCCTTTGGAGTCTGGTGAAGTGACATAAATAGTTCAGCGAACGCATGGCAAAGGTCGCTGAGGAGAACATCCACTTACCATACCTGTCCATGGTCCTAGAATCCTTATTAGGAGGATGGACTGGTACAGAAGGATCTGCAAGTTCCTTCTTAGTGGCGGCCGCCACCACCATGGCATCAACAGGGACACCTTTTGTAAGGAATTGCTTTTCAGAAGGGGCTGTAATAAATTTAGACGGCCTCCTAGGAACTGGCTCTACAGAATCAGGAGAAGCCCAAGCCTTCCGAGCAATAACCTCCATAAGGGGGTTGAAAGGCGGAGACACCCAGGAGGTGGAGGGTCGAGATCCAAACGCCTCTAGGTATACCGACTCATCCTCGGAGGGATTTATGGAGGGCCAGTTTCCCCTCTGTTTTAGGAGTTCTAGGATGTCTGAAAAAGAGACATCCTCAGAGGGGGATCTTGGGGACCCCTCCGACTCATCTAAGTCGGTATCTGAAGTGGTAGACTCAGGGGAGTCCAGGTGTTTCCTCTTACAAGTCCTCTTGCGCGGAGGATCCCCTGACGGGTCAGGAGAATCCTCGGAAGAGGGGGTTCTTCCCAGTGGGGAAACCTGAGGTGGTGGATCTCTAGGTCCGGGAGCAAGAGAGTGGGAAGAGATATCGACAGGCACTGTAGAGGGAGGAGCTAAGGGAATAGACTGCTGACTGAGCCCAGTGGCCAGCACACTCCATCACCTCGAAGGCTCCCCTCCCAGGGAGATCAGAGAGAACCCGTTCCGAAGAAACAGGGACTCCCGGGCCCACCGAAAGGGAAGGCTCCGAGGCAGATGTCGGAGCCGAGCTCACCAAGGTCGAAGCTCCAAGGGGAAGAGCGGGGTCGGACAAGGGTCCGATGCCACTCACCCCTCGGAGGAGACCAGGGAAGCCCGACCACTGAATCCCTCCAAGGAAGGTCTCGAGGAGGAGATAAGAGTAGATGCAGAGGGTGCAGAAGGGGGGGGTATCTGCCCCTCAGCCATAGCCGTAACTATCCCCGTAGACTCCAGCTCCAAACTCTGGGGTAGAGTCGAAGGAGGAACTTGAAGAGGGTGTGGACTAATAGTCGTCTGTTGAGACGGACTATGAAGCATCTGGGCCAGTGCCTGTGATTTTAATAATCTGCTTACCACCCTCTCTAAATCATGGTCTGATAACCTGGAAGACCTAGATGATCGGCTCCGATGGCTCCGTTCCGAAAGAAGAGGTGAGGCCGGAGCCGACAGTATCGGTTCCAAAGAGGGAGACCTGGACCTCTTCCTCGAAGGAACCATCGGAGCCGACAAACCCACGGATCCAGTCGGAGCCGATAACTTTTCGGCTCCGAGTGTAGATCTAGATGTATCGGCTCCAGCCGGAGCCGATACAGGCATGGAAGTAGTGGTGTCGGAGCCGGTCGGCGCCGACACCGAAGCCTGGGCCACATGGTGGTCGGAGCCAGTCGGAACCGACACCAAAGTGACCATAGTAGTATCGGCACCAATAGCCATCGGTGCCGAGGACTTAGACAAGGTCGGATTGGCTCCAGCCGGAGCCGATCTCGACTCCGACAAAGTCGGAGCCAAGGCCGAAGGCTTAGACACAGAAGCCTGGGCCTTAGTAGTCTTGGAAGGCTTTCCCGGAGCCGATTTGGCCGGGGAGCCTTCTGGTTTAAGGAGTCCCCTTAATATAAGCTTGTTTCTCCTTTCCTGCAGGACTCTCTGGCTAAAAGAGTGACATATTGTACAGGAGTCCTGCAGGTGGAGAGGTCCCAGGCAGTATAAACAAGAAGTGTGACCGTCTGTCAGAGACATCTTCTGACAGCACGAGTCACACTTCTTGAAGCCTGAGACCCTCTGTTCTTTGGACATATTGTATACACTAACAGTACACACACAGTCCCAATCAGACAACTAAAGTTAAAGAATAATAAGTAAAAACCTCACACACACACACCTTGACGGGGGGGGGGGGGATGGGAGGGAAAGAAAAGCCTGACTAAAAAGATGAAGGAGGAAAAATAAAATTAGTCAAAAAGGGCTTACAATTAACTAAAAGTGATAGATTTCTACAGAAAAGATGATTTTTTTCCTGATCGGGGCAACTAGTAGTTAAAATTAAACACTTACCAGGAGCTGGTAAAAGGAGGACCTCATCAGCGAAGCGGCAAACGAGATCTGGGTACTTACCGCCTTGCATCATGGGATATGGGGCTGCCTCGAGCTGGTAAAAGTGACTCTCGAGCTTAGCAAAGTGCCGAGTCGGAGCCAAGGATCGGCTCCGAACCCATCAAGCAAGAATGAAGGCGAGACTGACAACTTAACATGTTCTATATTTCCACTTTTAGTTATGACGCCGAAGCTCTACTAGGCCACAAAATGCCAGCCCTCCTGTCTGCTTTCTGAATTAGCTATGCAAAGTGTACTTTTTCCAAAAGGTTAGGCTGGCTTTCTATTGCTCAATTTCTATCTAGAATGCTGTAGAGAATAGGCAGTTGATCAGTATCAAGGCTTCTACCATCCTGAACTGTAGGTAAATTCAACAACACTTCCTTTGTCCTTCTCTAATAACCATAACCAGTACTGATGCCTACTGCTGCCACTGTCTTCAGTTTGCCCAATAAACCCATACTTCTGTATACTTGGATTCTGGACTACGTTGCCTGTGCACTGAGATTTAAGACAGACCTGTGGCAATAGTTAACAATAACAATCTTGCATATTCTGACCTCAACTACTTGTAAAGGTGCAGCATCCCTAAACTTAGGTAATACAGTCAAAAAAGAATGTTGTTTCTTTTGGCATAGGTTCAAGAAAATTAGACAATAAAAAAAAAAAAAAGGGGCGAACAATGACATGATTTTGCAGTAACTTAACCAGATTTCAATTGTGAAAGGATGACCGCAATTCTACTTTCCACATTTGCAAAGAAAAACAAACAAGCACAGACCATGAAATTAGACATACATTCTTGCAGGCAAAAGGCTGACTGCAGTGCAATACTGTATGCTTATGCTCATTTAAGACAAAGAGATGTCATGCATTAAAGCCAGTTCATTAATTTATTCACACATCACCAGTTTAATCCAAAGTATTTAGTAGGGGAGCCAAAGCCTATCCCAGCATTCAGTCAGTACAAAACCCTGAAAATGGTGCCAACCCATCACAGGATCTAACCCCCCCCCCCCACACACACACACACACACACATGGCTTTGCACATCTTTAGGCAACTCAGATGAATGCCAATTCACCTACAGCACATCTCAGGGATGCAGGAGGAAACTGGAGCACCTGGGTCAAACCCACAAAGACAAATGTTGGGGAGTGTAATGACTTGGTAGACTTTAAAAATTCCCCTGAAGACTACTCAGCCAGTATTTCTGACAGAGTGAAGTGTAATTGAAGAAATTATTTTTTGAGGTCTGATACAGAATCGGCATTGCCTTGACATTGCAAGACGTTGCAGAGGTTAATTTTGGTGGCTACAAAAAAGCAATTACTAGAAAATGGAAATCAAAATCTGAAACATCTGTACCAGAAAAAGTGAATATAGTAACAAAGAGAGAAAAAAAGAACGTGGAAGTGGGATCTTTAGAAAAGGGTTGGTGGAAACTACATAGAAAAATGGGAATTGTGGGAATAATACATGCAAAACAATGTTTTGGAGGAGGAATGAAGTTTAAGGGAAGGCAGGAATTGAATGTGCTTTGTAATGTTTAATTGACAATGGCTGAATAGAAGATTATATGTGGTGCATAGTGTTTGCAACTGAAAATATATCAATATGGTTTGTTTTCATTTACGTAAATGTATGACTGCCTATGTTGTAGGTGGCAATTCAATAAAAATGTTTCTTGTTTAAAAGTAATCCACAAAGACAAATGCGGGAGATGAATACTTCAAACAGAAGATACATCTGCAGAGGGACAAACTGGGAAAATAAAACAAAACACTGACACAGCAATATTAAACACTGTGCCACTCTGCTGTCCTGCATACTCGCACAGTTGTTAGTGTTGCTGCCTCATGGTGTTAGGTTCTCAGATGTTACCAAGTATGCAAATATAAAAGAAAAGAACTGCAGTACATAACATAATACAGTGATGAAAAAGAAATGAGGAACAAAAACAGGAAAAACCCACACACAATACCAATACCAAACTGCAAAAGAATTCCCCAGCCCCATGGTATACAGGAATCAAACTAAATATAACACAGGCACCCCGCGTTTGAACAGTGGCACCAACACTAGAGGAACTGGGTGGGGTAGAAAGGTCTGAACCAGATGATGACAGTATACCCATATCCTAGGGATATGGGCGAGAGCATACACGCCTTTCTCCACTAAGGCACCCTCTGCATTTCAGCCAGCCACCTATGAGAAATGCTGAGGAAGGATGTGAAGGAACATCAGCAGGACCAATACACTGAGCTTTTTCTTAATGTCAGGCTCCCTCCTTCAAAGGACTAAATGGACTGATCAGGAATGAAGGAGTCAAAGGGATCTCGACTAACTCCAGGTAGCCTGACTAGTACCACTGGAAGAATGAATGTGCTGACAGGGCGTAGGTAAGTCAGGTACTGGGCAAGGTCACATTGAGGGATTTAATAACACTGGTATTTTCATAGGTAGATACTAGGCTATCTGCCCTAGGGCATTTATAAGCCTAGCCAGACTGTATTTGGCTTCCGCCTCCCTACTAGATTAGCCTACTGTGCCTCTGTAAAGTAGGTCACAGAAGGTACCCTCTTTTAAGATTAGTTTACTGTGCCTCTGTCTAGCAGGGACACAGGAGAGATCTCAGGGGTGAATTTGTGATTTCCCATCCATGCGTCCAAATTTCGCTTGAAGAGGGTCAGCGAGGGGCTATGTCTAACATGAATTGGGATTCTATTCCAGAGTGAGGGGAGTCTCTGGGAAATTAATATGTCCCTCCAGCATGTCCTATTTATTTTTGTGCTGAGGTTTAGGTCCCCGGAGCGTGTAGCTCTAAGGGACTTGGATTTTTTGAGGTGGAGCATGTCCATTAATTCTGGGTTTGACATGGCTTTATACGTCAGGCATAGATCGCCTCTGAGTAGGCGGTAAGCAACTGAGAAGAGCTGGAGTTTCTTTAGTCGAGCTGCATAGGTCATCTGTTTGTAGCCCATGATCCTCTTGGTGAGGTACTTTTGGGGTCTCTCCAGTTGCTGCAGATGTCGGGTAAGGTACATCCCAAAAGGGGCATTGTATTCAATTATAGGCTTGATGAGTGACGAGTAGAGGGGCACAATGACCTCCCTTGATCTAGATGCGAATCCTTTCGTGATGAGGTGGGCTATATAGAAGGTCTTTCTAACCACTTTGGCAACGTGATTATCAAAGGAGAGATTACTATCTACGTTGGTCCCCAAATCTCTAATTACTTCTTCCGTACTTAATGGATTACCACCTATATTTTCTTACATTCTACTTCCCTCTGGAACAACTGATCCCTGCCTATCAATTTTGGCACCACTTTTGCCATTATTTTAGCCATTATAAACCTAAAAAAAAGAAGTTATGTACTTACCATAACGTTCCATGTGAGTTGTTTATCTCGCCTTTATTCTCACTGATGGGGTTCAGAGCCAATCCTCGGCTCCGACACGGCCGATAGCAAAGCTCAAGGTTTGCCAGTAGCTCGAGACCAAGCCCCTTATCCCACAATGCACTGCTGGAATTATATATGTGTGTGTATATATATATATATATATATATATATATATATACACATACATACATACATATATATACCTTTACCTTACTCTAAAAGGGAAACACTTTCCAAAGGAAAGAAGTACTGAGGAGCCAGGATAGTACTAGCCTCTAAGTCTACTGTCAGCCAGGAGGGGGAAGGAGGGAAGGACGTGAGAATGAAGGCGAGATAAACAACTCACACGGAATGTTATGGTAAGTACATAACTTCTTTATGTGAAGTTACTAAATCTCGCCACTTATTCTCACTTATGGGTAGCATCCCTAGTACCCACAATCTTGGGTGGCTCATGGAAGTACATTTTTCAGTACCGTGGAACCAAAGGAAGACCTGTCCCTGGAAGCCTTATCTACTTTGTAATGTGTGATAAAGGTATGAGGCTTAGACCACGTGGCTGCAGCACAAATATTATCAAGGGGCAATTTAGCTTGAAAGGCAGAAGACGTAGAAACGGCTCTGGCAGAATGAGCCTTAGATTTGTGTGTCAATGGCATGCTAGCTTTGGCATAAACAAAAAATATACAATCTGATAACCATTTAGATAAAGTTGTTTTAGCCACTGGATTACCTTTTCTGGCTTCTAAAAAGGATACAAAAAGTTGATCTGATTTTCTAATATCCTTAGTTCTGTCAAGATAAAATCTGAGCTGTCTGTGTACATCAAGTTTGTGCAGCATGTATTCCAATTTGTTAGAGTGGTTGGGGAAAAAAGGCTGGCAGCTCAATGACCTGATTGATATTGGATATGATATTGGATTCAGAACAGACTTTAGGCAAAAATGAGGGGTTTGTTCTGAGAGATACTCTATCAGAATGGAAAATCATGTAAGGTGGTCTGACAGATAATGCTTGGAGTTCTGACACTCTGCGGGCAGAAGTAATGGCCACTAGAAAAATAGCTTTCCAGGATAAATATTTGAGATCACAAGAAGATGCTGGTTCAAAAGGGGGGAAAATAATTTGAGACAGCATAAAGTTCAAATTCCAGGGAGAATAAGGAATTTTGACAGGAGGTCTCATGTGAAGAACACCTTTAAGAAAAGTTTTAGATAACTTATGGCCCATAACATTCAAGCCATCAAATCCAAGGTGGAAATTTGAGATGGCAGCTAAATGGACTCGAACTGTAGCAACTGCTGCCCCTTCCTTAAAAATCTTTGATAAAATTTCTAAGATGGACGATAGTGGAGCTCGGAAAGGGTCAATTTTCTGTGTGTTGGCCCAAATTGAGAACCTTTTCCACTTACTACAGTATAATTTCCTGGTGGATGGCTTGTGAGAAGACAAGAGAATTTGTCTTGTTATCTTCTGAAATTGCATGAAGCCTGGCAATTAGGGGAAGTGGATTAGCCAAGCCGTCAGTTTCAGGGACTGCAGGGAAGGATGGAGGTCCCCTGACGGGTGCATCAGAAGGTCTGGAACTGGGTCCAGGATCCATGGATCTTCCAACAGGTGATGGTGGAGAAATGGGAACCAAATCTGTCAAGGCCAGTAGGGGGCTATGAGGATAACAGTCCTTCCCAGCGATTTTGCTTTGCAAGGCTGGCCCCATTTGCAGAAAATCAACTCAGCAACCTGTCGTTTGAGAGACCACTCATGAGGGAGCAATATTACCCTGCTTAGCTTGTCCACTAACACACTGGATTTCCCCGGGATGTGCATTGCTAAAAGAAAACACTAGGATGACACAGCCCATTGCCAGACCCTGAGGGCTTCTCGACAAAGGGGGTAAGACTTGGTTCCACCTTGCTTGTTCAAGTACCAGACTACTGACATGTTGTCCGTCTGAATTGCAATAGTTCCTAGAGGAAGAGAGTCCTGAAAGTACTGGAATGCCAGAAGTACCGCTCTCAACTCCCAAACATTGACATGCAGATGTGACTCTTGATCCATCCATGTGCCTTGGGCAGTCTTTCCCTGAAAATGGGAGAACAAAGGGCCTTCCGATTGTGACATGAAGGGACATCAACCACCACCGAAGCTCTCTTGCAGATATCTATAATGAGAATTATGTGGTGTATCGGCAGTTTCTGGTAAGACCACTGAGCAAAGAGGGGCCATTGAAGGATTTGCATACGCATCCTTGCGAGTGGTACGGCCAGGATTGCAGCTGCCATCAAACCTAGCACCTTCAAGACCTCTGCTGCTGTAGCTTTGTTCTTTGACACCAGTGAGCTGGTGTGTTAGCAGGGAAGTGAGACTCTTTCGATTGGAAGACGTAGAGTTGTGGTTGAGGTATCTAACTCTGCTCCTATAAAAACAGTATGCTGCGATGGCGATAAGGCAGACTTTTCGAAGTTGACTGTAATGCCTAATTAATGGCAGAGTGTCAGAGTGTATTGTGTTGCCTGAGTTAATTGATGCCTGGTGGTAGCGGTGAGGAGCAAATCATCTAGGTATGAAAACACCTGGAATCCTAGACGCCTCAGGTGAGCTGTGACCACTGCCATGCATTTGGTGAACACTCTGGGGGCTGTAGTGAGACCAAAGGGCAGGGCTCAAAACTGGTAATGATAGGCTTCCAGCCGGAAACGCAGGTGATCCCTGGAGAATCTGTTCATTTTTATGTGATAGTACGCCTCCTTGAGATCTATAGAGCACATCTAATCGCCTTTCCCTAAGAAGGGAAGAATGGACTGAAGCATGACCTTTTGGAACTTCTCTTTCTTTACGAACTGATCGAGTCTGCTGAGGTCCAAGATAGGTCTTCAGTCCCCTGTTTTCTTTGGTACCAAAAAGAATCTTGAGTAAGTTCCGAATCCAACTTGGTCTGCTGGGACTGGTTGGATGACTCTTTTTTTCTAGCAATTTGTGGATCTCTATGATTGCTTGTTCCCTGAGACTGGGTGGAACATCTGGGATTCTGTATACAGGAGTGGGAGGGGTAGAGAACGGTAATGAAATATCCTCTGGAAATGATGCTTTGCACCCAAGTATCCGACGTTGTGTTTAGCCAGGCTTCTGGCTTTGTTAAGGGCAGATCCTGCCTCTTAAACCAGGTTGATTTCTTTGAAACAGTCACCAAGGCCATTGACGACGGGAAGGTGGTCCACACAGCCTACCTGGACCTCACAAAAGCCTTTGATACAATACCCCACTCGGGCATTATAGATAAGCTCACCAGCTTAAATATAAATCCCTATGTCACTAGATGGATTGCAAACTGGCTCAAGGACAGAACCCACATGGTTAGAATTGCTGGAGCCATGTCAGACTCTAAACCAGTTACAAGTGGTGTCCCACAAGGCTCAGTCCTAGGACCTCTCTTGTTCGGTACATATTTCTCGGAGGTACAGGCCAACACGTTAGGACTGTGGCTGACCAAGTTCGCAGATGACTGCAAACTGGGCGCCATAATCAACTCTCCAGCCGACACAAGCATCCTCCAAAAGGGCCTCATAGAAACAGACAACTGGTGCCAGAGCCATGGCCTCAAGCTAAATGCCAAAAAGTGTATAGTCATCCTCTTTGGCAAAAACAAAGTGCCCACAAATTACCACATAGGTGGTAATCCATTAAGTACAGAAGAAGTAATTAGGGACCTGGGGACCCAAGTTGATAGCAATCTCTCACTTGACAACCACGTGGCCAAAGTGGTTAGAAAAACATTTTATATAGCCCACCTAATCATGCAGGGATTCTCATCTAGATCAGGGGAGGTCATCGTGCCTCTTTACTCATCCCTCATCAGGCCCATAATTGAGTACAATGCCCCTTTTGGGATGTACCTTACCAGACACCTGCAGCAACTGGAAAGACCCCAAAAGTACCTCACCAAGAGGATCAAAGGGCTCAAACAGATGCCATATGCTGCCCGGTTAAAGAAACTCCAGCTCTACTCAGTGGCATACCGCCTGTTCAGAGGCGATCTGTGTCTGATGTATAAAGCCATGTCCAACCCGGAATTAATGGACATGCTGCACCTCAGAAAATCCAAATCCCATCGAGCTACGCGCTCGAGACTTGAACCTCAGCACTGAAATAAATAGGACATGTTGGAGGGACAGATTCATAACCCAGAGGCTCCCTCCACTCTGGAATAAAATCCCAGTCCAGGTTAGGCAGAGTCCCTCATTGACTCTCTTCAAGAGGAATCTTGATGAGTGGATGGGAGATTGTAGGTTTACCCGGGTATCACTTCTGTGTCACTGTTAGACAGAGGCACAGTATACTAACCTCGAAAAAGGGCATAGCAAAATAAATTTAAAACGGGTGGCGAAAGCCAAACACATTCTGGCTAGGCTTATAAATGCCCTAGGACAGATATCCTAGTATGAACCTAAAGATAAGCGACCCCCGACTGCCTCCAGAGCCGGACAGCCGGGCCTCCCTTCAGGGGCGCTGGTAGGGCTGACCAGAGAACTGTCCTCTGTCGCCCTATTGCTGCGGACCCCCTCTTCCGTGCAGGCGGCATCTTCCATTATAACCCCCTCCTCTGCCTCTAGAGGGTGTTTCTCCATGTGTGTCCTGGAAGGTTCCCTGTGCTTTCCGGAACCACATTTTTCTGCCCTTAGGGCTCTTGGGATAGGGCCGAGTAGGGGTAGAAAAATGGACTCCAACGGCAGATAGGGTCTTGCCTTTCTGCTCACACCTGATTAATGTTTCCTTTACTTTAGGCCCAAACAGTGATGAGCTGTCAAACGGGGTGTTAATAAAGGAAGACTTAAAGGGCTCCACAAAGGAACAGAAACGCATCCAGGCTTGTCTCCACAGAGCAATGCCTAAACTAGTGGCTCTACTCGAACCATTAGCTGCATATAATATGAGACACATGGACGAGTTCACAACCTAATTTAGGGTAGCAAGCTGTGTGTTGACTCTGTCGTCCACTCCTGCAGCTACCGTACCCTGTTCAGGAGATTTCTTTGGAGTCTCGTGAAATGGGATAAATAGTTTAGCAATCGAAGAGAAAAGGTCACTGAACTAAACATGTATTTCCCATATCTATCCATGATTCTAGACTCTCTGTTAGGAGGATGGATAGATGTGGATGTTTCAGACACTTCCTTTTTGGTGGCTGCAGCTACCACACCAAGGCATCAACAGGCATTCAATTGGTCAAAAAGGCTTTGTCCACTGGGGCGGAGATAAACTTGTTCGGCTTCCGAGGGACAGGTTCCATGGCCTCTGGCGACTCCCACGCCTTACGAGAGATCAGGTCCATGAGTTCATCGTAAGGCAGAGACGCCCAAAAAGTGGAAGGTTGAGACCCAAAAGCCTTTAAGAGCACTGACTCATCCTCAGTAGGGGTTTTGGACTGCCAACCACCCCACTGATTCAGGATCTCTAATATCCCTGCAAAGAAAATATCCTCAGAGGGGGACCATTCTGACTCATCTAGGTCAATGTCAGATGTCAAAGACTCCTGTGGGGAGTCCAAGTGCCTCCTCTTGCACAATCTCTTCCTGAGTACCTCCTCAGTGGGGGGATCTGGGGAGGTCTCGGAAGAGCAGGGTCCACCCTGTGGGGGTACTTGAGGTTCAGGGTCTCTACGCTTCGCAGGGGGACCGGTAGATGAAGAAGCGGACACAGAAACTTGAGGGAAGGAAGAAAATCAACTGCAAGGAACCACCATGAAATGAAATAAGAAGTTATGTACCTACCATAACGTTCCATGTTAGTTGTCTTCTCTCGCCTTCTTTCTTGCTTGATGGGTTCGGAGCCACTCGGCACTTGCTTTAGCTCGAGAACTCCTTTTACCAGCTCGAGGCAGCCCCATATCCCATGATGCAAGGCGGTAAGTACCCAGATCTCGTTTGTTGACAAAGGGCAATAACACCAAGCATAAAATACTTCCCAAAGGAAGAAGAAACTTACAGATGGAAAAAGGACCAGGTCTGAATGGTCTTTAGTATAATAGTTTCTTATACAAGGTCTGTCCAGGCCAGGGGGAAGGAGGGAGGGTCGCAAGAAAGAAGGCGAGAGAAGACAACTAACATGGAACGTTATGGTAGGTACATAACTTCTTAATGTTAAGTTGTCAATCTCGCCTTCATTCTTGCTTGATGGGACCGCGTCCTAGCACCTCTATCCTGGGTGGCTCAATGGAACAAACTCTTGAGGACTGTAGAGCCAAAACTGGCTCTGTCCCTGGAGGCCAAGTCCAATTTGTAATGGGAAACAAAAGTGTGAGGAGTGGCCCAAGTGGCGCCGCACAAATAGTGTCCAAAGGAAGTCTAGCTTGAAAAGCTGTAGAAGTAGCTAAACTCCTAGTTGAATGTGCTTTAGGTTTTGAGCACAGCTGTTTTCCCCTGAGTATAAATTTCAGTGATGACCGAAGAAAGCCATCTGGACAAAGTCACTTTAGAAACAGGAAGGCCTTTTTATTATCCGTGATAGGAAACAAAAGTTGATCAGATTTTCTAACTTTTTGTTCTGTCCAAATAATATCTAAGTTGACGGTGGACGTCAAGATAATGTAGCTTTTGTTCAGCTCTATCTGAATAGTTAGGAAAAATACAGGAGATCAGTGGATTGATTCAGATTGTTCTTTGAAGCGACTTTAGGTAAAAAGGATGGATTAGTTCTCAAAGATACTCTGTCTTTGTGAAAAATCAAATAGGGGGGTCGAACCGAAAGAGCATGAAGTTCAGACACCCTCCTGGCAGATGTAATAGCCACTAGGAATAAAGTTTTCCAAGAAAGATATTTCAGGGAACAAGAAACAGCTGGCTCGAAGGGGAAGAATCAAGGATGTCAGCACTAAATTTAGATCCCACTGAGGAGGAGGATTCCTGATTGGAGGCTTTAGTAGGAAAATTCCTTTCAAGAAGGCCCTGCAGAGCCTATGGGACATAATATTATGATCTGCTATCCCGACATGAAAATTAGAAATAGCAGCCAATTGAACTCTGACTGTTGAAGAAGAAGAGCCTGCATGAAAAATCTCTGCTAAGAAGTCCAGAACTGCCTGAACAGGGGCAGTAAAAGGATCAATATTTTGGGCCTTAGCCCAATAAGAGAAACGTTCCATTTGCTTGTGTAAATCCTCCTGGTAGAGGATTTTAGTGAAGCTACTATGATGTCTCTAACAGGGTTAGAGATCAAAGGAAGCCTGGCTAAGGAAGGAAGTGGAGCAACCATGCTGTGAGGTTGAGAGAGGGGATTGACCGGTGCAGCTGACCGGATTGGTGAATCAGTAGATCTGGCACTGGGTCCAGATGCCACGGCTGCACCAAAAGGTGATGATGGAGGAACGGAACCAAACTTGTCGAGGCCAGTAAGGGGCAATGAGAATCAATTTGGCTCCCAAAGCGGTAGCTTTCTGGATCACCTGAGGGATCAGAGGAAATGGAGGGAAGGCATAAAGAAGTCCCTGGGGCCAATCCTGGGTCAGAGCGTCTCTGGGGATGGCCTGATAGAGGAAGAGGCTGAAGAAGTCTGGACATTTGCTGTTTTGGGGAGTAGCAAAAGATCGCAACATGGACGACCCCATTCCAGAAAAATCTCTTCCGCTATAGATTGCTTGAGAGACCACTCGTGAGGCATGAGGATAGCTCTGCTCAATCTGTCCGCTATAATGTTGGTTTTCCCAGGGATATGCGTTGCTACCAGAAACCGATGAGAGGAGATCACCCATTGCCAAAGTCTGAGCGCTTCTCGACACAAGGGGTAGGACTTGGTTCCGCCCTGTTTGTTGATATACCAAACTACAGACATGTTGTCTGTGTGGACTGCAATTGTCCCTACGGGAAGAAAGTCATTGAGGGCTTGCAACGTTAAAAGCACTGCTCTCATCTCCAGGACATTTATGTGCAGATGGTACTCGAGCGGTTGCCACGTCCCATGAACCATCCTGCCCTGATAATGACCCCCACCCGATCAGGGAGGCATCCGTGGTGACAGTGGCTATCGGGGACGGAGGTACAAAGCACCTGCCTTGGTGAACCTGAGACGATGTGATCCACCAAGCAAGATGTTCTTTGCATGTTTGTGTCACCAGAATCTGGTGACGCATTGGAAGTTGCTGGTATGACCACTGTGTGAACAGCATCCACTGAAGAAGGCGCATGTAGAATCGAGCCAGGGCAAGAAGTGTAATGGCCGCAGCCATGAGACCTAATACCTTCAGAACCATTCTGGCCTGTATTTTCTTGCTGGCCAGAATGATCCTGACATGAGTCTGAATGTCTGAAACTCTTTGTTCTGTAAGGGTAGCTGACATCCGAACAGTGTTTAAGTTTGCGCCTATGAAGGTAATAGACTGGCAGGGCGATAAGGATGACATTTTGAAGTTGATTGAGATGCCCAAATGAGAACAAAGGCCTATTGTGTAATCCCTGGCTTGTATAAGCTGATGCCTGGTGGTGGCTGACAGGAGCCAGTCGTCGAGATACGGAAACACCTGGAATCCTTGGCGTCTCAGGTGAGCCGTAACCACTGCCATGCATTTGGTGAACACTCTGGGGGCTGTAGTGAGACCAAAGGGCAGGGCTCTGAACTGGAAGTGACTGGACCCCAGCCGGAAGCGGAGAAATCTCCTGGAGCGTCTGTGAATTTTGATGTGATAGTACGCATCCTGAAGATCTATTGAGCACATCCAGTTGTCCTTCTGTAAGAAGGGCAGAATTGACTGAAGAGTGACCATTCGAATCTTGTCTTCTTGACAGACTTGTTGAGTCTGCTGAGATCCAATATTGGTCTCCAGTCTCCCGTCTTTTGGGGACCAAAAGAACCTTGAGTAGATTCCGGCTCTGAATGGTCTATTGTAACTGGCTGAATGGCTCTTTGTTGCAGTAGTCTTGCGATTTCTAACACTGCAATGTCCCTTAGACCGGGTGGTACATCTGGAAGGGAATTTGAGGAAAGGACTTTCCTCGAAAGGAATTATGTAACCCTTGGATATGATCGACTGTACCCATCTGTCTTGAGTGAGGGAATGCCAGGCTTCTGGGTACAGTGATAATCTTCCCGACTGCCTCCAAGGAGGGACAGCCAGGCAACACCTCAGGGATGCTGAAAGGGCTTGTCAGAGAGAGGCTCCCTGTTTCCCTGGTTCTTGGACCCCTCTGCCTCTAGAGCGGCGTCTGTGATTGTTACCCCTTCTGCCTCTAGGGGTAAACTGACCACGTGAATCCGGCGTGACTCCTTGGGATTTACGGAACCACATCTTCCACCCTTCTGTCCTTTGGGATAAGGCCTAGAAGGGGTGGAAAACGGACTCCAACAGCAGAAAGAGTCTTGCCGTCCTGCTCGCACCTGGTCAAGGTTTCCTTCACCTGAGGGCCAAACAAAGCTGACCCATCAAAGGGAGAATTTGTGAAGGACGCCTTAAAGGGATCCGCAAAATCACATAGCCGCATCCAGGCTTGGCGTCTAAGAGCCACACCTGTGCCTGCGGCTCTACTCGCTCCATCCGCAGCATAAGATATTAGCCGCATGGAGGAGTTAACAACGGAATTGAGGGTTCCTAGCTGCGAAGCAATCTTATCTTGAGCTCCTGCAGCTGTAGGATCCTGAACTACTTCTCCCAGCTCCTTCAGGATATCCCTTTGGAGTCTGGTGAAGTGACATAGGTAATTCAGCGAACGCATAGCAAAGGTCGCTGAGGAAAACATCCGCTTACCGTACCTATCCATGGTCCTAGAGTCCTTATTAGGAGGATGGACGGGCACGGAAGGATCTGCAAGTTCCTTTTTGGTGGCCGCAGCCACCACCATGGCATCAGCGGGGACACCCTTGGTAAGGAATTGTTTGTCACTCGGGGCAGTGATAAATTTAGAAGGCCTCCTAGGGACTGGCTCTACACAGTCAGGAGCTGCCCACTCCTTTCGTGCAATAACCTGCATAAGGGGGTCGAAAGGCGGAGACACCCAGGAGGTGGAGGGCCGAGATCCAAACGCCTCTAGGTATACTGACTCATCCTCAGAGGGATTGTTGGTGGGCCAGTTTCCCCTCTGTTTCAGAAGTTCTAGGATGTCTGCGAAAGAGACATCCTCAGAGGGGGATCTAGGGGATCCCTCTGACTCATCAAAGTCAGTATCCGAAGTGACATTCTCGGGGGAGTCTACATGCTTCCTCTTACAAGTCCTCTTCCTAGGAGGATCTCCCGAAACATCAGGAGAATCCTCGGAAGAGGGGGAAATTCCCAATGGGGAAACCTGAGGCGGAGGATCTCTGGGTCCTGTAGCAGGAGAAGTGGCAGAGATGTCAACAGGTACTATAGAGGGAGGAGCTACGGGAACAGACTGCTGACTGATACCAGTGGCCAGTACACTCTTCATCACCTCGAATGCTCCCCTCCCAGACAGGTCCGAGAGAACCCGCTCCGAAGAGCTAGGAACTCCAGGGACCACTGAAAGGGAAGCCTCCGAGGCAGATGTCGGAGCCGAGCTCACCAAGGCCGAGGCTCCAAGGGGAGTAGCGGGTTCTGACAAGGGTCCGATGCCACTCACCCCTCGGAGGAGACCATGGAAGCCCGACCACGAATCCCTCTAAGGAAGGTCTCGAAGAGGAGATAAGAGTAGAGGCTGAAGGAACAGAAGGGGTATCCGTCCTCCAGCCGTAGCAGTAACCATGCCGAAGACTCCAACTCCAAGCTCTGGGGTAGAGTTGAAGGAGGAACTGTAACGGGGTGTGGACCAACAGTCGTCTGCTGAGACGGACTGTGTAACATTTGGGCCAGTACCTGTGACTTGAGTAATCTACTGACCACTCTCTCTAGGTCATGATCTGACAACCTGGATGACCTTGAAGATCGGCTCCGATGGCTCCGTTCCGATAGAAGAGGTGAAGCGGGCCGAAAGTATCGGCTCCAAGGAAGGAGACCTCGACCTCTTCCTGGAATGAGCCATCGGGCCGATACTATAGATCCCGTCGGAGCCGACTTCGGAGCCGACAGCAAGCCTCGATGTATCGGCTCCAGCCGGAGCCGATACAGCCACCAAAGTAACTGTGTCGGAGCCGATCGGAGCCGACACGCATGCCTGTGCCACATGGGTGTCGGAACCGATCGGAGCCGACATCGAAGTGGACAATACAGATTCGGCACCGATAGCCATCGGTGCCGAAAGCTGTCAAGCCAGAATCGGCTCCAGCCGGGCCGATCTCGACTCAGTACGCAGTCGGGCCGAGGCCGCAGGCTTAGATACAGAAGCCTGGGCCTTGGCAGGTTTTGTTGATTTTGGTGGAGCCGACTTAGCGGAGAGCCCTCCGGCAAGAAGGCCCCTAAGAATCAACTTATTACGTCTCTCCTGCAGGACTCTCTGGCTGAAGGAGTGACAAATAGCACAGGAGTCCTGCAGGTGAAGAGGGCCCAGACAATACAGGCAAGAAGTGTGACCGTCTGTCAGAGACATCTTCTGACAGCACGAGTCACACTTCTTAAAACCTGAGACCCTCTCCTTTGACATGGTGCCAAAACACAACACACACACACACCAGTCAAAAATAACTTAAACAAAATACCAAGAGGTATTCTATAAAACCAACACACACACCCTAACAGGGGGGGGATGGGATAGGAAATTAACTAACAAAAAATTAAAGGAGACAGGGAATTTCTGTCAGAAAGGGTAGAAAAATAAACTTAAACTATCAATAAAGGAGTTTTAGACTAAAAAGGGGCTTAAATATCACAAATGTGAAACAACTTACCAGGAGCTGGTAAAAAGAAGACCTCCCAAGCGAAGCGGCAAACGAGATCTGGGTACTTACCGCCTTGCATCATGGGATATGGGGCTGCCTCGAGCTGGTAAAAGGAGTTCTCGAGCTAAAGCAAGTGCCGAGTCGGAGCCGAGGATCGGCTCCGAACCCATCAAGCAAGAATGAAGGCGAGATTGACAACTTAACATCTTACATTTAATGAAAAACGAGCGCTTTCACGCACGCACATGAGGGAAGGCCAAACCGATGCTGACGATGTCTTTGTAGACATGACTCTTCTCATGGCATCGAAAGCACCATGGCTCCAGCGAGAAGGGGTAGATGGACCCAAACAGACCGTCTGATCCTCCCGCACCGAAACCATAGGCTCCGAGCCTGAGGTAGGAGCCGAGCTCATCTGAACCAAAGTCCCGAGAGGAAGAGTTGGCACCGACATATCGGTCCGAATATCCTCCTCAGACCAGACAGGAGTGTGTCAGCTCCTAGCGTCCTCAGTCGGCACAGAGGACGTCCGAGTAGATGGAACCGATAACACCGGTGCGGGTCTCGGTTCCAAGGGTTCGACAATCATCGGTTCCGGCTCTTTCGGCTCCAAGGGTCCAGTACGGCTCGGAGGAGGAGTAGTCAAATCCGGTTCAATGGTCTTCGGCTCCGATGAAGTGGTCGGTGCCGACATCAATTTAGCAAGTCCTGGTGCCCTTAAAAGCTTCTAAACTAGCTAATCCATATCCAAATCAGATAGGCTGACCGAAGACTTAGAGGAATGCACCGAAGGTGCTGACTGGAGCAGAGGAGGTGAGGGGACCTCGGAGACCGGCTCCAAGACTGGGAGCTGGCTCTGAACCAAAGGGACACTTGGTTCCGAGAGCTGTGGAGCCGATGACCCTGTATCCTCTGATCTCTTTGCCCTCTTGGTCTGTTTGGAAATCAAAAGACTTTGAAGATTTTGACAAAGTGCTGGCACTTTCCTGGCTACCCAACACTTTAGAAAAAGAATGTTGCAGTAACCCCCTATCTACTAGTTTTCTCTTCTTTTCTGAGAAAACCCTAGATGAAAAGTAATGGCATATACTGCAGGAGTCTTGGAGGTGTTTAGCCCCCAGACAATAGACACATTGGACATGTCCGTCCGTAATGGACATTTTCTGTCCACAATCTGGACACTTTTTAAACCCTGATTTGGAGTGATATTTCTCTCTCTCATCCAACATTCTTTTAAGAGAAAAGCACAAAAAATACCTGTAAAGGCTAAATACAGGGCTAACTAAGCCCACACTAAGTAAACTAATAACACTTAAAGATAGTAAGACTAAATAGGGCCAAGAAAGGGCCTAACACCAAGAAAACAAAAACTACACACAGGGTAGATCTCTACAAAAATTAACCTACTTAACTATATTATTTTAAACTAGCAACACACTAAACAGTATCAATCACCCAAAAAAACTAGAAAAAAAGTTTTTCTAAACTTGCGATTTGTCAAAATGGTCCGAGCTAACTGGATCACCGAGATCTCTCTTGCCGCGGCAAACTAGATCTGAGGTAATTCCAGCAGTGCATTGTGGGATAAGGGGCTTGGTCTGGAGCTACTGGCAAACCTTGAGCTTTGCTATCGGCCGTGTCGGAGCCGAGAATCTGCTCTGAACCCAATCAGTGAGAATAAACGGTGAGATTTAACAACTTCACATTCATGGTTTAGTACTGAAATGGGCCTGTACAAAGCTGGATCTGATGGATCTTTACTCTCTTTATGTATTACAGTTACCACACTTTCTTCCAGGATGTTGACACTTCTCTCAAAATAATGTTAAATGAAACCTTCCACATCTTTATTAGTTTCCCCTCCCAGCTTCCAAACGTCCACAGGGATCTCATCTTCTCCTATCTTAACTATTAATAATTCAGCCCCATCTACTTCTAGCATTGGTATATTTAATGTTCCATAAACATTTCCATTTGTACCTTTTCTTGATTTCTATAGTTTCTTGTTTTATACAGACTTTCATAGAATTTCAAAACTATTTCTAATACCTCTGCAGGAACTCATTACTTTCCTTGTTATAGGCTCCCTAAGCTAGACCTTTCTACTTTCTCTTGCCACAGTCATTGTCCTAAACGTTTTTGTGCTCTGGAGTTATCAAAAAAAAAAAAAAAAACAGTTACTTAACAGCAATCTTTCTGAACTTATGCATATCATTGAGGTAACCCCTTATTTTTTGTTTAGCATTCTGCAGTTGCTCCTCTTCATGTTCTGTGAGATTTCCCCATTCTGCATCACTTTAATATTTGTCAGTCCCTCTAAATAATTCTTGTTACTTCTTAACCATGTCTCCCTTTCTTTTATTTCCATCTATTTTTAAACTCCACTTTAATTTTATCCAACTCCCTTGCTATATTTTCAGAAGAAATTTCTATCTTCTCTAATAGCTCCTGAATACTTTCCACTACCCATTCCTTAAATTCCTCTTTTCAACAGGTAGGTGGGAAAGCACCAGTGTCTAATTTTTATTTCATTACCTTGTGTTTTTATTTTAGTTATTATTGGTGCATTATCTGAAACTGTTATTGAGTGCGTATCAAGACTTTTAATTGCACATGTTCCTGTGAAATGTAAATTCTGTCTAGCCTAGCCCAGTTTTTGAATCTTGGAGAATAATATGTACATTCACTCAGAAATCCTAGTACTGAATTCACATCTTTCATGCCAAATATTTTCATAAATTTCTTCAAAAGTTTACTTTCCTTTGTTATACCTTCCCTTCTATGCCCCCCAGACACATCCTCACTGTTGCAAATCAAATTCCAGTCTCCATCTACAAGTAATATTTCTTGCTGAAACTGATCATTTCTCCCAGTATTTTCTTAAGCTCCAATTATAGCACTTTTTAGTGGCATATAAATATATGACAGTGTAATCCTCCTCCCTTGCCAGTAGCCCCTTAGAACTACAAATCTACCATTATCTTTTTATCCTGTTCTATTAGTATTAGAGCTCCTCCTGTAATTAATATAAGTACTCTTCTTTACCTTTTCCCAGGTATTCCACTGAATAACCATCATGAAAGCCTTTCTTTATCAAATTCACATTCACTTATGTCCAAGTATGTCTACTGTAGCATAGCTCTCTGTGGTCTTTATTACCAGAAGAACAAGCAGCAGAATCCTGCTGGTAGGAATGCATCTTTACTATTAAAGGTCTAGACTACTTTCTCATAGCCAGATTTGGAGCATACACATGATGCGCTCTTTCATTTAACAAGTTGTGCTGTGGAATACCAGTCCAGTTACTAATTTGTGCTTTCATAAAATTAATACAGTCTGTTCCTTCCAGTTTCTCTGGTACAGCTGAAAATCTCAGGTTTTCCCTGCGTGCTCTGTCCTCTTAATTTTATTTTTTCAACCAGACGGAGAAACCAGCCATGTTATTAAGTTAACCTGTTGTGTGGAATCACTCCGAAAAATAACTTACTGACATTGAGATTAGTGTGCTTTCAAAGGGATTAACTTTTGTTCCCGACTGCAGGTCTGATGCAGTACAGGTACTGGCTGATTTAAAATCCTATGTCAGAAAATTTAATCTGAAAGTTCTGTACTATGGCAAATCTGATACCACTGAGAAAAAAAAACTACTGAAGAAACAATAAAAAGACCCACTAATTACTGCCCTCCCTTACACCAAACTTTAGCAGCCTTTGAGGTCAAAGTGAAATAGAAATTAGGAAAGTAATGCAAAAACTTGTCACGGAGAAAGTTCTATAAGCTTAACAAAGGTGATAAAAAAGCATTGTTAGAGCTAGGCAAAAATAAGTCTCGACAGGTTATGAAGGCTGACAAGGGAGGGTGTACTGTTATTACTGATACCAGCAGCTATAACCTGAGGGATAGAAAAAATGATCAGTGACAGTTAACTATTATGAACCTTTAAACACAAAACCACACCAGCAACTAAGATTAACGGTTCATAGCAAAAATTCACTAATACAAGCAATCTCACATAAATATAAAAACAATAGCAAAAATAAACCGAAACACGGCCAGGGTTTCGGTTTGTTTGTTATTGTTTTTATATTATTAATCTTTAACTTTAGAAGAGATTAAGGCATCACACAACCGGTACACAGCCTTGACTACATTTTATGATGATGGTTTGTTAACAGATAACTTGACCTTCTACACACATCTCCTCCCGTTCCCCTCCTCCCACTTGCCTATATTCTTTGGAATCCCTGAGCCACATAAAAATAGACAAAACCCTCCTTACAGGTAAGTGGTTGCAAGTGGGGAGTCCCTGACCAAAGCTGTGCCATCTACCTGGATTTGTTGTTACACCCTCTTGCTGAGAAGAGCATTTCACACATAAAAGACACTAATGATTTTTTAATGAAAATAAAGTTACACGATGTTGACAGCATTTTATTAACAGATGTTGAATCATTATATACTGTACTTCCACATAATTACTGTACTGAAACAGTGATTGATTCGTACAGGAGAAACAATGGCACACCATCACAACATAAAAGAATAGGTAAACTTTTAGATATGGTGCTTAGCTACAATTCTTTTTATGTTTAATGGAAATTACTATAAACAAAAGACTGGTACAGCCATGGAAGCAGCTATGGTCGTTAACCTAACCAACATGGGAGCTGTACCCAACTGGGAGAAGAATTACGTTTTTAACAGACATTATATGCAACACATTAAAGTCTATTTGCAATTTTTTGATGACATCTTTATTGTGTGGAAAGCAGACAGTACTAGATTAGAAGATTTTATCAGCTATCTGAATCAAACCAAACTTTTTACAATTTATGGTGGAGTGGGAATTCTACTAACGTCTTGAAGTTCACATACACTACTGACCCTAATTCTATTAACCCAGCCACTGAGGATTCACAAGCCATTGCATTTCGTTGTGCTGGTCCCAAGCCCAAATAAATGGGGAGGGTTAGGTCAGGAAGGGCAGCTGGTGTAAAACTTTTGCCAAATGACATATGCGGACAATAATACAGATTTCCAAACTGGACCAGTCGAGGCCTAGGTTAATGACTGCCATCAGTACTGTTAACCAACAGAGTATTGGTGGAAATTGGGCTACTGCTGGCCAAAGGAGATGAGGAAGGCATGTCCGAAGTCAGGAAGAGCTAGCTGATACGATAGTGAGAAATAAGGTTGATGTATTGTTTGTGCAAGAGACCAGATGGAAGGGGATTAAGGCCAGGTGTAATGCAGGTGGGTTTAAATTGTTCTACCATGGTGTGGATGGGAGGTGTAATGGGGTAGGGGTTATCCTGAAGGAACAGTATGCCAAGAGTGTTTAGGGGGTGAAAGAGAGTGTCAGAGTAATGTTTATGAAGCTGGAAACTGATGGTTTGATGATGAATGTTTTTAGTGTATAAGCTCTGCAAGTTGGGTGTGCAATGGATGAGAAAGAAAACTTTTACAGTGATATGGAAGAAGGGGTGGTGAGTGTACCCAAGGGTGAAAGACTGGTGAATGGAACAGATTTCAATGGGCATGCTGGTGAAGGGAACAGATGTGATGAGGAAGTGATAGGCAGGCATGGTGTTAAGGACAGGAATGCAGAAGGTCTGATGGTAGTGGATTTTCCGAAATGGATGGACATGGCTATGGTGAATACGTGTTTTAAGAAGAGGGAGGAGCATAAGACATACAAGAGTAGAGGAAGATGCACACAGGTGGATGACATCCTATGAAGGGAGGGCTGTTGGTCCAGATGACATACCTGTGGAAGCATGGAGGTGTTTAGGAGAGATGGCAGTGGAGTTTTTAACCAGATTTTTTAATGAAATCTTGGAAAGTCACAGGATGTCTGAGGAGTGGAGAAGTGTTTTGGTACAGATTTTGAAGAATAAGGGTGATGTGCAGAGCTGTAGTAACTACAAAGGGATAAAAACTGATCAGTCACAGCATGAACTTATGGGAAAGCATAGTGGAAGCTAGGTTAGGAAGGGAAGTGATTATTATTATTGAGCAGCAGTCTGGTTTCATGCCAGGAAAGAGCACTACAGATGTGATGTTTGCTCTGACAGTGTTGATGCAGAAGTACAGAGAAGGTCAGAAGGAGTTGCATTGTGTCTTTGTGGACTTAAAGAAAGCATATGACAGGGTGTCTAGAAAGGAGTTGTGGTAGTGTATGAGGAAGTCGGGAGTGGCAGAGAAGTATGTAAGAGTGGCACAGGATATGTACAAGGGTAGCGTGACAGTGGTGAGGTCTGAGGTAGGACTGATGGATGCATTTAAGGTGGAGGTGGGATTACATCAAGGATCAGATCTGTGCCCTTACTTATCTGCAATGGTGATGGACAGATTGACAGGCGAGATCAGACAGGAGTCATCGTGGACTGTGATGTTTGCAGATGACATTGTGATCTGTAGTGGGAGTAAGGAACAAGTTGAGGAGACCCTAGAGAGGAGAGGAATGAAGGTCAGCAGAACTATGACAGAATATATGTGTGAATGAGAGGGAAGCTAGAGGAATGGTGAAGATGCAGGGAATAGAGTTTGCGAAGGTGAATGAGTTTAAATACTTGGGATCAACAGTTCAGAGTAATGGCAAGTGTGGAACAGATGTGAAGAAGAGAGTACAGGCAGGGTGGAGTGGTACTAGGCTATCGGCCCAAGGGCCTAAGTAAGCCTAGCCAACAAGGTTCCTTGGCTTACACCACTTAAGAAAGTTATTTTCCTGTGCCCCTGTTGAACAGAGCCACAAAAGTGATCCCCAGGGTGTATTTCCTATTTCCCATCCACTCATCAATATCTTTCCTGAAGAGTACTAATGAGGAACTTTGCTTGATGGGTAGCTTGTTCCTGAGTATGGGAAGTCTCTGGGATAGGACTCTATCCCTCCAGCATGTCCTGTTTATTGTTTTGACGAGGTTTAGGTTCCTACAGCGTGTAGCTCGGAGGGATTGGGATTTCTTTAGGTGTAGCATGTCCAACAGCTCTGGGTTTGACAGCTTTATATGTTAGACAGATATCATCTTGGAGTAGGTGATATGCTACGGAGTAAAGCTGGAGTTTTTTGAGACAGTCAGTGTAGCATCTGTTTGAGGCCAGTAATCCCCTTTGTGAAGTACTTCTGTGGCCTTTCCAGCTGCTGCAGATGTCTTGTGAGGTACATTCCAAAAGGGGCTTTGTACTCTATAATGGGTCTAATGAGTGTGGAGTAGAGGGGAACAATGACCTCTTCTTTCCTGGATGAGAACCCTTTTGTGATGAGGTGTGCCATGTAGAAGGATTTCCTAAGTACGGTGTGTGCCAACGTGATTATCAAAGGAGAGACTACTGTCCACCTGGGTCCCAAGATCTCTCATCACACATTCGGCATTAAGTAGACTGCCACCTTTGTGGTAGTTCATGGGCACAGAGTTTTTACCAAAGGCGATGACAATGCACTTTTTGGCACTGAGCTTGAGGCCATGGCTCTGACACCAAGCATCTGTCTCAGTGAGGCCCTTCTGTAGGGTGTCCACATCACTTGGGGACTCGACTATGGCTCCTAGTATGCAGTCATCTGCGAACTTCGTTAGCCAAAGGCCTTCTGTGTTAGCCTGTACTTCAGAGAAGTAGATTCCAAACAGCAGCGGTCCCAGGACGGAACCCTGTGGTACTCCACTTGTCACTGGTTTGAAGTCAGATTTGGAGTCTACAACTTTTACAGTGTGGGTTCTGTCAGTGAGCCAGTTGGCAACCCATATTGTGACAAAGGGATTTATACCTAGTTTAGCTATAATTCCAGAATGGCGGATGGTGTCGAAAGCTTTGGCAAGGTCAAGATAGGCTGTGTGAACCAGCTTACCCTAGTCTACAGCTTTGGGGACTGCTTCAAAGAAGTCAATCAAGTTCAGGAGGCATGATCTGCCTTTCACAAACCCAAACTGGGTGGGGTCCAGAGTTTGGGAGGTTAACTTTCCCTGGGCAGGGAACAGAATGACCATTTTAGTGAACAACAGTATATGGTCCTGTTTGGAGACAAAGCCAGAGAGACAAGGCTGCATTGGTTTGAACATGTGCTGAGGAGGGATGCTGGGTATATTGGGAAAAGGATACTAAGGATGGAGCTGCCAAGAAAGAGGAAAAGAGGAAGGCCTAAGATAAGGTTTATGGATGTGGTGAGAGAGGACATGCAGATGGTTGGTGTCACAGCAAGATGCAGAGGACAGGAAGAAATGGTACCCGATAACCTGCTGTGGTGATCCCTAATGGGAACAGCCGAAAGGAGGAGATGATTGATCCTAATTCTATTAACTATGTAGATCTAACCCTTGGGAAAGATGTTTCCAAGTGTTGCTTTACCTCCACCATTTTTAAAAAAGAAATGTTTAACAACACTTATTTGCATTTTGATAGTTGCCATCCCCCTTTTCAGAAAAGACTAGTAGTAAAAGGACAAATGGTGAGACTGTCGAAGCTTATATCTGATGACAGTATACTTTTTGGAGAGTTACACCACTTGATTTGTCTCTTTTTGGATAGGGGTTACCCCATTATTTTTTTAAATAATATAAAACTGAGGTTGCATGACATAGCACTGATTTTTTTTTTCACCTATTTTAAGAAGGTCAAGCGATACTTTTTCCATTTCTATTTATATTTCTATTGTTATTCATAATAATTCTTGTTCTATTTTTTTTTTTTAAAACAAGTTTATTGTTTTAACATATAAGAGAAATATCATAACAATTTTATACAAATAATTAAAAATAGGTATTATTATAATATTCAACAAAACAACTAAAGTATTTACAAAGACATCCACTACAATCAGATCAATTAATTAAACTAAAATACTGTGCTATTGAAATTAGAATTTTTTTAACAAATTTTGTAAATTATCCCATACAATAAAATGTGATGTTTTTCTAGTTGTTCTCATTCTAATTGTGCTTACTTCCATATGACACATTATATTCATAACATTTTTAAATTCATTGAACGAAGGAGGTGTATCTGAAATCCAATTTCTAGTTATTATTTTCCTAGCCACTGCTAGGATAGACCATAACAAGGGAAGCTTAATCTTTTAACACACTGAGGTACAGGTGTGTTGAATAATATAAGAGACTTAGAAATAATGAAATTATCTGTAAAAGAGCCTGCAAAATTCATTAATTGACTTCCAGTATTCTTTCAACTTCATACAGTCATAAAACATATGAGCCCAGTCAGCATTAATTTCTACATTACATCTCTTACATAGATTATCTTTATTATTAATTTTATTCATCATCAAAGGTGTATAAAAGATCTATGTAAAAATTTCCATGTATAAAGTCTCCAGACAATGGAAGATGTAGTTCTATAAGCAGATTCCAATATATATTGTTTATCTTGTTGAGTTGGTGGGTCCCCATTAATAGAGGTGAAATAATTCCAGTATGAATCTACATTGTAAAAAGTTTCTTGTCTGATAATTTTATGTATATATGAAAGTTTACCTTTATCAGAAACTTTATGCTGTAAATTTATTATCAAGTAATCAATCAGTTTTGGAATAGATTCTTTAACTGTTATAGACATTAGATCTATTCGATCAATGAGATGTTGTCTAAAGATCTGAACCTCTAACCAGCAAGTTTCTCTTAGATCAAATTCTTGTTTTAAGAAATCTAGATTTTTAACTTTATTATCAGATATCAGCTGATACCAGTACTTTAGATTATTATCTATAGCTAAATGAGCTCCTTCAGAAGTAGATGACATAAGCATACCCTGAGTATAAATTATAGGAATACAATAAAATTCCATTCCCTATACTTAGGGTGCATGAATATAAAGTTACGATAACTAATAATAATATTTAATGGGTAACAGACCATATGTTTAGGTGTAATAGGTGAAGTACAAAATTCCTTTAGCAACCACAACATGGAGTTATTTATAATCATATTTTTATGTGTTAAGGAGATTTTCATGAAGTGCATACTAATTAGCTCCCAATAATCTTTCCATTTTGCGACATATGACCGATCTATTAATAAAGTAATAACTTTTATAATAGAAGAGATAATATATAAATTAAAGTCTGGAAAAGAAATACCCCCTTGAGACCAGCTATTGGTATGTTTCTTTAATGCAATCCTAGGTCTATTAGGTGCCCATAAGAAATTTAACATTAGTGTATTCAGTTTCTTGATAGTTATTTTTGTAGGTGAAAGTATTATTGATTGTATTAAGTATAAAATCTTGGGGAATATTATCATTTTAATAATTGTAAGTCTCTCCTCCATAGTAAAAAACATATTATTCCAGGTATTAAAAAGATTTTGTATATTAAGAAAACAGGTATTATAGTTATTATATATAATAGATTTAATATCTTTAGATAGTATTATACCTAAATAAGTTATCTGACCTGAGTTGGGTACATATTTAGTAAAATCACTAATGAGAGTATTTTTTCGTGTGTATATATAGGTAGTATTTTAGTTTTTTCTTCATTGAATATTAAACCAGAAATACTTTTAAAATTCATCATTTTATCAAATAAAGACTGCATAGAAGAATTAGATCCTGCTGATGTAATTAGAACATCATCTGCAAAAAGTTGAATTTTGATGTTGTATTTTCTTCTATTTCAAAACCCTCTATGTCAGTACTGTTTCTAATCAAATTAGCCCAAGGCTCCATTACTAAAGTGAATAATAGTGGAGAAAGTGGACATCCTTGCTTTGTACCTTTAAGAATGGGTATTTTTTGTGAAACATATGTTCCTACCTTAATATAAGCCAGCGTTCCTTTGCATAAATGCTCAATTAAATTTACAAATGCATCAGAGAAATTTGTGCACTTCAGTAAGGTAAACAGATAGTCCCAACTTACTGAATCAAATGCTGAACCTATATCAAGACTAATAAGTGTTAAATCTTTCTTTTTCCTATTTGCAAAATCAATTAATGTTAAAGTTCTTCTTATATTATCAAAAGTATTTCTATTTACAATGAAGCCCGTCTGATCTATGTCTATAATGCCGGGATAATTGTCTTCAATCTATCAGCAAAAATACTCATAAACATTTTATAATCAACATTAAGTAATGAGATGGGTCGATATGAAGAACATCTAGTTGGATCTTTATTAGGTTTTAAAATTGGTGAAATAAATGTATATTGCCAAGATGGGGGGGGTTATTAACTCAGTTTGGGTCAGAATAAAAACCTTATGTATTAATGAATATGTAGTTTTAGAAAGGATTTTATATATCTCTGGTATAATACCATCATTACCGGTGCTTTGTTTGATTTAAGCTTATTTATTTGTGTAATAACTTCTGTATATGAAATACTCTTGTCCAATTGTTTAATCTGTTGTTTATTAAGCTTTTTATTCATGTTTGTGGTTATAAACTCCTTTATTTTATCTTTAGGTTCCATGTTAATGTTGTTATGGTTAATCTTGTGAAAGTGATTTCTAAATTCATCCAGTATTTCTGGTATACTAGAAACATTCTTCTTTTTCCTTAGAGAAAAGATTTCTTTGATATGGTTTTGTTTATTCAATCTTTTTGTTTTATTTTTAAGTCTATGTAAGTATTTGGGGCTTATTGAATAAGACAAAAACTTGTATTTCTCTAAAGTTATTTTAACTTTATAAGTTAAAATTTCTTTGTATTTCTTATTTAGTTTGTTTATTTCTTCAATAACTTTCTTGTCCATAATATTTTCTTTATTATTATGTTTATAAGAGTCTAGTTTACTTTGAATATCTAACAATTCCTTATCCCAAGATTTCCTTTTGTTATTATACTATCTGATACTTTGTCCATATAGATATGATTTTAAGGCATCCCAAACATAGACAATGGAGACTTCAGAAGTATTATTTATGTCTAGAAAATGTTGTACTTCTGAAAGTATATATTCTTTATAGTCTTTTAGCTGAGTTAAGTATGCTGGTATCCTTTTGATCTGAACATTATGAGTATTTTTTATCATGAATTCAAAAACAATTGAGTTATGATCAGATATAGGACATGAAATGATTTTGGAATTAATTAAATCTGTTACCATCTGGTTAGAAATAAAGACCCTATCTATTTTTGAATAAGTTTTGTATCTGTTAGAAAAAAGGTGTATGGTAATGATTTTGACTCTATCTGATTATTAATATCATTCAAATGATAAGAATTAGCAAAATCATTTAAATGTTTTGCATTAGATGTAATTCTTCTTTTCTTTATAGTGGTAGTATCACTTTCATGTAGTATACAATTAAAATCACCAGCTAAAATAATATCCCCTATAGAGAATGATATGATCTTATCAATATGATGTTTCACTGTATTAATACCAATTCCAGGTATCAAGTATACATTAATTAAAGTGTAAGTCTTCCCATTAATTTGTATTGTAACCATACAAAACATTCCTTTGTCATCCTGATAAGACTTAATGGTTTTAGGAATGGGCATACTTTTATTCCATAAAATAACCACTCCTCTTTTTTTCTGAGTGTGCTCTGAACTAACCAATACCGCATACTTATTAGTGGCTAGTTTATCAATATCTTTTTTCAAGAGATGGGTTTCTTGCAGGAAGACTAGATTGGCCTTGTGTAGATTAATGTATCTTATTAGGCTTGCCCTTTTACACGGATTATTCAATCCATTACTGTTTAAAGAAATTCCTTTTAAAGATGTCATTTGGCATTTTTAAAACTCAAGAATCTTATGATCGAAATAACAAATAACAAGATAAATAATGTTACATCTCCTCTTTTAGGTGTACCTTTAAATATAGCTGTATTTATTAAATCTCTTATGGGATTTTGTATAGGATTCAATTTTGTTTGTAGTGACAATGAGTGTACAAAATATATTGTGGATGTCAAAACTATATACATATAACAATGAACAAGTGAAAATAATGTAAGGATTAAACCTTGCATCCCGCCTGGAGTTGAAAACTCCAACTTAGAGCAGTATTTACTACTCAAGTTAACCCCCTACCCTAAGCAGCAGTACCTCAGCTACCACCTTATCAATTTAATACTAGTTATATTTAACTGAGGTTAACAGTTTTCAATTCAATTATCTATCAAGACAAAACTACACATTTGGTAAAACAGCATCATATAAACTAAAATAAACTTTTTTTTTTTTTTTTTTTTTTTTAAACTGTTCATACTATTATATAGATCTATGTAATATATAACACTTGAATTCTAATAGCATTCAAATAATCTTAATGTTAGAAATCAAGAGGAGAGAAAATTATGTTCTAACATTCATTTAAATCAAAAACTTTGGCTAATATGATTCAGACATTACATGCATTAAGATGCATCTATTTTCTGTCATGTGAATTCTATCAACAGCTTCCAAAAAAATCTTGAATTGTTTGTATATGAGCATTTACTTAAACTCATTATTGTCAATAGAGTAAAATATTGTATTCATAAAAATTATTATAAATCATATTGCATAGTTATGCAGATTCTCAGAAACACCTGCTATTACCTAAAAAAAAAAAAAAAAGCCACACACAAACACAGACACACACACACATACATATACACACACACATATACACACACATACATATACACATACACATATATACATAGATACACACACACACATATATATATATATATATATATATATATATATATATATATATATATCTGATCTCACTGAGTTGTGTGTTAGTAGAGCACTATCCTACTTGCTGTCCCTAGAATAAATCTGTCTGCTTTATACAAAATAATGCACAGCAAACACATATTAGTAACCAGATTTTACAATCATGCTAACCTACTGCTTTAAAATATATCACATGACATTTCTTCCAGAATAGAGTTATAAGATTATTTATGCTTGCCAATCAGATGAATTAAATGAGTTATAGTAAAGTATATGTTTGGGACACCAGTTTTTAACACAGATTATTATGCTACTGTTAAGTAGATTTTCAAAAACATTTAAATAAATGTTTCATTTTCTATGCCTTCTAAAATAAGATATTTACTTGCTCCAAGAAACTACATCATCCAAACTCATCATAACTGACATATTTTATGAATAGAGTATTTTTCCTGAATATGTGGTGTGTCAGTGTGATAACCTTGTCAATGTTTATACTAACTGCTTTCAGTTTCTCTGTGAAAATTCTGTGAGTGAAGCTTCTGAGGAAACTCATGGACACTATGCATGAGACAGCCCACATCCCAGATTGTCTCCCTTAACATTTTGGTGGGAAACTTATTAAAACTTGTGGCAAACATTCATTTTGTCAATAGAGTAAAATATTGTATTCATAGAAATTATTATAAATCATATTGGATAGTTATGCAGATTCTCAGAAAAAAAGCCATCACACTCACACACACATACATACACACACACACACACACACACACACACATATATATATATATATCTGATCTCACTGAGTTGTGTGTTAGTAGAGCACTATCCTACTTGCTGTCCCTAGAATAAATCTGTCTGCTTTATACAAAATAATGCACAGCAAACACATATTGGTAACCAGATTTTACAATCATGCTAACCTACTGCTTTAAAATATATCACATGACATTTCTTCCAGAATAGAGTTATAAGATTATTTATGTTTGTCAATCAGATGAATTAAATGAGTTATAGTAAAGTATATGTTTGGAACACAAATTTTTAACACAGATTATTATGCTGCTGTTAAGTAGATTTTCAAAAACATTTAAATAAATGTTTTATTTTTTATGCCTTCTAAAATAAGACATTTACTTACTACAAGAAACTACATCATTTAAACTCATTATAACTGACATATTTTATGAACAGAGTATTTTTCCTGAATCTGTGGTGTGTCAGTGTGATAACCTTGTCAATGTTTATACTAACTGCTTTCAGTTTCTCTGTGAGAATTCTGTGATTTGAAGATTCTGAGGTAACTCAAGGACATTGTGCATAAGACAGCCCACATCCCAGATTGTCTCTAACATTTTGGCGGGAAACTTATTAAAAACTAGTGACAAACATTCATTTAGCAGTGTAAATGCATCTAAACATGACAGAACCTCCACAATGTATTCCACAGATCATCACAGCCTCTATGCAAGTGAAATTAAACTCAAAATTACCAACAAGCAATAAAACTCAGCATTCTTCTCCCAACTCAATTTTCATACAAATCCTATTATTCACTGTGCCCACACAGTCTAAAGCATTTCTATATATTAATAAAGAAAAGAAAAGAGAGTAGAAAATAAAAGGAGTGAGGCAGAAATAAAAAATGTAAGAGAAAGCTGTAAGAAGTATATACAATGGAATGTTACTTACTGTTTATATTAATAGAGTTAAAAATAAAACATTATTTACTCTTATTTAGTTCTGATTATTATTAGTTAAAGCATGACAGATTATTTACAAACAAGCATAAGCAGTATAATCAAGAAAGTATAATTAGAAATAGCATTTGAAGAACTTACAAACTTTTACAAGAAATAAATATGTTATTATTCTATTAATGATATTTTCATTACTGTTCTCTCCCTGCCCTTTACCCACTACATAATCTAAATAGAATGTCATTGTTTAAACAAAGAAAATAATAAAAGAAGAAGGAAAAAAAAAGGTAAAGATAAAAAATGTATCAAATTACTAACCTTACTTTTTTCAGAAAGAAAAACAAATCGAGTCACAGCCTGCCATTAAATCCTCAGGCATTTTGACTGGTTATGAAACAAAACATTTCTTTGCACATAGAGAATAACTTTGATTAAATCTTTTCCAAAATATTTGTGGCTTTCTGGAAATGCAGGAACTATATTCAAAAAGATTAATAATGAACTAAAATGATGAGAGAGAAAAAAAACATATAACAAATCATTTGTTTTTTAGTCTCTTCTTCTTCTCCTCTGAAGTCTTCCAGGAAGCTTCAGTTGCCAATCTCTTTAATGAAGAACTAGCCCATTCCATTTCTTCTATTTTATCCAAAATACTTTTTTCTTTGACAAACAGTAAAGCAGAGTCTAAATCATTGAAGACCTTAGGACCATCAGGAAGGAAGATTTTAAGCTTGGCAGGAAACAGAAGGTATGTTTTAAACTGTGGTTTTTTAAGCTCCCTTATTAGTGGCAGAAAAACTTTTCTTTTAGCAATTACCATGGAAGAATAGTCATTGTCAAAACGCACAGTTGTCTCATTAAACTTAACAGGAGCTTTAGCCCAAGCAGATTTAAGAACCATCTCTTTATCAAAAGATGATAGAAATCTAACTATAACTGATCTAGGATAGTTTTTGTTAGAGTTAGTATTAGCTATAGATCTATGTGCTCTTCGATACCAAAAGAGAATGCTTCTGGTAAATCTAAAGTTTTAGGGAGCCATGTTGTTAAAAAGAAGTAATATTGTTACCTTCAATATTTTCTGGCAGTCCAAAAATCCTAATGTTATTGCCTAGATCTATTTTCCAGGTCATCCAGCTTTGTTTGTAAATGTGTATTTTGTTTCAGCAGAAACTCAATGTTGATTTCCTGTTCTTGTATTTTATTTTCCATGTCATTCACAGCTTCTTCTATGCCTGTCATCTGGATCTTCTGTTGCTGCAGGTCCATATGTAACAAGTCTATTTGTTTTGTAGTTTTTCTATGAAAGTGTCTATTTTAGTATCCATTTTATCCATCTTAGCAGTAAGTTGCTGGACTATAATTATCAGAGACTGAAGTTCTTTCTTGATGCTGGAGTCTTGAGAATTTGTCTTACTGGAACTCATTTCAGACTGATAAACTGACAGGAAAATTTCCAAAGTAATTTCTGACAGGAATATTATTAAGATTTCCTTTCTTTTTTAGATATAGTTCAAGAACTATATAAAACAAACATATTTAGAAAGAAAATTACTTCAAGAATTAATTTTTTAAGTAATTAATTCCTGTCAATGTAATGAAATTGGTGGAGCTGAAGAAATCTGCTGCTATCCTGTGTTCATCCTTGGCCACGCCCCCAAGTTGTAATTAATTCTTGTTCTATTGAAAACACAGTTTCTTTAGTTTTTCCATTTAGTAATACAACACATTTCTATGTAGGTGTAGTCATAACATTTTAGAATATAGTATTTAGTGAGGAGTTCAAAAAAGAATTGGGGGAGTTTCCAAAGGGAGAAACTTGATTCATCCATAAAGGACCACATACTGTCGTACACCAGTATGGTCATTCTCTTCATTGCCCAGGGAAAATGAATTGTAATGCCATGAACTTGTAATACCACACACTTAGTTTATTTAGCTTTATGCTCTTTGTGTGATGCCTTCTATGTTGGCAAAACGAAGAGGTGGTTAAGGGATAGGACCGGTGAGCACCTTTATGACACTGGGAAGAAAAAAGATGACTAATACTTTTATTTGTCACTCTCAGGTGTGTTTTAATTTTAGAAAATTTACCTTTTTTGACATTGACAGGTTCTTGTGACACCTCTAAATAGGAATCTAGATGTTACTTTGTATTATAAAGAATTATGCTGGCAAATGAGTCTCAGTGCTACCCTTTTTTCTGGCATTAATGACAGTGTTTCTATTTCTAGTATAATAAAAATCAGAGCTGCTAAGGTTTAATTACTTTTTTCTGCAAGGCAATGCTGCCCATGTTTATTTTAAATTATTTTATTTTATTCTATGTTATTTTCAATATATTTATGTACTACACCTCATTATTATCATGTCTATTACAATGTTTTCACTAGTTTAGAGCCAAAGTGCATTTTGATTTGTGAATTAGTGTCAGTATGATGGCTGATTGTATTCATTGATTGGTGCATTGTAATAGGCTATGTGTATATGTGGTTTCCTATTTCTGACACTCTGAAGAAGTCTTATTACAAGACAAAAGAGATCAGGTGTGTTTACTTTGGAATAAAGCCTTGTGCCCGTGTTCTTTGGCGACTTTTTATTTTTTATATTATTTAGTTATGGTTATTGTTGTGTTATCTGACTCAAACCACCAGTTTCCTGATTTTCACCTCTTCCCACAGCCTCACCTCAGCAGTCTTCTTAGAGATGCAGATTACTTGGACCAAGGTAAAATGGACACAGATCTTTACAGAAAACCTACCAGAGTAAACCTCCTGCTACATAAGAAGAGTTTCTATCCCACCAGGACAAAATATAAAGTACAGTTGTGTACCTACCATAAATGTAGATGTTCGAGTGTATTCACTGTTGCAGTCATTACACTTGGGTTATCCTGCTGGCAGGCTATCCGCAGTCGGCCTGAATTCCAAAGTTCTGGTCCGGCGTCGGTTGCTGTCGCCTCTTCCCTGACATCAGTGAGCCAGGGGTATAAAAGATGCAGCCAACACCATTTTCTTCAGTTTTTCTTGCCCCAGATGTCAGGTGTCCCCAAAAGGGTAGGCTAAAAAACATTGCTTATAAAAGCATGCACTAAAATAAACTATACCTTCATCTACAAGCAAATATACCACATAGGTTGTATAGGATAGAGAAGTACAGATAAGTCCCAGCAAAGAAAGGGAGGTGGGGGTGGGGGTAACCTGGACTGCAACAGTGAATACACTCTAACATCTACATTTATGGTAGGTACACAACTGTACTATGTTCATAGTCTTTCACTGTTGCAGTCATTACACTTGGGTTGAATCCCAAAGCTGAGGTTGGGCGGCTGGGTCTAAACAGAATTAGGAGTGGCTATAAGGCCCTGCAGAACTGCAGTGGCAAAGCCTGCTCTGGATTTAGAGTAGAGAGGTAAATGGTAGTGATTTGTAAAAGTGTGCACTGAAGTCCAGGTTGCAGCCTCCAAAATGTCCTTGGCTGGTACTCCTCTGAGGAAGGCTGCTGAAGTGGCTGCTGCTCTGGTAGAATGTGGCCTAATGCCCTTGGGCACTGATTTGCCATGTTGTAAATAGCAGAAACGAATGCAGTGGCCTATCCATTTTGAAATAGTCTGCTTTGAAATGGCTTTTCCTTGTGATCCTGCAGCATATGCCACTAAGAGTTGCTCAGTCTTTCTGAAGGCTTTAGTTTTGTCCAAGTAAAAGTGTAGCTGTCTGTGTATGTCCAAAGAATGCAGACGTCTCTCCCCCTTATTCTGTGGGTTTGGATAAAAAGTAGGCAAATGTATTTTTTGGTTAAGAGCCACACTGGACACTACCTTAGGCATAAATGTCAGGTTTGTCCTTAGAAAAACCCTCTCCTGATGGAAAATAATAAAAGGCTCCACAGCCATTAGTGCCTGTAACTCTGAGACTCTTCTTGCTGAAGTTATTGCTAGGAGAAAAGCGGTTTTCCATCATAAGTATTTTATCTCTGCTGTATTGGCTGGCTCAAAAGGAGGCAGTGTGAGTTTTTCCAAGACAAAATTGAGGTCCCATGCAGGTATTGGAGCTCTCCTTGGAGGTCTTATGTTTTTGGCCCCTCTGAGAAACTGTCCTAGCAGTGGATGAGAAAAAATAGGTGGGTCCGTATTGTAATGAGCTGAAATGGCAGAGGCATGGATCTTAATTGATGAGAAGGATAGGCCTTTGTCCAGCATCTCAGTTAGGTATTGCAAAATCTGAGGAATATTTGGTACAAACGTGTCAATTCCCTGTGCTTGGTTCCAAGCACAGAATCTCTTCCATTTTTCTGCATGAGATTTTATTGTGCTGGGCCTCCTGGCCTCCAAAATAACATCCATAACTGCTTTAGAGAGAGGAGTGTTCTGAATGATTATAATATTCACCATGCAGCCAGATTTATGGTTCTGAGTTGGCTGTGCAGGATCTGATTTTTCTGTTGGGTCAGCAAATGAGGTATTAGAGGCAATGTCCAGGGCTGGGCCTTGAGACAAGCTCTTTAGGATTGGGTACCAGTGCTGGCGTGGCCAGTCTGGGGCAATCAGTATCATTTTTGGCTTCTCTTGTCTGACCTTTAGGAGTACCTTGGAGAGGAGAGGCAGAGGAGGGAAGGCATATACTGTAAGGGCTTTCCAGCTGAATGAAAGGACGTCCACTTTCAATGCTTGCTTGTGATAAGTCCGAGTGCAGAATCTCTGTAGCTGGCAGTTGTGAGGGGTGGCGAATAGATCTATGTCTGGGCATTCCCATTTCCCTGTTATCATGTTGCAGATTTGTGGATCTAGTTTCCACTTGTGAGGATCCATGAGGTTTCTGCTTAGTTCGTCTGCCAAAGTATTTGTCCTTCCTGGCAGGAATTGTGCTTGCAGAAGTACTTGATAAGTCAATGCTGTGTTCCACAAAGTCATGGCTTGTCTGCAGAGGGAGTAGGAATGTGTGTCCCCTTGCTTTTTTATGTACCACATGACTGTAGTATTGTCCGCCTTTATCAGCAGTTGTCCTGGATGAAGTAGGTCCTTGAAGGCTGTCCGGGCATTTTGTACAGCTTGCATCTCTTTTTGATTGATATAAAGATGCATTTGGTTTATGGGCCATGTGCCCTGAATACATTTTCCTGCCATGTGCACCCCTCCAGGCATAATCTGATGCGTCTGTTGTTAGTGTCTGCCTGGCAGTGGGTAAGGTGAATGGCTGTCCCTTGTTGTGGTGACAGGCCTGTGCCCACCATTGAAATTCCTGTTGCAGGCAGGGAATGAGAGTAATTACTGCTTCCAGGCTGTGGCAATGTTGAGTCCAAACACTTTTTAGATACCACTGTAGTTTCCTCATATGCAGTCTTGCATATGGAATTAGTAGAATGCAGGATGCCATGTAGCCCAGAGCCTGCAGAATTTTTCTTGCAGATAACTGGGTCTTTGTTGCCATGTTTTTGAAGTAAGAAGTCAGTTGCCTTTGTTTGTCTGGCGTGAGATAAGCCTACTACAATTGGAACTGTCTGGGTATCTTTCTTCCACATGGCTCTCGTTTCTGCCTGCAGATCAAGGTATTTTATGACTTTGTGTGTCTCTGTACGCAAGACACTGTAGTCACTAGGTGTGGCGATTTCAATGATCAATGCTACTTTTGCCTTCTTTTCTTGGATCATTATATCCAGTTTTCTAGCATCTATCTTTTGGACTGCTGGTATAGGGTGATCCTATGTGATATAAACTTAATAATTTTCTATGATTCTTTGTGGTTCATGTTTCCAGTATTTTTCAGCCACTTCGATACCATAATGTTTGCACAATCTCCAGCTTAACAGTCTCGCCACATTATTATGCCTTTCAGTATACAGTCCCTCTGCCATTAGTGCGTCGCAACCAGCAACAAGGTGGGTGACTGTTTCCAATTCGGTTTTACAAAACCTACATATGTCTGCTTCTCACACATGTTCAATGGACTTTGTAAACAAGCGTGTACGTAGCCCACTATCTTGGGCTGCCAATATTAACCTTTCATTTCTTGATGTAAATTCACCTCTCCTTAACCATTCCTGCATTCGTTCTTGATCAACATGAGGCTCTTCCAGAAGTTTTCTATACTTGCAACTATATTTATGTTTTTTTCCACATTTCTTGCCTTCTCACCTGGTTCTTCACTTGATATTCTTTTTGTTTTTTAGTACATTCAATTGTTGCCTGCCGTTTATCTACTTCTGGTTTGATTTCCATTCCTGCTTGACGTCGATATGCTTCTGCTAAATTAAGCAGAGATGTCATGTTAGATTTATTCTCATGTTTCAAAACTTTCACTACATTTGGATCTTCTGAGGTCAGTAGCTATGTACTGAGTCCCATGACTGCAGATCTATACATGTAATCAATTTCAAGGAGGCCCATCCCTCCTTCGGAATGGGGAATATGTAATCCTGGTATACACTGATTTTTAGAAATCATCTGATGAGCATGAAGCATCCTTCTTGTTTTAATATCCAATCTATCAAACACTTTTTGGGGCCAGTCAATCACTCCAAAACTATAAGTTAGGACAGGAAGAGCAAACTGATTTATGGCTTGGATCTTGTTCCTAGACAGTCTTCTAAAGTATTCCTACTTTGACACTGAGAGACTGCTCATGAGACATCAGAATGGACCTGGTTAGTTTGTCAGCAATCACACTTGATGTCCCTGGGATGTGCAGAGACATCAGAATGGACCTGGTTAGTTTGTCAGCAATCACACTTGATTTCCCTGGGATGTGCATTATTAGAAAGTGACCAGAAGAGATCACCCATTGCCCACACACTCATTGCTTCTCGACAAAGCAGATAAGACCTAGTTCCTCCCTGTTTGTTAATGTACCAGACCAATGACATACTGTCCATCTAAATAGCAACTGTCCCGGATGGCAGAACATGTTGAAAGGTCTGCTAAGCTAGAAGACCTACTTTCATTTCCATGACACTGATATTCATCTTGGCCTCTTCGGGGGACCACGTACTATCTTGGACTGTCCTTCCCAAGTACTACCCCCCGCCTCAGTTGGGAGGCATCCATGTTCACCGTGACCATGGGCAGGGGAGAACAAATGGACAGCCTTTGGACACTTCATTCAAATGAATCTACCAAAGAAGATACATTTTGCATGCTTGTGTTATCTTGACTGGTGTGGTTAAAGGATGCTGAAGAATGGACCACTGGGCTGACAATGAATGAAAGTGATAGTAGCTGCCATGGATCCCAAGGCTTGTTAAAATCAGTCAGGCTGGAAGAGAAGAATTTTGTATTACTTTCTTGACTTGGGATCCAAGTGTCTGGATTTGAGCAGGAAGAAGACAGGCTATCTGATTGACTATGTCCAGACAAGCACCTATGAACTCCAGACTCTGTGTAGGTGTGACGTAATTTGTAGTAACTGACTGTTGACGCCTAGGTGGAGGCACAAGTGGAGCAAGCAATCCCTTGCCTGCAGCAGTAGATGCCTGGCTGGGGCATTTAGGAGCCAGTCGTCTACGTATGGAAACACTTAGAATCCCAGCATCTCAACTGAGCTGCTACCACCACCATGCATCTGGTAAACACCCTGGGGGCTGTGGTGAGATCAAAGGGCAGCGTGTGTTCTGAACTGGTAATGACTGGCTCCCAGCCAGCAGCAGAGATTTTTTCTGGACAGTGTTTTCATTTTGATGTGATAGTACACATCTTGAAGATTTACTGAGAACATTCAACTGTTCTTTCACAGCAGAGGCAAAATGGAGTGAACCATGACCATCTGGAACCTTGAATATTGCACTAATGGATTTATTTTGCAAAGATCTAGTACTGGTCTCAAGTTCCCTGTTATTTTTGGCACTAAGAAGAATCTTCAATAGGTTCTGGATCCTGTCTTGTCTGGATGACTCTTTCTAGTAAATTGTCTACTTCTAATTCTGCTGCGTATCTCTGATTGGGTGGAACATCGGGGATTATTTTCATTCTTGTAGGAGGAATTTGGGAAAATGGTATGATATAACCTCTGGATACAATTCTCTGCACCCAGGAATCTTTTATGGACAGTCAGGCTCTTTGGTGCAGAGACAAATGCCCGCCAACTGCCTCCAGAGAGTAGCAGTCGGGCCTTCTTTCAGAACCGCTAGTACGGTTTGTCCAAGAAGGAATTTCGGAAGCCTTGGTTCTGCGAGCTACCTCTGCTACTGGGCAGGTGTCTATTTGAGTTCCCCCCTCTGTTCCTGGGAGAACTATCTCCACGTAAGTCTTGAAAAGGACCCTGGAATTTATGAAACCACATTTTCCTACTTCCCCATTGATGCCTAGAGAAAGGTCTTTGAAGGGTAGAAAAACATATGCCCATGGCAGACAGTGTATTTCCCTCTTGCTCACATCTGGAGAGCCTGTTCTTTGCCTTGGGGCCAAACAAGGAAGATCCATCAAAGGGAGAATTGATGAATAAAGACTTAAAGGGCTCCACAAAATTACATAGTAGCATCCAGGCATGTCTCCTAATGGCTATGCCTGAACGTGCTGCCAGAGATGTACCTTCCGTTGTATGGGAGATCAGCCTCATAGACACATTAGAAATCAACTGCATGATGGCCAGTTGCAAGAAGAGACTATTTCAGTCCTCAGCAGACATGGACTCAGAAACCGATTTGGAAAGTTCTTCAGTCAAATCTCTTTGTAATCTTGGAAAATGTGCCAGATAATTTAGCGACCAGAGGGCAAAGGTCACTGAAGCGCAGACAGGCTAAACAAATCTGTCCAAGTCCCTGTACTTCCTGTTAGGGGGATGGACAGAGAGCCATATGTTTCAACTATGCCGAATTCCTCTGCATTTATCGATTTTGAGGTCCAAATAATGGAGTACCATGAATTTCTGATTGGCCTCTCTATTCCCGATTAATTCCTGGACTTTTAAAAAATTTTTTCTGCCTTGGCAATCTTCCGCTGACATCATCACGTGCACAATGACGTCAGCATCACGAGCGTCATGCCAGCCAGTCGAAATTCAGCTGAATGCTCGAGGGGTGTAATTGTTTGAACAGCAGTAACGTGCGTCTCGGATGGACTTCAGCCGGACCTGCTTGGGAATATGCTGCTGAAGAGCGACCGTTGCCTTTGGCTACATGGTTTTAGAAGATCGCTTTTATTTTTAGATGGTGACAGAATGCTTGCAGTGTATACTCTGGAAGAAAAGGAGTATAAAAAAGCAGCATGGCTGGAATTCGAATACAGAAGTCAGAGACCAGGAAGCAAGCGGCAGATATCTGCACCATCCATTCATCTCAATGTTGTGGCATGCTTTGCTGCTGTTTCACTCCACTAGTAACAACGATTACTTCTTTTTGCGTTTATCAGGTTTAGATAAAGCAGTTTAAATTACTTTGACGTCTGATTTATGACAGATTGAAAGGAACTTGAATTCTGGAATATGTCAAAACCAATCAGGTTTAAAAATGACAAAGGAATAATAGCAGAGTATGAAACTCAGGTTAAAGGTAAGTTTTAGTTTCCATCAGTCGGGTTTCCATTGCATTTTTCTTTAAATAGCAGTGACAGAATTCTCTTGCTGTACTAGTGGCAGAGTAATGCATGTTCTTTAGAAAAGTCATTCTAGAATTTGGAAGATCTTTGTATTCGGATATTGAGCGATGAAGCTTGAGTCGTGTTTTGGAATTCTTGTGATTGCAGTTAAAGGGACACTGGACTTGTGTAAAAGAGCATCGGTATAACTGAAGTCCTTATCTCAACAATGACCATCATGTAATGCATTCTGAATTTGAATGTGCTGATATAGTTGTCTTAGTCAGCAACATTTACAAGTTTTGTTTACTTTTTACTGCACTTTTCAAAGCCTTCCAAGCAGGTTAAACATAGATACCTAGTACTGAACCTGTGAATCCTATTTTTATTGTGACACATTAGTATTAGGTAAAGATTTGTGCCAGAAGAGCATAAGTACATGTGAAAAATGCAGCACTTATTTTAGATTTGCTTTACTTTAAAAGTTTTCATAATCTCACATACAGTCATTTTATACAAAGCTTTGTTTCAACATTTTCACAGAGCTGCTTTAATATGCCCCAGACAGTAACAGATTAAGTCTAGAGACTTTTTTTTAATGTTTTATGTTGCAACAGATTTACACAGCTTCTAGATGAGTGTTTATTAGGTCTCAGTAACGGATTAAGTCTAGAGGATTTTTTAATGTTTTATGTTGTGATCAACTGACAGCTTCTAGAGGAGGCTTTATTAGGTCTCAGTAACAGATTAAGTCTAGATGATTGTTTTATGTTTTAATAGATTGACATGGGTTTTAGATGAGACTGTACTATGTCTCGGTAACGGATTACGTCTAGAAGATTTTTTTCTGGTTTTATATTGTAATATACGATTTGGCTTCTAGATGAATTTTGTTCCACCCAAAGGTTTCATATAAGTTTTCCTTCCTATTACTCTGACCATAAACTGCATGCCATACCTCTCAACTGTACAATTTTTTGTAGAATGTCCAGATTTCTGCCTCATATTTTTGGTCCATTTTTCATAAAATTGTGGTTTTCTTGCAAACTAGTGGCAAATCATTAAAGACTGAAGTTAGAAAATAATTACAGACATTTGCATTTCAGAAAATAATGACAGACATTTGAGTTATAGACTTCATACTCTGCAGAAAATTCATGCTAAAGCAAAACCTTTCATTCTATCAACTATCTTAGTTTTTAAAACACGACCACTGGTAGCAAGACAGTTCCAAGGACTAGAATTTAATCCACAGAGACAGTATAAATCCACAAAGGCAGAGAACAATAACGTAAGCATTTTCGTCTTGCTTCTGTGAGCAAGACTTCTTCAAACAACCAGAACTTGTACAAAATGCAGCTATTTAAAACGTCACATGCTTTTATCAATTAACATCTAAAAGCAAAAGCTACACATATTTAAAATCAATTAGATGTTAAATACCTTAAAATATAAATACAAATACTAAAAAGACATGTATAGAACTGACCAAGTAGGTACATACATATTCAGAATGATCTTATTTTAAAAATTACTTGAGTGCGTCAAATATAAACAATTAATTTTAGAAAATGTTAAATAAAAAATAAATAAATGAATGAATAAATGAACAAACAAGGCCTATGCCCACTGTTACCTAAAACTGTCAATTGACTAAAAGATGTGATGAATATTAAAGGCTTAGTAAAATGTAATATAAAACCATCTCCACAACTCACTGAGTTATGAGGAGTAATAGATGAAGAATTAAAAAAATGTGAATATAAAAATACATACAAAAAAATCTGTGCAAAAGATACAGTCAATTACCTCTGCAAACTCTTTAATTTTAATACACAAGCTAAGGAACAGAAATTATTAACCCCTGGTGGGTTGTAGGCATTCACTTTTATTTGCCATAATAATTTGCACAGTGCATGTGTGTATATTTGAGGGTTTTCATCACTATCACTAAGATGGATACACGTCCTAAAATAGTACAACAACAAAGGTATTAATGTTTAAAACATATATATATTGTATGTTAAAGGTTTAAGTTTAAGGGTATCAAATATGTCTTATAATCAGATATAGGAGTCAGCAAAGGAGTGGTAAAAACTAGCTGTGTTTAAGAGTAAGATGGGAAAATCCTGCATTGCCACAGGTTAGCTTTGCAATTCCCTTAATACTTCACAGCAGTCGATTCTCATCACCAGTCTGTGTACACAAGATCAAGATAGACCTGACAGAAGGCTAAACATTCTCAAACCCTCACTCCCTCTCTCTCTGAATGACACTTTCACTTTTATCTATCCATCCTCTAACTCACTGCTTTCATTCTTATAGCTCAACAATTACTACATTTCTTCTAACCTCTATTCCTACACACACCTTCTCCTCACTCCCCACCTACTTACACTTTTATTACTATCCTTCTAATACACATCTCTTACCTGCTACTTTTCAAACCGCTGTCACAATAATATTCTTGACAAAATTCTACATCATCATCACATCATCATCACAACAACAGAACACTATATGCCTAGAATACGCAGAATTTTCTTACTGAGTTACCTCTTTTCCTTGAATTTCTCGTGGCGGAGTGAGACTTTCCAGAAGTTGTTCACAACACTTTCCTAGTTTCACCTCTTTTTTTTTTTTTTTTGGGATAGGCGCTGCAGAAATAATACGAACTAAACATATTCAGTTGACGAACCACTTGAAATATATTTCATAAAAGAGGACTGCCATTTCTTTTCCAAATATGCATAGTATAAATATAATAATGTCACTCTGAGGTATTCCTTTACTTCATCTTCAAAAATACAAAATTCTACACTACAACTGACAGATTCAAAGGTCTCCTTATATATGATGAGTGTTTTTTTTATACACGCTATGTTTTTGTATACTTTTTTTTTTTAATGCTCTGTACTTTATAAATATCTTTATACTGTTTATATATACCGTCAAACCATGAATAAAGTCGATGAGTGGAGCTTTTCTCCCCAGGCCACTGCTAAAAAGGGATTTTGCAAAACCCAGTAAGACCTCGGCAAACAAAAGCAAAATAAAAATAATGTGTCCATTGTTGTAATAAAACCCTTCTATATTGCACAGGTTATAAGCAAAGAAATTGTGTATAGATCTAGGGATGTCATTAACCACCTTTACTCAGCCCTCATTAGGCCAATCACCAAATATAATGCCCTCTTTGGTATGTATCTGTCCCACAGAAATACTTTACTAAAAGGATACAAGGCCTGAACAATGTATCCTGCATGGACAAACTCAAAGTCCTGTCGCTATATTCAGCATCCAACAGACTGCTATGAGGTAACCTGTGTCTGCTCAGCATGTTTTTCAGAGATGGGAGAAACCCCAAGTAGACACAAGAAGGGCATGCAAACACCAAACGGGCATTGGTCAGAAGTCAGGATCAAAACTTGTACATTTGTGATTGGAAAATGAAGACCTTAACCATTATGCAGAGAAAAGTCTGGAGTAAAAGCCTTTTGATATTGAACAGAGAGGGATGGTGACAAGTGACATGACACCTTTACCCCATGTAGAAAATGGAAAAAAGGGGCTTGATGATGACGATTACATTAGTAGATTTACAAACTTTAATGTTATAAGATTAAAAGAGGCAATCACCTAGGTTACTGAGAAATCAGTTAATAAACCAAGTTTGTCAAATACATGTATTCTTTGCTTTAAGTATGGAAAAAGAGACAGCATTATTTAGTTCTGTGACAGTGATGCAAACACTAATAATTACAAAGACTACAGAGTAACAAGTGAATGACATGGAACCTACATATGATGGCTGAAACAGTATTGTTACTGTGCAATTGCTAAATTAAGTGTGCTGTATTACTGGATGGAAAGGAAAGTACAGCTGTGTACACTTACCATAAATGTAGATGCTAGAGTGTCTTCACTGTTGCAGTCATCACTGTAGGGTTCTTCCTGCCGGCAGGCAGTCCTCGGTCGGCCAGAATCCCAAAGTCTGGGTCCGGCGTCGGCTGTTCAGTCATGCTCCCTGACGTCAGAGTGCTAGGATTACAAAGCTGCCAGCCAACGCCATGTTCTCCAGTTTTTCTTGCCCCAGATGTCAGGTGCCCAAAAGTGAAGGCTAATAGTAAAACAAAAATGTAACATACAACAAACCCCGTACCCTGTAGCAAATACACCTCAGAAGAAGGGTGAAGTAGGAAACCACACTAATGAAAGTATAAGAGGGGACAGGAGTGAGAGTAACTCAGACTGCAACAGTGAAGACACTCGAACATCTACATTTATGGTAAGTATACACAACTGTACTATGTTCATCGTGTTTCACTACTGCAGTCATCACTGTAGGGTTGAATCCCAAAGCTGAGGTAAAGGGTGGTGGTTATAGAGTAGAAGGGGCGGCTAGAAGGCCCTGCAAGACTGCAGAAGCAAAGCCTGCCCTAGACTTAGAGTAAAGAGAGATTATAGTGCTTAGAGAAAGTATGCACTGAACTCCAAGTTGCAGCTTCCAAAATATCCTTGGTAGGTAGTCCCCTGAGAAAGGCAGCTGAAGTAGCAGCAGTTCTGGTACAGTGAGTCCTAATTTTTCCTGGGATTTGCTTTCCATAATGAGAGTAACAAAATCTGATTCCATGAGCAATCCATTTAGAAATGGTCGGTTTTGAAATAGCTTTGCCTTGGGAATTTGTTGCATAAGAAACAAACAGTTGCTCTGTTTTCCTGATATCCTTGGTTCTGTCCAGGTAAAAACGAAGTTGTCTGTGTACATCCAAGGAATGCAAGATCCTTTCCCCCTTATTTTGTGGATTATTGAAAAAAGTTGGCAGGTGAATAGTTTGATTTAAAGCCATTTTGGAAACCACTTTAGGCATGAAAGTAGGATTGTTCCTTAAAGACACCCTATCTTGGTGAAAATTAATATAAGGTTCCACAGCCATGAGTGCTTGTAACTCCGAAACTCTCCTGGCTGAAGTCAAAGCCAGTAGGATAGCTGTTTTCCATGATAAATACTTAATATCAGATGTGGCAGCAGGCTCAAAAGGAGGCACAGTGAGTTTTTCCACAACATAGTTGAGGACCCAGGCAGGAATGGGTGGTGTCCTAGGGGGCCTTAAATTCTTTGCTCCTCTGAGATATTGTTTCAGAAGTGGATGCGAAAAGATTGGAGGATCTGTATTGTAATGTGCAGAGATAGCTGAGGCATGTATTTTTATGGAGGAGAAGGATAAACCCTTATGTAGCATGTCTGTCAGGTAAAGTAAAATCAGTGGGATATTAGGAATGAGAGGATCCGAATCCTGAGCATGCATCCAGGTGCAAAATCTCTTCCATTTACCTGCATAAGATTTTCTAGTGCTAGGCTGTCTGGCTTCTAAGATGACATCCATGACCTGTTTGGGAAGGAAAGGATTAATCATAGACCCTGAATTCGCCAGGCTGCAAGGCTGAGAGTTTTGACATGAGAGTGCAGAACCTGGCCCTGGTGTTGGGATAAAAGATTTGGAATCTGAGGTAAAATCCAAGGAGGCTCCTGGGATAGATTCATCAGTGTTGAGTACCAAAATTGACAAGGCCAATTTGGGGCCAGTAAAATCATCATCTTGGGCTTGTCCTGCTTGATCTTTAGTAACACCCGTGGAAGAAGAGGTAGTGGTGGACAGGCATACCCCAAGAGGTTTCTCCAACTGAATGTTAGTGCATCCACTTTCCATGCTAGCTTGTGAAATGTTCTTGTGCAATAAATCTGTAACTGGTGGTTGAGGGGGGATGCAAAAAGATCTATGTCTTGGCAGCCCCAGGCTTCTGTAATCATCTTGAATATTTGGGTGTCTAGCATCCACTTGTGTGGGTCTGACAGGTTCCTGCACAGGCTGCCTGTCAGAATATTTTGTTTTCCTGGCAGGAACTGAGCTTGTAATTCCACTTTGCAAGCTAGAGCTGTGTTCCACAGAGTCAAGGCTAGTCTGCAAAGGGGGTAGGAGTGTGAACCCCCTTGCTTGTTTATGTACCACATAACTGTTGTGTTGTCTGTCCGTATCAGTAGTTGTCCTGGTTGTAGGAGATCCCTGAAAGCCAAGAGGGCATTCTGTACAGCTAAGATCTCTTTTAAATTGATATGTAGGTGCTTCTGATCCTCTGTCCAAAAACCTTGCAGACCTTTTCCCTGCAAGTGGGCTCCCCATGCGTAATCCGAGGCGTCCGTGGTTACCACTTGGCTGGCTGGAGGCAGACAGAAGGCTTTCCCTTTATTGTGAAGACATGCCATGGTTCACCAATGGAATTCCTTTTGTAGGCAAGGCAAGACAGCAATCTGTGTGTCTAGACTGTGGCAATGCTGGGACCATACACTTTTTAGGTACCATTGTATTTTTTTTTTCATATGTAGTCTTGCATTTGGTATGAGAAGGATGCAGGAGGCCATGTAACCCAAAGCTTGCAGGAATTTCCTTGCAGTTAGCAGAGTTATTGACGCCAAGGTTTTGAAAGTTGAAGCCAGCTGCTGTTGTTTTTCAGATGTCAGGAATGCCATCTGGGTTGTTGTGTTTAGAAGAGCATCCAGAAAGGTAATCTGTTGTGTGGGTGCCAAATTTGACTTTTTTATGTTCACAGTGAATCCCAGGTACTTGAGTAGATTTTGAACAAATTCCAGGTGCTGGAGTAAGACATCCTTGCTGTCCGCTTGAATAAGGCAGTCATCCAGATAAGGGTAAATTTGAATTCCCTTGAGTCTGCAATAAGCTACTACTGGTGCCAGGCACTTGGTGAAGACCCTGGGCGCAGTAGACAAGCCAAAGGGCAGCGCAGAGAATTGGTAATGTTTCGAGCCGGCCTTGAACCTGGGGTATTTTTCTGCACTCCTGTCTGATAGGGATGTGTAGGTAAGCCTCCTTTAAATCCAATGTCACCATCCATGCATTTTTGCTCAACATTGGCAGGAGCTGTTGCAGAGTAAGCATCTTGAACTTTGGTATCTCCAGGAAAGTGTTTAAGACTGAGAGATTCAGGATGGGTCTCCATGAATTTTGCTTTCTGGGAACTAGGAAGAGCCTGGAGTAGAAACCTTGCCCCGTCTCCAATTGTGGAACCAGTTCTATGGCCCTGACAGCCATGAGGGATCCCACCTGGTTTAATGCCTCTGCCCATTGGTGTTTTGGTAGGTCTGGCCATCCGTTTGGTCTTGGCAAGGTATGAAAGTGGAATTTGTAACCTCTTGAAACTACATCCAGAACCCACTTGTCTTGGGTTATGCAAGTCCAATTTTGTTGAAAAAGAGACAGTTTTCCTCCTAGAGGGGCTTCCAGGAGAGAAGTTCCTGGGGCCATGCAGGGGGAGTCATTGAGCCCGTTTTCTATAAGATTGAGGTCTGTCCTCTCCAACCCTGGGGGTAGAAGCACTCCACTGTCTAGGTCTGTAAGAGGTCTGTGCTTGGGCCCTCCCTCTGGAGCGCCTATATCTACCCCTCTGAGGCCTGTCCGAGCTGGGAAAGGACCAATTTTTAGTTGGCCAATTTCTGCTAAATCTTGGGGACTGAACTTGTAAGAAATCCTTAACCGTTTGCATGGATTTTGCCTTATCCTCCATTTTCTTTATCACCTCTTCAGCCTTAGACCCAAGCAAAACATTATGCTGAGCATCCAGTAACTTTGCTTTCACTTGATCAGGTAAGTTTTGTTCCTTTAACCAAGCATGCCTTCTAATGACTGTGCCAGAGGCAGCCGCCCTGCAAGAAGCCTCCAAGGCATCAAAACCACAGTGTAAACCATGCTTCCCCACTTGTTCAGTGGCATGCATCACATCGTGTAATTCCTTATTATCTGCACATGCAGTAATGGTATCCAGTTTTTGTTTCATAACAGACAGTAGAAATTGCTGCTATTTTAGCATATGAAATTGACAATTTAAAGCCCTAATAGATGAAGTAGCAGAAGTGTACACTTTTTTGCCCCATCTCTCCAAAGCTCTGGAATCCTTATCTGTCGGAATAGGGTTTTTTGCAGAAGCAGCCTTAACCCCCTTAGGACCCTGAGAAATGGTATCTGGATCAGCAGTAGGATTTTTGTAAAGGAACTGGTGGGAGCCAGGGACGCTGTAATATCTGTCGGCCTTAGCAGGGGCTGGAGGAAAGGAGTCAGGAGTTAAATTAGCCTCAGAAAAGGCATCATCCACAATATCCAAAATAGGAGGAATAGTCAGGGGTCTATGTTGAGGAAGAAGAAGGAAATCCCTAAGCCTTCTCTTAGATTCCGAGTACTCCTGTCCTTCCCAGTGAAAATGTTCCCTCATGTCATGTAAAGTTTCCCCAAAAGAAAAATCCTCAGGGGGAGAAGCTGATGGAATGGATTCCTCAGCATCAGAATCCTCATAAGGAGGGAAAGCATATTCCTGTTCAGAGGAAGACACTGAAGAAATAGATGCCTGATCAGAAGATTCATAATCCAATTCTTGCCTTGGCCTTTTGTCTGGAGGGGGGATGTGAACCCCTAATTATGGTTAGTAAGTCCTCCGCCATTTTAAGTAGCTGTTTCTGAGATTTGGGTCCCGGATCAGAAGAGGCCTGGGGCTGGTGTTTTAGATTTAGAAGGAGTCTTTGCCTTTGTCTTTGGCTTTGCCTTTATTAGAAGCTGTGTAAGCCTGAAAACCCCCTCGGAAGCCGGTACCTGCACAGCGGCTCCGGACCCATCCGAGGGAGCACTGTCCAAAGGTCCAGCAGCTGGAGTGCTCAAAGGCCTAGTTGGCTCCTTGTGGGAGTCCATTTCGGCAATCGGTTCTGAAATGGCTGATGACAGGGGCTGCAAAAGCGCCTCACTGACGACGGCCGAACCTGTAGCTGGCTCTGCTTGTAAAATGTCGTCTGATTTGGACCCCGGAAGCCTGTCCTTATCCTTGCGTCGTTTGTGAACTCCGGTAGTCAGAAGCGTGTCCGACGACATTTTATAATTAAATCACCTGCCAAAGTAGTGAAAAGCAAAATCGTACCTGCGCTTAATCGTACGTTGGTTAAATCTAGCACAAAACCGACAACTAGCTACGTCGTGGTCAGGGCCTAAACAAGGAATACAGTAAGAATGGAAATCCTTATGATGTATTTGCCTCCCACAAGAAATGCAATTATTAACTTTTTCTGACATCGGACTGGAGCAAGAAAAAAGTTTCCCCAACGGGGTACTTAGCTTTGAGAAGAAGAAGCAAGTCTTCGGAATGAAGCACGAAAAAATATCAGGAGTCAGCCGACCGGCACTTGCGAACTGCTTTCACCGCACGGCAAGAAAGACTGAAGAACATGGCGTCGGCTGGCAGCTTTGTACTCCTAGCGCTCTGATGTCGGGGAGCATGACTGAACAGCCGACGCCGGACCCAGACTTTGGGATTCTGGCCGACCGAGGACTGCCTGCCGGCAAGAAGAACCCTACAATGATGACTGCAACAGTGAAACACGATGAACATCTGTAAGGGCCATCAGATCAGAGTACTATGATCACCCCCCCATAAAATGGGAGCATTTGTAAACAGAAAATTATGACAAAAAGTGCTGTAGAAGTATCCATGGGGTAAGAAATGATTTCCCATTGCCATATACTTCACTATTCACACACAAAAAATTATGTACAGCATCTAATTTGCAGCTGTTAGGGATCACTGTAAATAAAGAATCGATGTCTATTGTCACAAACATAAAACAAGTTCCTACTGATTCATTCCATTCATATAATTTGGATAGAAAGCCTCCTGTATCCTGTATATAACTTTGAGATATTCACCCAGTACAGACTGCAAATATAATGATATGGGCTCAGTTACCAGCCCCCTTCCTGATACGATAGGTCTCATAGTGGGGTGCATCAAACTCGTAAGTATTTTTGGCAGCCCATAAAATACAAGTGTTATTGGACAGGAAACATTAAAATAATTAAATAAATCAGTTGAAATGTCATTTATTAATTGTAACTCGTAAAATGACACTTATAAATCTAACAATTTCTGATTTATCAATTTTAAAAGTATCTTCATCCTCCAAGAATTCATTCATAAGCAACATATAGTTAATTTTACCTAAAATCACCACTACACTGCCCGTCAGCTTCTTTTATAGTAATGGCAGTATTACTTTGTAACTGTTCTAATGCCTCATGTTAAAATGAGTATGCTTACCTTTCTGTTAGCTTTCATATAGCTAACAGAGTTCCTGCTCACAAAAGGCCATCACAATCGGGCAGCTAGTGGACACAAACAGACTAGATTTTTTACAAGACTGATTAGCAGCCAATAGGGGAGTCTTTAAAAATTGATTAAGTTAAGGTTTCTTGTAAAGAATTAAGATCAGTGATAGCTTCAATCACTGTATCTGTTCTGTACTGCATGGAATAAACTGCAGTCCTTTTTGTAAAAAAGAAATATATGCTGAACAAAAAAGAAATTAAATAAAAGTACTGCATATTCATTAAATGAACTTGAAGCCCTGAACCACTCAGAGTCGGAGGTCCATTGTATCTTCAGTTTCCTCTACCTCCTGCTTCTCTTCGAGGTCACTCCCTTGATGGATCTCCACTCCGTGCTTACACTATCTGGAAGGCTCGGATGTAATGGGGGTCAAGGATTCCTGAAAAACCTTGCTTCTGTAGGCTGTTTCCTCTCCTTTCCTGACTAGACTTGTGATCTTCTGCAAATTTGATAATTTTATTGGACTCCTGTCTGGTTATGCAGTCATGTGTTAGCAAGGTGAATAATAAGGGACTCAAGACACATCCCTGCGGTACCCTGTGTTCAGAGTTATGCTTCCAGAACTGCTGTCGCCCACACATACCTTTTGAGGTCTGCCCGTGAGGAAACTTAGGATCTAATTGCATAACGGGGTGTTGATGCCCAGCTGTACTAGTTTCTTTACTAGATTCTGATGGACAGTGCTGAAGGCAGAACTGAAATCAATGAATAGTATTCGGGCATAGCAATTCTTACCTTCCAAGTGGGTCAAGACTTCATGAAGTGCTTGAGACAGCATCTGCTGTGCAGTGGTTTGGCCTATATGCAAACTGCAGTGTGTTTAAAGTTGCTAGTATGCTTAAGGTTTTGTGGTTTTTAATCAGCCTTTCGACACACTTCGTCACTGTCAAAGTCAGAGCAACTGGTCAGTAGTTGTTTACACTTGGCTGTGGTTTCTTGGGTAACAAAATTATGGTCATTTTCTTAAAGCAACTCGGTACACTGGCTAGTTGCAGTGAAGTGTTGAAAATGTCCATAAGCATTGACGCCATTTCTGATGCACAGTCTTTCAGTACCCTGCCCATGATGTTATCAGGGCCAGCTGCCTTTCTTGGATTGACACGTCTCAAGGTTCTTAGGGCATCTATTGCGTTTAGGCACAGCACTACTTCATCCGTACTGACGGAGTTTGTTTGGCACCATTTTGTTATCCACATCAACCTGCTGAAGTTATTCAGTTCATTCAAGAAAAATACTGTCATCACAAGAGGCTGATGCAGGTTTGTTGTCCGTTATGGTTTGTATGCCCTTCCGTACACCCGTACACGTCTGGTATCATTTTGATCATTAAAGTGACCCTGGATCTTTCTGCCATAGGTTCTCTTTGCTTCTTTTATACCTTTGCGCAGTTTGCCACTGGCTACTTTTATGGCTTCCTTGTCCTTGGATCTGAAAGTGGCATTTTGTGCTTTTAAGAGCTCATATACCTCACTGGTTAACCATGGCTTTTGGTTCGCTCGTATGGTGATAGTTACATCAGCTATACTTTTTCAGATGTAAGCTATAAAAGACTCTGTACATGCTTCCAGGTCAATTTGGTTGTTTGACAAGGCTACATCCTTAAACACTGACCAGTCCATACACTCAAAGCAATTATGCAGTGATAAGATTGCTACCTGAGGTCACAGACTTATTTATTTCCTTGTTCATTTGCCACATTTTAACAATGGCTTACATGCAGGAACCAGCATAATGGCAAGATGATCAAAGTTTCCAAGATGTGGATAAGTTTCTGCCTTATATGCCTGCTTAGTGTTGGTGTATACCTTATCCAGTGCATTTATTCCTCTTGTGCAAAATTCACATGTTGATGGCAGTGGGGTAGTACCAACTTTAGGCCGGTCTGGTTAAAGTCGCCTGCAATTATTTGTGCGAACTCTAGGTTCCTATTTTGGAGATCACTTATGGACTGAAAAAGAGTAGACAGTGCTTCAGTGGTGCTCACACTGGATGAAATGTACACTGTTGTGATGCATACTCCATTAAACTCTCTAGGCAGGTAGTATGGCCTGCATTTTACAGACAGGAATTCAATATTCTCCAAGCAGAAAGAGGTAATTACTTAATAGTTGCTACACCAACTGTTGTTCACATATATAAATACTCCCACTCCGCAATTTTTGCCACAGAGTGATTGAATTCTATCAGCTTTGAATAAAGTAATTTACTGTGCTGTCTGATATAGGGACTTCGCCACGATTCAGTGAACACAAACAACAGCTTCTCACCTTGTTTTGTGAAGAGACTTCCAGCCTTAAGTAATCCGTCTTACTTTCTAGTGAGCATACATTAGCCAGAAGTATGGAAGGCAATGCAGGCCTGCGAGGTTTAGCTTTTAATCTGGTTTTAATTCCAGCTCTGGTTCCACTTTTTCTCGATCTTGCACATCTTTTCCTTTTTAAGTGTTTGCCTGGAGCTATAAACGTAGGATTAGTTAGATGTTTACATTTCTGGCCAAAAGTGCTCAGCTTTAGGAGTTCCTGTAATATGTTAGGCATTACAGGCCTCTCTATTAGTAGCATATCATACAGACAGCACGGAGAGATTGTAGATCCAATTTCTAGCAGCTTAATATACCTTCATTTCCTGCCTCTGTAACTGATTTGCCTGAAGTTTCTGGTGAAAAACAAGGCAGATTATGCACTTTTCTGATGGGATCCGAAGCAGCTGCTGCCACACACGGCGCTTTTTTTTTTTTTTTTTTTTTTTTTTTTTTTACTGAACACAGGTCTGAAATACAGAGAAATATTAATATTAATGCTCTAGCTAAGCACATAGATGAATAAGGTTTGGAACATGAATTTTACTTTACAGCAATAGATGTGATATACAAGAATATGAGTGGTGGGGATATCAATAATTTGATTGAAATCAGTGAATATAATTGGATTTTGCGTCTATATACAGACCATGAGCCTGGTATTAATGCTGTGGTAAACCTTAAGCCTGTTTTGAGGAAGAAACAAATGTGTTTGAAATAAATTATTGCATACAGTAGTTCTAGCTAGATTTAATATAATGTTGAAAGACGATATAATATATATTAAAGTATTTATACATTTTTTAATGAAAAAAAAAAGTTATGTCCTTACCATAACGTTCCATGTGAGTTGTTCATCTCGCCTTTTTGTTCTTACACGTGGGTTGGAGCCGATCCCTCGGCTCCGAATTGGCCGCTTTTCAAGCTCAGACTCTCAGAGAAGCTCGAGACCTAGTGTCTATCCCATGATGCTCTACTGTACATCCCCAGATCTAGTATGCTGCAACCAAGACAGCCTACCGACAGAATAAGACTATGGAGTCTACCTGCTTAGATAACTATAAAAGTAGAAGGAAACAAGAAGAGTAGGAATGTATGAAACAGACTGACAACTGAACCAATCCTCCAAGGCAACCATCTCACTCGACTGGAGAGGGAAGGTGGGCAGGAATGTAAGAACAAAAAGGTGAGATGAACAACTTACATGGAACATTATGGTAAGGACATAACTTCTTTATGTGAAGTTATTCTATCTCGCCGTTTTGTTCTTACACGTGGGTAGCGTCCCAAGCTCCCTAACCCTGGGTGGCTCACGGGAGAACATTCCTGAGTACAGTGGAACCAAACGTAGCCCTGTCCCTGGAGGTCCTATTCACTTTGTAATGAGTAATAAACGTGTGAGGCAGCTGCACAGATGGTATCTAAAGGCAAGCGAGCTGCATGAGCCAATGACGTAGAAACAGCTCGTGTAGAATGGGCTTTGATGTTAGTTTCTAATGGTTGATTAGTGGAAGCATAAATGAATCTGATGCATTCAGAGAGCCACTTGGACAGTGTGGTTTTTGACACTGCAAAACCTTTCTTATTCTCTGCATAAGAAACGAAGAGTTGATCCGCTTGTCTGAAATCCTTCGTTCTATCTAGATAGACCCTCAGTTATCTATGTACATCAAGCTTGTGTAACATATCTTCCAGTTTGTTGGTATGGTGTTTGAAGAAGGTTGGGAGCTCAATGGACTGATTTAAGTTATTTTCTGAAGAGATCTGGGGAAGAAAGGTAGGATTAGTCCTGAGGGATACCCTATCAGGGCGAAAAAATCAAGTATGGGGGTTTGGAGGACAAGGCTTGAAGTTCGGAGACCCTACGTGCAGATGCAATGGCTACCAGGAATAAAGTTTTCCAAGACAAAAACTTTAAATGGCAAGATGAAGCAGGTTCAAAGGGTGCGGGCATCAGTTGGGATAAAACCAGATTCAAATTCCAGGGGTAGACAGGATGCCTAATAGGTGGCCCGAGATGGTGGGTTCCTTTTAAAAATGCTTTACATAGTCTATGCGACATGATGTTGGAGCCGTTAAAGCCTACATGGAAGTTTGAGATAGCAGCCAATTGAACTCTAATGGTGGCAGCTGCCGCGCCATCATGGAACAAGGAAGACAAGAACTCTAAGATGATATGGACAGGTGCTACATAAGGATCAGTGTCATGTTGAGAAGCCCAGTGAACAAATCGTTTCCATTTGCTATTATATAGTTTTCTGGTGGATAGTTTATGAGAGGAAACTATAATCTGTTCGACCGCAGCAGACAAATCTTGTGACCTGGCTAATGTGGGAATTGGAGCAGCCAAGCTGTCAGTTTTAGGGAAGTGAGGGAGGGATGGAGAACTCCCGATGAAGGAGTCAGAAGATCCGGCACTGGGTCTAGGATCCATGGTTCTTCCAGTTGATACTTCCGCAGGAAGGGAAACCAAATCTGTAGAGGCCAAGACAGGGCTATCAAGATCACAGTCCTTCCCAGACTTTTGGCTTTCTGCATGAATTTGGGAATTAGAGGCATTGGCGGAAAGGCATATAGGAGGCCCCGGGGGCCAATCGTGTACAAGCGCGTCCCTGGGTTCATTCCCCTTTGGGGGATAAAGGGCAAAGTAGCTGCTGCATTTGGCATTCATTGGAGATGCAAACAGGTCGCAGCAAGGCTGGCCCCATCTGCGGAAAATGTTTTCCGCCACCTGTTGTTTGAGAGACCACTCATGGGGCAACAGCAGGGCTCTGCTTAGTTTGTCCGCTATCACGTTGGATGACTCTGGGATGTGCGTTGCTATCAGAAAGCGTCTGGTGGATACAGCCTATTGCCAAATCCTTAGGGCCTCCCGGTATAAAGGGTACGATCTGGTTCCTCCTTGTTTGTTGATGTACCAGACAACCGACATGTTGTCCATCTGGATAGCAATTGTGCCTGGAGGAAGAGAGTTGTGAAAGTGTTGCAATGCTAGGAACATCTCTAGGACATTTATATGCAAGTGTGTTTCCATGATTGACCAAATGCCTTGGACCGTCTTTCCCTGAAATACCCCCCCCCACCCTGTTAGGGAAGCATCCGTGGTCACTGTGGCTGTGGGTTGGGGAAGAATGAATGGACGTCCGATTGTCACTTGGTCGCTGTTCAACCACCAACTGAGATCCTTCTTGCAAAGATTGGTTAACCGGATCTTGTGAAACATGGGCAGTTGTTGGTAAGACCATTGTGCGAAGAGTAACCACTGGAGTATTCGCATGTGCATGCGGCCTAACGGAACTGCTATCAATGTGGCTGCCATAGTTCCTAAGAGCTGTAGTATCTGGGACGCTGGAGCTTTGTTGCGGGCTAAGAGACTGGATAACTGATTTTTTAAAGTTACGATTCTTGATTGGGGCAACCTGATTCTTGCGTTGACGGTGTCCAGTTCTGCCCCTATAAATGTAATATGCAGCGAGGGCAATAACGCAGATTTTTTAAAGTTTAGGGTTATGCCCAACTGGGAACAAAGGTCTATGGTGTAGTCTCTTGTTTGGATTAGTTGATGCCTGGAGGTGGCAGTGAGGAACCAGTCATCCAGATATGGAAACACCCGGAATCCCAACAGTCTCAGTTGAGCCGTGACCACTGCCATACATTTGGTGAACACCCTGGGGGCTGTGGTGAGGCCAAAGGGCAGGGCTCTGAATTGGTAATGACTGGCTCCCAGCCGGAAAAGCAAGTGATCTCTGGATGATCTGTCCATTTTGATGTGGCAGTAAGCATCCTTGAGATCTATAGAGCACATCCAATCGCCTGTTGATAAGAACGGGAGAATTGACTGCAGCGTGACCATCTGGAACTTTTCCTTCTTGACGAAGGTGTTGAGTTTGCTGAGGTCTAGTATGGACATCCAGTCCCCTGTTTTCTTTGGCACTAAAAAGAACCTTGAGTAAGTTCCGGGTCCTATTTGGTCCACCGGGACTGGCTGGATGACTCTTTTGTCTAGCAGGTTTTGGATTTCTATAGCTGCTAGTTTTCTCAGACTGGGTGGAACGTCTGGAATCCTTGTACATATGGGTGGGGGTTTTGTAAAGGGAATGTAATAACCTCTGGCAATGATGCTTTTTACCCAAGAATCCATCGTAATGTTTAGCCAGGTGTTTGGGTATAAAGCCAAGCGACCCTCGACTGCCTCCAGAGTAGGACAGCCAGGCTTCCTTTCAGGAACGCTGATAGGGCTTACCAGAGAAGTGATTCCTGTCGCCCTGGTTTTGCGGACCGCCTCTGCCGTTTGGACAGTGTCTTCCATTTTTGCCCCCTCCTCTGCCTCTAGAGGGGGTATCAGTAGGTGTGTTTTGGAAGGCTCCTTGAGGTTTTCGGAACCACATTTTCCCACTTCGCTGCCCTTTGGGGTACAGTCTAGTTGGAGTGGAAAAACGGACTCCTACAGCGGAAAGAGTCTTCCCTTCTTGTTCACATCTAGTAAGTGTCTCCTTAACTTTGGGTCCGAACAAGGTGGACCCGTCGAATGGGGTGTTGACAAAGGAAGACTTAAAGGCTTCCGCAAAGGAGCAAAGGCGCATCCAGGACTGTCTCCGAAGTGCTATCGCTGAGCCTGCCGCCCTACTTGATCCATCGGCAGCATACGAAATGAGTCGCATGGATGAGTTTACTATTGAATTAAGGGTGTTGAGTTGTGCAGTCACCTTATCAGAGACTGCATCAGCTGTGTTACCCTGGAGAGCATCTCCCAGCTCCTTTAGGAGATCTCGTTGAAGGCGGGTAAAATGTGTCAGGTAGTTGAGCGACCTCATGGAAAATGCTGCAGAATTAAATATGAGTTTCCCATATCTGTCCATCGTCCTAGAATCCCTATTAGGAGGATGGACAGCAGAAGAGGTTTCCAACATCTCTTTCTTGGTGGCCGCCACCACCACCATGGCATCAACTGGGACTCCCTTTGTAAGAAAGGCCTTGTCAGTGGGGGAAGTAATAAATTTGTTGGGCCTCTGAAGGACGGGTTCCAATGAGTCAGGGGACTCCCACGCCCTATGAGCAACCAGCTCCATCAGTTCATCGAAGGGCGGAGTAACCCAGGAGGTGGATGGTTGAGATCCAAAGGCAGTCAGGAAAACCGACTTGTCCTCAGAAGGGGCAAGGGACTGCCAATCACCCCTCTGCCTTAAGATTTCCAATATGTCTGCGGACGAGACATCCTCTGAGGGGGATCGTGGGGACACTTCTGATTCCTCCAAGTCTGTATCCGATGTCAGGGATTCCTGTGGGGAATCCAAGTACCTCCTCTTGCGCAATCTCTTCCTAGGTACTTCGTTGGTGGGGGCGTCCAGTGAAGTCCCTAGAGAGGAGGGGCCACCCAATGGGGATAGCAGAGGCCCTGGATCTCGACGCTTTGTGGGAATCTGCGGGGAAGAGGTAGAACGAGGCCCTTTAGGGGGAGGAGAGGACAGATCCGAGGAGGTAGTGATCTTGGCAGCCATGACCTTCCTCATGGCATCAAAGGCACCAGAATCCCGGTCCGAGAAGTCAGTTGGCTCCGAAGAGACCGGCTGCTCCTCCCGGACCAAGACCCTCCGCTTCAATCCAGAGGACGGAGCCGAGGCCACCTGCGCCGAAGCCCCAAGTGGAAGAGTCGGCACCGAAGTATCGGTTCAACTCTCCACCCCGGAGCCAGCGAGGGACTGTCGGCCCCGAGATTCCCCGGTCGGGACCGAGGAGATCAAGGACGATGGAGCCAAGGGAGGTGGATCGAACCTCGGCTCCAAGGGTTCCACCTATATCGGTTCCATCTGCCCCGGCTCTGAACACTCGATTGGCTTCGGAGGAGGAGGTGGAGAAGCTATGGAAGGGATTTCAGGCTTCGAAGCTGAATGGCTCGAAGCAGATAGCATTTTGACTAGGGCCGGGTTCTCTAAGAGCCTCTTAACCACTCGGTCCAGATCCACATCGGAAAGCCTTGATGAATGTGTCAAGGGATGGGTCGAAGGGGCTAAAGATGGAACCGATTAAAGGATTGGAGACTGAGGAGCCTCCAATATCGGTTCCACAACTGGGTCCCGAGGTAAGGACTCGACACATGGTTCCAAGGACTGTGGAGCCAATGCATGGACAATACCTGAGGAACTCAGAGCTGAAGACTTGGGCTCCAAGGATCCTTTGGAAGATTTCGACCCCTTCGAAGCCTTGGAAGAGGTATCAGCCTTATCTAAAGTAGCCTGAAAATCAGGCTTCATGAGTCCTCTATCTACCAGTTTCCTTTGCCTTTCCAAGAGAACCCTGGCACTAAAGGAATGGCAAATAGAGCACACCTCTTGTAGGTGTACCTTTTAAATCCTGATTTCTGCTTTTCTGACATCTTTAACTAAGTTACACAACAAGTTCTATATGTAAATATGTATATATCTGAACATAGTACTAAACCTCACTGAATATATTTATAAATTCTAAGTATCTAATAAACTATTTGCTAAATTGTTTACTAAACTAGCACACTATATATATATATATATATATATATATATATATATATATATATATATAAACACACACACACACACACACACACACACACACACACACACACACACACACACACACACACACACACACACAGCAGCTGACAGAGCCCTGTCACGCCCAAAAAGGAAGGCCTAAGCCCTGAAAAAGAACTATTTAAACGTCCTAGTAATTAAGCAGACTAAAATCCTAACACTATCCTATTATCACAAATTCTCAAGAATTTAGAGAGAAATACTAATAATAATAGAAAAAAATTTTAGTCACTGACCCGAGCTAACTCCGACGAGCTGTTGATCCGTTGCAGCGGCAAACTAGATCTGGGGATGTACAGTAGAGCATCATGGGATATACACCAGGTCTCGAGCTTCTCGGAGAGTCTGAGCTTGAAAAGTGGCCGATTCGGAGACGAGGGATCGGCTCCGACCCACGTGTAAGAACAAAACGGCGAGTTAGAACAACTTCACATCAATGTTTTTACACTGTTTTTAAAACTCTTATTAGTTAACTGCGAAAGAGTTAAGACTGGGGGCTGTGTCACATGATGTCATTCCTAACTTTTTAAAATGGAGTGTTACTTTTTTCTGCTAGATTCACACTAAGGAAGAGTGCAAACCCAAAAGCTTTGTGGTGTTTAAATAAAACAGCTTTTCCAGATTATGGAGTTTTTTTGTTTTTTGGATTAATCATTATACATGTTTCTGTGACCTGGTTAACCATTGCATCTGATCCTTTTGTTCGCTATAACTCTGGGGTACCCACAATTAAAAACTGTAATAAAGAAAAGCTTCAGGGAACAAAAAAGGTAGGGAAAAAAACACTGAGGAAGCATGTTGCATAAAATTTTAGACAGAAAGAGGTGTCAGATACCAAGATTCAGACAGGAGAAAATAGCTGGTATCTAATGAAGAGGGAACAAGTTTGGTACATGCTTTGTTGTTTGGGATCGTTGTTGGTATTTCATAGTTTCATAGTATAGTACTAGGCTATCTGCCCTGGGGCATTTGTAAGCCTAGCCATAGTGATGTGGCTTTTGCCACCCCATGAAATGGTACAAAAAGTGTACAGAATAAATTTAGAATAGTGTGCCTCTGTCTAGTAGTGACACAATGAAGGTCCCCTTATATAATAGAATTAGTTTACTGTGCCCCTGTCTAGCAGTGACACAGATGTGACCCCTGGGGTAAACTTACAATCTCCCATCCACTCATCAAGATTTCTCTTGAAGAGAGTCAGTGAGGGGCTCTGCCTAATATGAACTGGGATCTTGTTCCAAAGCATGGGAAGCCTCTGGGTTATGAATCTATCCCTCCAGCATGTCCTATTCATACTTGTGCCGAGGTTTAAGTCTTTAGCTCTCGTGGCCCTGATGGATTTCGATTTTTTGAGGTGGAGCATGTCCATCAGATCCTGATTGGACATGGCCTTGTACGTCAGGCAGAGATCACCTCTGAGCAGGCGGTATGCTACTGAATAGAGCTGAAGTTTCTTTAGTCTGGCAGAATAAGACACATGTTGGGGACCCTTGATCCTCTTGGTGAGGTACTTTTGTGGTCTCTCCAGCTGTTGCAAATGCCGGGTGAGGTACATACCAAATGGGGCATTGTACTCAATCATGGGTCTCATGAGGGAGGAATATAGGGGTACAATGACATCCTTGGATCTGGATGTGAATCCCTTCATGATGAGGTGTGCAAGGTAGAATGTTTTTCTAACCACTTTGGCAATGTGGGTGTCAAATGAGAGGTCGCTGTCGACTTGGGTCCCTAGGTCTCGGATTACTTTTTCTGTACTCAGTGGGTTGCTGTCTATGTGATAATTTGTGGGTACTTTGTTTTTCCCAAAGGGGATGACTACACATTTTTTGGCATTTAGTTTAAGGCCGTGACTCCGGCACCAGTTGTCCGTTTCTGTGAGGCCTTTTTGTAGAATGTGTGTGTCTGCTGGTGTATCGACTATGGCGCCTAGTTTGCAGTCATCTGCGAACTTTGTCAGCCACAGCCCTCCCATGTTTGCTTTAACATCTGAGAAATAAATGCCGAACAAGAGGGGTCCCAGGACAGATCCCTGTGGGACACCACTTGTGACTGGCTTTGAGTCTGACATTGCTCCAGCGATTTTAACTTTATGGGTTCTGTTCTTTAGCCAGTTTGCAACCCATCTAGTGACATAAGGGTTTACTTTTAAGCTGTTGAGCTTATCTATGATGCCTGAGTGGGGTATTGTGTCGAAGGCCTTAGCCAAGTCCAGGTATGCTGTATGGACTGCTTTGCAGTCATCAATGGCTCTAGTGACTGTTTCGAAAAAGTCAACCAGGTTTAAAAGGCAGGATCTGCCCTTTACAAAGCCGAACTGGGTGGGGTCAAGTGTCTGTAGGTCCCCTATATCTCTGTTTATGAGTTCCATAATGATTCTTTCCATAGCTTTGCAGACCAGGCTGGTTAAGCTTATGGGGCGGTAGTTTCCTGGGTCTGTAGAGGCACCCCCCTTGTGGAGTGGAACCACTGTTGCTGTACGCCAGTGTTCAGGTACATATCCCGAAGTAAGGCTAAGGTTAAATAGCATTTTTATGTGTGGGTTTAGCTCCTCTTGGAGTTCACGTAACACGCAACCTGGGATACCATCAGGTCCCATTGATGCTGTGTTTTTTGCTTTGTTTAGGGCGGTTCTAACTTGGACATCTGAGATGACAGGGAGATTACATTCAGCTGGGATAAGTATTTCTTCTTTTGGGGGTGAAGGAGGGGGGAAATTTGCACTGAACCTGTCAGCTAGAATGTTGGCAATATCTGTCGGTTCAGTGTATTTTTTGTTGCTGTGAACCAACTCTGAGCATATCTGACTGTTTCCGCCCAGGTTTCTAACATAGCTGAAGAAGGCTTTGTGGTTATCTTTAGTGTCCTTAGCGATTTTTCTCTCTAAGTTGGCCTTGGATGTTTTTATGAGAGAACGTAGTTTTCTGCTAATGTTGATCAGAGATGTCTTCCCTTCATGGGATTTTGCTCTGACGTGCAGTAGCTTCCTTCTTTTGTTATACAATTTGTTTATGGCTGAGGTCCACCAGACAGGATGCTTACCTTTGGTGGAGAGGGACTTGGATTTGTTTGGGATTGCATGATCCATGCATTCTTGGAGATGTCCATAGAAAGCATTTGTGAAGGATTCGGTATTGTGGGATGTGGTATCCACTGGCACAGTGGGCTTAAAGGATACAATCTCAGTCTTAAGAAGAGTGAAGTCTGTTTTTGAGAAGTTTTTCACTGTGGTCTTTTGTGCTGGGGGTGGAGGTGGGATATGTATACCCAGGGTGATTAGTTTGTGGTCAGATCTCACTAGTGAGGGGTATACTTCCAGTGTGGAGCATTTTGTCCCCATGTTTGTGATGATCAGGTCTAGTATATTATCTCCCCTAGTGGGAGAGGTGACTAGTTGTTCCACTGCATTTGAATTTATGAATTCCAGGAACCTTTGGGCTAGGGTATTAGGGCTATAATAATGTACCCAATCTATGTTTGGGTAGTTGAAGTCTCCCAGTATGATGGTATTTTGTGATACATTCATACCCTCCAATGTCTTCAGGAAGGCTGAGTGGGGTTCTTGAGATTGGGAGGGTGGTCTGTAACATGCTACCAGTTGTATAGCAGTTTTGCCTATGGTTAGTTGCACTTGTATGGTCTCTGATGCTTCATGTGTTGCTACTAACCTGGAGGTGTGGGTGTCCTTGATGAATATGGACACTCCCCCTCCCTTTGTGGTTCGGCCCGGGTTTTGGGGCCGAAAAGCATGATACGAGGTATAGCCTGGTAGTGCTGGGGTGCTCTCAGGAGCCTTGAACCATCAAGCATCAAGTGCCTGCATCTTGAGATTTAGACTTCTGGCGTTGAGCAGCATTACCCTTAGTTTTTTCCATTTTTGTTTTCTAAGGAGGTGGGTTTGTCTTTTGAGCCTTGCCTAAAAAAGGCGCTATGGGGGTGGCAAGAGCCTTAGCCAATATCCAGAAGCCCAGTGGTGACAGGTGTAAGCCATCCCTTGCGAAGCAGCGTGGCTTGTCCAACATGTCATCCCAGGCAGACAGACATTGGATCACCTTAGAATGACACCAGTACTTGAGCCAATTGTTAAAGCTGATCATCTTGTCTTTGTATTGTGGTATCATTCTTGGTGAGGGCAAGATGCTGCTCAGGGTCAGGGTCATAACAGCCTGGGTTACATAATCGGAGAGCTCCTCTATGTCTCTTTTCATGTAGTCCAGGGAGGTACGTCTCAGGTCATACACACCAGCATGGACAATGACGGAGTCATATTTGTACTTGCTTTGGAGTGACTCGAGTGTGTGTGTTATGTGGCGGATCCTAGCTCCCGATAGACAGCTCACAGTCACCTTCTCCTTGTTCAGCCTGGTCAGCGGGACATCAGTGTGTCTGACTATAGAGTCACCTATTACTAGTGTATCAGGCAAGGTGTTTGGCCTTAAGGGCTGTGATTGGTTGACACACTGATTTATTGAAGTATGTATTGCATGTGTTTTGTTTTGAGGTGGTGGATTTTTGGATGTCTGCTTTGGGAGCCTCTGTTGTTTTGGTAAGTTTTTTATTAGAGCCTCCGAGTATGTCTTTGTGTTTTTATGTGTTTGGTTTGCAGTTGTGGTAGGTCTATGTGGGACTGGGATTGTTGTGTGTGTGGTTGCCATCTCCTCCTGTCTGGTCATGCCAGCCCTGAGTTGAGAGAGTTCAGCCTCCAGTTTGGCTACATAGTTGCATCTCTCGCATGTATTTGTGTTTGTTGGGAGGAGGAGAGGGTTGTCTGTGTACATGAGACAATTGTAGCATTGTCTCAAGATACCCAGATTGACCAGCTGAATTGGAGACGACGCCAGTAATCTACCACTCGACATGCTAGAACAGTATAAGGGAGTGCTGTACCTTTAAGGGAAGTGGATATTCACAGGGGTGGTAAGTAGATGTAGTGCTTTACTTAGTATGAGAGTGCTTACTTAGTAGAGAAGTATTGAGAACAAGTGCTAGGCTTATAATATAGTGAGTAGTCTAGTTATACTAAGAGTAGAGCTTCCTTAAGGGAAAATTTGAAGAGCAGACTTGGCGGAGCCAGAAAAAGTTTAACCGGCGCTGCGCTATGCTATGCGCACAACTGCACAAAGCCGTGCAAACGCGTATTTTAAACAGTGAACTACAAAAGAGCTAGAAATGGTCCAAAACAACCAATTACTACAGCTTCTTGTGCTGAGGTCACTTCCTACAGGGACAGGTAGGCTGCTCAAGGCTCCCCACTCCCACTGGTGAGCAAAGAAACTTCCTTCTATCCAAGTAAGGTAATGGACAACACAGGAACTACACCACAGCCCAGAATACAGCAATGCCTGTAAACTGGTCTAAACTAGTCGAGGAGAGGCGGGAAAACAAGGATTATTTTTTTGTTTTTTGGTAGAAACACACAGAAAATGCAGAAACAGTGATAAATCACCCAATTGCAGTTTGAATTTCACTGAATGGTTTAGTGCGATACTATGGCTGGGGCACACTCAGAAAATATGTCATTGCTGACTGAGTTCTGGAAGAAGAGAGATGCCAAACTAGCTTCAGGCGATCCATGGTCCGATGGGGTCACAGAAGAGTTTGACGATAATGTTTTTAAACTTGAGAAACTGCTTACTAAGGAACTAACATTGTGCTATGACACTAAGCTCCTGGAAAAGTATGCAAGCCTGGACATTACATCGAGGGGGCTTAGGATAGACAGGCTGCCTGCATACGACTTTATGGGTGAGAAGAGTGATCTTATGGAGGAGTGGAAATCCCTTGCCTTAACTTGCACATTGGGCTGGCTAAGAATTTTGGTCAAACGGAACAAACAGCAACAGGAAAGAATTCAGGGTGAGATCCTGCAAATGCAGGAAACTTTGGTTAACTCTGTTTCGGAAGATGTGTTTTTGCATAGAATGAGTGAGATCAAAGCCCGGGTGATTAAGATGGAAGAAGGGGTAATTTCACACAAAAAAAAAAGAAAACTTGATTGGGACATAAAAACAATTTAGTGTTTTCATGGCAGAGGAAGCCTAGGAGGTTAAGACCCTCTAGGGCACAATTGGAAGGTAGGTCCTGCGAGTTGCGAGACTCATCGGTTTCATCCGTTGAAATGCCTAGCAGGAAGTGTTTCTTTTGAAAATCTGAACATGGAAGGGGCCGGCAGACAGGAGCAGCACTCCAATCCTTACCAAACGAGGGGCCGTGGTTGAAAATGGCAGGCACAGAATTTCAGCAATAACATCGGGCGAAAAGGGAAGAATTAAGGATAATAGAGACATTGGGACTACTGTGTTTCAGTTCAGTGTCTCGGGTTTCAACACTGACGATCAGAACTGCCAAATTCAGAATGTACAGGAGGAGAATGGTATGTTTAATGACTTTAAAATTGTGAATTTGTCTGACTTTGCTTTGAATTTCGATATGGAAACAGTTTTGAATAAAGGCATGAAGTTTGTACCTATGAGACTTCCCAGTCTAGCAGATTTATTTTTTGAGGTTAGTAGATTTTATTTTTTCATAACAAAAATATGAATGTAACAACTAATGCTGTAGATTCAATGACAGGTGAAGATGATGTTAGTTTAAATGATTCTTTGTTGAATTTATCCATCTATGAAAATGATCTGTTTGACTGGGGAAATTATGATTTAAATACAAATAGTGATGTGGAGTATGCAGGTTTCTTCACAGGTTATGGTAAATTCCAATTGCCCATGCTAACAGTTGCTAGCACATTCATGCCCCCTAGAGTGTCTTCATCCATTTGCACGTTTGAAAATATATTGCTCAGTTATACTCAGAGTATGTTAATGTTAGGAAGAGTTTTAAGAACTATAATTTAAATAGAAGCGAATGGAAGGCTTTACAAAGTATAAGGGAACAGAATGATAAATATGTATTCATTCAATCAGACAAAGGGGGCAATTGGGTGATTTTTTCGAAAGCACAGTATGTATCAATAGCTAAAAATTTACTTGTGGATGGTACAGTACGAGAAAAATTGGCAAGAAATCCTATGAAAGAATATAATGGGAGGTTATTAGAGCTCCTAGAAAGGAGTGAAAGGTTGGGTTTCTTTTCAGCTGCTGATATTAAAAAAATACATGTAAAGAATCCTAGAGATGCCACATTTTTCATAATCCTGAAACTACACAAGTCCATGAAAAATCCCCTGGGGAGACCAATAGTTTCGGGAAAAGGGTCATACCTACAAAATTTAGGCATCATTTTGGCCCATCAACTGAAGGGTCATTTATCCAAAGTAATTTCACATAATAAGAATACTAAGGAATTATATGATTTAGTTGATGGTAAAGACTTCTATTGGGCCTGTGTATATGTAAAAGCATTATATACAAGCATAAAGAACTTTTGGGGTTTGGAGGCTGTGACTTCTATGTTGGGAGAGGGCCGATGGACGAATTGTTTAGTACAGCTCTTGGAATTCTCCCTCACACATAATTCTTTTAGTTTTGGTGGACAGTATTTTTTGCAAAAGGAAGGAACAGCAATGGGGGCATCATATGCCCCTGCTTATGCCATGTTATATATGAATTTCTTTGAGAATAGGCATATGTATAATATGGATTTTTTTATACACCATGTCATCACTTATAAAAGATTTATTGATGACTTGTTTTTCATTTGTGAGGGAGAGCCAATGGAATTTAAAAGATTCATGGAACATTTGAATAAAAATCCATTGGGCCTAGAATTTACTTTTGAAGTTAGCAAAGTTAGCATACATTTTTTGGATGTGGAATTTTTTGTGGCAAATAAGAATGACTATAAGCCCTTTATTAAGAAGACAGCTGCGAATAATTTTTTTTGTTGGCTGAGAGCATGCACCCACCACATCCTTTGACTTCCCTTCCATACGGGAATTTAAACACATTTACAATACTACTTATAAGTTAAGTATTCCTGAGGAGTTCATGAAAGTCAGACAAAGATTATTCAACAGGGGGTACACAGTGGCATGTTTGGAGAAGACAGGGTTTTGAGTATAAGTGATGTCAGGGAAGCAGGTAATAGAAGGATGCATGCAGGAGAATTTGATAAAGGTGATGAAGAGGGTAGGTTATTTTTTGTTTCGAGATTTTCTCCCCTATCTGTGATACTTAAAAATCTTGTGGAAAGATTTTGGCCTACTGTATGTGAGGATGATAATATTGGGCATTTGTTTACAGATAAAGTAACTTTCTTACAGTAGATTCCTTAATTTAAAGGAGTTATTAAATTTAAGGAAGCCATCGATGTTAAGAGGTTGGAAGGGAAGCTTTGCATGTGGCAGATGGAGGGTATGCAGTAGGTTAAAAAATTTAGATGGCAGGATGATAAACAATGTTAGCTTTATAGCAAGGGGCCATTTTTCCTCTAGGTCATGTGGGGTGGTATACATTTTTGGTTGTGGCTGTACGCCAACGAGACGGTATGTGGGACAGACTAGGAGGATGGTGAAAAATAGAATTTTTGGAACATCTAGGAGATATCAGAAACAAAAGGCTAGAAAGTTTGGTTGCATACCACTTCCACATGGCTAATGGGGGTTCAGCAGCTAGTTTGCTTTTTTGGTATTTTAGCCCAACCTTTCCACACACAAGGGGAGAATTTTTCAAACATATTAAATAATTTGGAAGCCAAATTTATTATTAACTTTAATACACTATTCCCCAGGGGTCTGAATCAAGAACTTAATATAAATATGCAATACTAATACAAATATGTATTGAATGTATTGTTCTGTATATTTAATATTTATTAGATTTATAACATTTGGTAGTCAGATTTTTTAGGGTAATTATGCATATTTATTGTTGAACGTTGAATACATATATTTTTATATGCATTTAATGAAATTATAGCACTGTGTATAGAATGGATTCATTAGATTTAATTAATTAATTTATTAAAATTGATTTATATGTAGGTGTCCATAAATAGATACTGAAATTTGAACCTGCATTCCTATTTTTCTGTTGTATTTATTAATGTATTTTCCACATGCACCTTTGGTTGAAATGTAGCACAGTCACTTTAAAGTTTGGTTTTTAGAACCATTGAAACTGATTAATTAGTGTAATTGGGTCATTAATTAATTACCAATTGTTTTTGTAAATGTATTTAAAGCATGGCTTTGATGTTAAAAGTTATTCCCATTTGAAGGCAATCTGGCTGAGGTACTAGGAAGCATCTATAAAATCTGGCTGTGATTCTACAGTGGTTCGTTTTGAAGTGTGTCCTGGTCTGCTTCTCCATTCAGCTTTTTTGGTATATGCTTTGTTGTTTGGGATCGTTGTAGGTACTAATCTCCAAGTGAGTCAGATAAACTTTAAAGAGCCTCAGCAGAAGAAGAAGACTGAGCATAACCAGAGAGAAAAAAACGAGGCTGCTGGGGCTACAGCATGTACTACTTCACATCTCAGGTTTGAGAAACAGAAGGACCTGTGGTATTGGGTGACTAAAGCAAAAGAGGAAGGGGTGAACCAACTATTAGTACCCAAGCCCTTCAAGAAACTCTGTGATGACATTAGCAGATACCCATATGTGGAGGGTAGGGACTCCCAGGCATGGACAAAAAAAGTACAGTTGTGTACACTTACCATAAATGTAGATGTTTGAGTGTATTCAATGTTCTATCCCTCCTACTCAGCTAATATGTACAAGCACACCATACCTATAGTCACTGCATGCACACTCCTTGCATACATCTCATCTTACCAAACCTCCACCATTCCTGCACTCAACCACTACCACTGTACCACCACACACACTACCACTCATATCCCACCTCTCCTCTACTCTAGTACTCTCTCATCAGGTCAACAACCTTCCCAATACACCCTCTATATAGACTACAGACCATAGTACCTAAACTAAAAGCAACCCCTCAACCTAACATAACCCTACCACCATACCTATTGCCAACAGAACACAATCAAAGAACTTCCCTTATAAGCAAGCATATACAGAAATTGATAAAACTAATAATCTCATCCATATCCAACCTAGCACTCAGTGGAGACATCCATCCTAATCCTGGTCCCTCTATCTCCAACCCCTCCCCTCAATCAGACTACAAACCACATCTCCCAAATCACAGCCAATAGAAAGCCAACAAACCTCCTTCTGATAAGCCTAAATATTAGAAGTATATGCAACAAGGTGCATGAATTCCATGCCACCATAGACTTCTACTCCCCTAATGCAGTGATCCTTACAGAAACATGGTTAAAAACCACACATTACTAATGAGCAAATCCTCCCTGCTGTTTACAATATACTAAGAGTAGACCTACTAAACAAAAAAGGAGGTGGTATAGCTATAATATTTAAGCAGCATCTAGACATCCAGATCTTAAAGTTAGCAGCTCCTCAAATAGGTAAGGAAGAAATAATATATGCCAACCTTAAAATAAACCAAAATAAAACCCTAAACATAATAGGTTGCTACTTTCCACCTGGCCACAACATCCCTTCACCTCAGCTGGACTACCCACCACCTACCCCAAGAAACTTTAATTCTAGGAGACTTCAACACTGACTGGCAATCCTGCTGTAGCAACCACCCAACCCATCATTTAAATCTTCATGGCTTCACCCAACTAGTCCAGTCACCTACTAGGATAAATAACTCCAACAAACACACTACCCTTGATTGGATACTAGTCAGTAAGAGCCCCCAGTCATACATAGCAGGCTGCTTACCTGACAGCCTCAGTGATCACTCCCCAACCTTCTTACTAAAACACCTTTATAAAGCAAAACCCATCATATATCGTCAAATACGCAAAAAAAACTAACTTCAACCCTCTCTCATTCAGCTCATCCCTAAAAGACTAACTGGCAACCTCTAAAATACCTCAAACTAGATGACGCAGTTGACTACTTTAATAAAACATTCCTAAGCATCCTTAATTACCACGCCCCCATAAGACATTCCCGAACTAGAGCCCAACAAAAACCCATGTCTACAAAAAAAATGAAGTCTGAAATGAAAAACAGGGATAAAGCATGGGACAACTGGCGCAAAACCAAACCCCCTCTACTAGGCAAAAATTCCTAGAACTACGCAATAGAACCAAAAAGCTTATAAAACAGGACAAAATCCAATACTACCAGTCTGCCCTTACCTCCTCTCAACATAACCCCAAAAAATTCTGGTCCTCAATAAACTCCGTCCTCCACCCAGGTAAAGTAAGTACACCCACTCCTAACTTAACTTACTCCTCCGAAAATATTGCTACCTCTTTCAACAATCACTTCACACAAACCGTACTATCACTAGCTAGACAACACAACCCCCCCCCTTAAACCCACACCATCAACTAGAACTAACAATCTCCCAACTAGCTTCTCTTTCTCTCCTGTTCCTACCTCCAAAATAAAACTACTACTAACTAAACTTAAAACCACCAGATTAGCAGCAGTCAACCTCCCAGGTGAATACATTCAACTTGCAGCTGACGTTCTAGCCTACCTCGTATCACTCTTGATTAACAGATCTCTGTCAGAAAGTTATGTTCCTACACTATGGAAAGTCTCACACAATTCCCCTACACAAAGGAGGCCCCTCCACAGATCTAACCAATTACCGCCCCATAGCTATTCTCTCGCCACTCTCCAAAACACTAGAGAGAAGCATCCATTCTCAAGTCTCAGATCATCTCCTTGCTAACAACCTCCTCTCCAACACACAACATGGTTTCCGACCTAACCATAGCACAACCACTGCCTTACTCTCTTTCTCTAACACTATCCTACAAAATAAAAATGCAGGTTATCTCTCCTCAGCTACCTTCCTAGACCTCTCTAAAGCTTTCGATATGGTCCCACACAACTCATCTCTCTTCTCAATAACCTATCCTTCTCTCAACCAGTCATCAACTTGTTTCAGAGTTACCTATCTGACCGCCAACAAGCAGTTGTTTGGCAGGATAACCTATCCTCTCAACTACCAGTCTCCATAGGAGTTCCCCAAGGGTCCATCCTGGGGCCCCTACTCTTCTCTATTTTCACCAATAATCTAGCCTCAGCCACAACACATGGCACACTCATATAATACGCAGATGACTCAACCATCATCTGCACAGCCCACTCCCTACCAGAACTGCAAAAAGTCACACAGGAAGCATTTTCTTCTATTGAAACTTGGTTATCCGATGCCCAACTAATACTCAACCCAAACAAAACAAAATTACTAATCTTCCAACCCACCAAACTTACCTTAGACAGCTTTCATTTTAACATCACAGCAAAAGACAACACCACCATCCATCCTACAGAACACACCAAATTACTAGGAGTAGAAATAGACAATAAACTGAACTTTGACATTCACATTTCCATGACCATTAAAAAAGTGCACAAAAAACTAGGAGCATTATATAGAAATCAGCAACTACTTACCAAGGCAGCTAAAATTTCGGTAGCAAATTCTCATCTTATCTCTACCCTACTGTATGCCTCTCCAATATTTACTAACCTTAGACAATGTGATCTAAATAAGCTCGAAACCTGCTACAACAAAATCTCCAAATTCACCACAGGAGCTTCCTACCGTACTCACCATGGTCTCTCACTAGCAGAACTGGACTGGCTAGAGCTCCCCCACCTCCTTCAATGGTACCGACTCACACTCGCCCACAAACTAATAAACCTACCACTAAAAGTCCCATCCCTCCAGAATCTACTCCAACCTTACATAACCACGAGACCACTAAGATCCAGCCACAAAAACCTCCTACAGGTCACAAGAGCCATTAACTCTGCTGGAGAAGCATTATTCTCCTGCACTACAGCCAAATTCTGGAACTCCCTCCCATCCTCAATTACCTCTGTAACTTCTTGCACCCACTTTAAATCCTTACTAAAAATCACACTTCAAAACTTGCCAGATATGCCCTTGCATCGCCCCCTCTAATACCATTCACTCCCCCCCCCCCACCCACTAGCTCTCTCAGCCCCCTATCAACAACCTACTCTTAGCAAGCTTGGCTACTCATGTTCCCAGCTACCTACCACATAATACTAACTTCTTGTAGCAACAACTGCTAATGGCTGTTATGTAACTCAAAAACAGTTTGTATCAATTGTTCACTGTTAAATCTCAACTACATTTTAACCATGTTTAGTAAATGTCACCATATTTTAAAATTGTACTATGCTCTACAGCTGTTTTACATCTGTTTTCTTCTTGTCTTGCATCCTTAACTAGACTAATGTCTATATTTAAATGCTATGTTTTTTTAACTGTATAATGCAAATAATAATGTGGAGCTTTTCTCCCCGGGCCTCTGCTGAAAACGGACCTTTGTCCAGTCAGACTCTCCCGGTCAACAAATGTAAATAAATAAATAAAATAAATAAATAAAAATGTTGCCGTCATCACATTTGGGTTATCTGCTTGCAGTAGCCCTCAGTCGGCCTGATTAACAAAGTCTTGGGTCCTGCGTCATTTGCTGTCCCTTCTTCCATGATGTCAGGTCGTCAGGGGTATAAAACATGCAGCCGACGCCATTACATCAGTTTTTCTTGCCCCAGATGTCAGGTGACCCCCTAATGGGAATCAATTAAATCTATAAGTATACAAGGTTATACCTCAAACAAAAAAGCAAATAGAACAAAAAGCTTTTGACCATAATAAAGGAGAGTAGAGGTATAGCCAAAAGAAGTAAGAGGGCTGGAGGGAGGGTAACCAGGACTGCAACAGTGAATACACTCTAACATCTACATTTATGGTAAGTGCACACAATTGTACTATGTTCTTCGTGTTTCACTGTTGCAGTCATCACATTTGGGTAGATTCCCAAAGCTAAGGATGGGAGGAGGAGGAATTTAGATAGCATTAGGACCAGCTATAAGGCCCTGCAAGACTGCAGTGGCAAAGCCAGCTCTGGATTTAGAGAAAATTGTCAGATGGTAATGCTTGGTGAAAGTATGTACAGAACTCCAGGTAGCAGTTTTAAGGATGTCCCTGGTAGGGACGCCTCTGAGAAAGGCTGCAGAGGTAGACGCAGCCCTGGTTGAGTGGGGTCCAATTCCCCTGTGGGATAGGTTTTCCATGGTGCTTGTAGCAGAAATGAATGCAATGGCCTATTCATTTGGAAATGGTTTGCTTTGAAATAGCCTTCCCCTCTGCCCCTGCAGCAAATGCCACCAGCAGTTGCTCATATTTCCTTTGAGGTTTAGTCCTGTCCAAGTAGAATCTAAGTTGTCTGTGCACATCTAAGGAGTGCAGTATCCGTTCCCCTTTGTTCTGTGGATTAGGAAAGAAGGTTGGCAAAAGAATGGACTGATTGAGATTAACACTGGATACCACCTTGGGCATGAAGGAGGGACTGGTCCTGAGAGACACCCTGTCCGCATGAAAGATGATGAAAGGCTCCGCTGCCATGAGGATCTGTAATTCAGATACCCTTCTTGCTGAAGTGATTGCTAAAAGGAAAGCTGTTTTGCAAGAAAGAAATTTTAAGTCTGCAGTAGCAGCTGGCTTGAAAGGAGGAAGAGTGAATTTTTCCAATACAAAGTTGTGGTCCCATGCTGGAATTGGATCTCTCCTGGGTGGTCGTAATTTTTTGGCCCGTCTGAGGAACTGCTTGAGCAGTGGATGAGAGAAGAGGGGATGTTCTGTGTTATAATGAGCTGAAATGGCTGAGGCGTGAATTTTGAGGGAAGAGAAAGACAGGCCCTTGTGAAGCATCTCAGTTAAGTAATGTAAAATCTGAGGTAAAGTGGGCACTGCTGTGCTCATCCCTTGAGACTGGTTCCAGGCACAGAATATTTTCCATTTTTCAGCATAAGATTTTCTAGTACTAGGCTTCCTTGCCTCTAAAAGGATATCCATCACTGGTTTACTGAGAGATGGTAAAGGAGAGATTAAGTAATTAGCCAGGCTGCTAGGTTCAGTGCTTGAAGCTGAGGGTGCAAGATGTGGTTCTCCTGTTGAGACAATAGGGTAGGAGTCTGGAGCAGGTGCCATGGGGCCAACAGTGAAACATCGCACAAGAGGGGGTACACCAGTGTTGGCGTGGCCAGTCTGGTGCAATCAAAATCGTCCTTGGTTTGTCTTGTTTGATCTTTAGTAGTACTTTGGAGAGCAGAGGCAGAGGAGGAAAGGCAAGGTTTTTCCAGCTGAAGGATAGAGCATCCACTTTCCACGCTTGTTTGTAAGGAGTCCTTGTGCAAAATTTGTCCAATTGATAGTTCTGGGGGGAGGCAAACAGGTCTATATCTGGGTCCCCACAATTGTTTGTCAACATGTTGAAAATCCTTGGTTCCAGTTTCCACTCGTGTGGGTCCATGAGGTTTGTACTTCGTTCATCTGCCAGTAATTTCAATTTTCCTGGAAGGAATTGAGCTTGCAGAGGCACTTAGTAGCTCAGGCCTGTGTTCCACAATGCCATGGCTAGTCTGCAGAGGGGGTAAGAATGTGTACCTCCCAGCTTGTTTATGTACCACATAACAGTGGTGTTGTCCGTCTTTACCATTAATTGTCCTGGAAGTATTTGGTCCTTGAAGGCTGTCAAGAGCATTCTGTACAGCTAACATTTCTTTCAGATTGATATGCAGGTGCATTTGATTTGGGTTCCATTTGCCCTGAATGCACTTCCTTGCCAGGTGAGCCCCCCATACATAGTCTGAAGCATCTGTTGTTAGGGTTTGGGCAGCAGGCGATAGTGTGAATGGTAGTCCCTTGTTTTGGTGGCAGGCCTCTGCCCACCAAAGAAACTCTAGGCGTAGGCAAGGTATGATAGGAATGATTGCTTCTAGATCCTGAGAATGTTGACACCACAGACTTTTTAGACATCATTGTAGTTTCCTCATATGCAGTCTTGCATATGGAATTAGAAGAATGCAGGAGGTCATGAACCCCAAGGCTTGTAGTATTTGCCTTGCAGATAGCAGGGTTTTTGTGGCCACTTGTTCGAAGTAGGTTGTCAAATGAATTTGTTTCTCTAGCATGAGGAAATCCATCTGGGAAGTTGTATTCAAGCTTGCTCCCAGGAATATAATTTGTTGGCAGGGTACCAGGTGTGATTTCTTTTTGTTTATGGTGTACCCCAGACAAGTTAGCACCCTTTGTACAAAGGCAAGATGACTCAGAAGTATGTCCTGGCTTTCTGCCCGAATTAAACAATCATCCAGGTATGGGTATATTTGAATATTTATTTGCCTGCAAAATCCAAAGACTGGAGCTAGGCACTTTGTGAATACCCTGGGCACAGTAGATAAGCCAAAGGGCAGTGCAGAGAACTGATATTGAAGTGTAAGCATCTTCTGCAAGATTCCCTGATTGGGATCTGCAGGTATGCTTCCTTTAAATCTAGTGTTGCCAACCAGGCGTCTTTGCCTAGCATAGGGAGCAACTGGTGAAGAGTCAGCATCTTGAATTTTGGAATCACCAAAAAGGTGTTTAGAGTAGACAGGTCCAGGATAGGATGCCATGAACTGTCTTTTCTGGGTACCAGGAAAAGTCTCGAGTAGAAACCTTGTCCCTTTTCCTCTTCTGGTACCAACTGAATAGCCCTCATGCTTAAAAGAGAAAGTACTTGCTTTTGGGCCTCTGCCCACTGATTTGGGGGTAGATCTGGCCATCTGCTTGGTATTGGTAACGTGTGGAAATGAAATCTGCATCCCTGGGACACTATATTTAGAACCCATTTGTCCTGGGTAATGAGCCCAGTTCTTTGCATGAAGAGCAATCTTTCCCCCAAAGGGGCAGTTAGTTGAGAAGTGCTTGGAAGTTTTAAAAAGAAGTCATTGAGACAGTTTACCATAGGGGGAGTTTTATTACTCCCAGATTTGGAAGTGGAGTCCCCCCACTGCTTAGTCCTGCGCGTACCCTGGGACTGAAGCCTGGGAGCTCTGTTGGATCTGGGTTTAGACTGAGAAGGTCAGGAAGAGGTAGGAAAGGACCAGTTCTTGGAAGGCCAATGCCTACTAAACCTTGGAGGTTGTACTTGTAAAAAAATCTTTAACAGTTTGCATAGATTTTGCTTTTTCCTCCATCTTTTTAAGAACTTCGTCTGCCTTGTTGCCAAACAGGCGGTCCTGGTTTAAGGGAGCATCCAGTAATTTCACTTTAACATGATCTGGAAGGATTGCTCCTTAAGTCAAGCATGCCTTCCAAGTACAGACCCAGTTACAGCAGCCTTGCAAGATGCCTTTAGTGAATCAAAACTACATTGCAAAGTACGTTTTCCAACTTGTTCAGCTGACTGCAGTAAATCCTTATTTTCAGCACAATCAGGAATCAACATAATTTTCTGTTTAAGCAATCCAATAATATGCTACTGATACTTTAACATATGAAACTGGCAGTTTAAAGCCCTAATGGCCAAAGTTGCAAAAGTGTATACCTTCTCACCCCATCTATCCAGCGCCCTGGAGTCTCTATCAGAGGGGGTAGGATTTTTGGCATTAGTAGCTTTAATTCACTTGGGTCCCTGTGAAATGGTCTCAGGGTCCACAGTAGGATTTTTAAAAAGGAACTTGTGAGAGTTAAGGACCCTGTAATATCAGTCAGGTTTTCTGGGAGCAGGAGTTAAAGAGTCAGGGGCCAAGCCAGATTCCGAAAAGGCATCATCAACAATGTCTTGTACAGTAGGTATGGCTAAAGGCCTGCGCTGGAGCAGTAGCAAGAAATCCCTAAGCCTCTTTTTAAAATCAGAGAAATCCTGACCTTCTCAACGAAAATGCTCCCTGAGAGTAGGCAAGTTTTCACCAAAAGAGAAATCCTCTGGGGGAGAAGCAGAGGGAATAGAGTCCTCAGCATCACAATCCTCATATGCAGATAAGGGTAAATCCTGGTCATCAGAGGGAACAGAAAATTCAGAATCCTGGTCAGAAGTATCATAAGCAAACTCGGTCCTAGGTCTCTTAGAGGGGGAAGGCTGGCTTCCCCCAATTAAAGTAATAAGGTCTACAGCCATTCTTATCATTTGTTTTTTAGGCATAGAGGCCTGACCATGACCATGCGGTCTGGGCGTCAGTTTTCTAGGCATGGTACAAGTTTCAGGCCTTGAAAAAGAAGGCATCGGTTTAATACGCAAGTCAGTAGGCCTGAACACACCCTCAGAAGCCGGTGCCTGCACAGCAGCTCCGGACCCATCCAAGGTAGAGACATCCGCAGGTTCCACAATTGAAACATCTCGCAGCATACTGGACTTCGAATGGGTCTCAGTAGAGGCCTGCGAATCTGACGTAGCAGGTATCAGGGGCTGCGAAAGCACCTCACTGAGTACCAGCAAATGGGTGACTAGCTTAGGAGACGTGTCGTTGGCAGCTTTGGACCTAAGCGGCCTGTCTCTGTCTTTATCTTTGTGTTTTTTTAGAATGTCGGTAGTCAGATGGCTTACTGAAGACATATCAGGATAATTGACCTGAGCACCAAAATATTTAGAAGCGAAAATATACCGACGACGGATAGTCTGTGGTTTAAATAAGGCACAAAACCAACGGTGAGGTACGTTGTGGTCAGGGCCTAGGCAAGGAAAAAGAAGTTATGTTCTTACCATAACGTTCCATGTGGAATGTTCATCTCGCCTTTGTTCTTACACATGGGTGTCGGAGCCGATCCTCGGCTCCGAGTCGGCCGCTTAGCAAAGCTTTGCATCCAGAAGAAGCTCGAGACCAACCTATCTCCCACAATTCCCTCTGCCTTTACCTCAGATCTAGTTTGCAAAACAACACCAGATCCAGCAACAACAATGTAAACATCCAAGAATACCTACATATACACAAGGAGCGTAAGTAACTCAAGCCAGTAGTACAACAGAGAGACCACTAGTGGGAGACAAACAGACCAGACATCTAAACTGGACGTTCTTCCTGACCTGAGGGTGGGGATGTAAGAACAAAGGCGAGATGAACACTCCACACGGAACGTTATGGTAAGAACATAACTTCTTTATGTGAGAGTGTTGAATCTCGCCGTTTGTTCTTACACATGGGTAGACTCACGGAAGAACATTCCTGAGCACAGTGGAACCAAAAGTTGCTCTGTCCCTGGAAATCCTATCCACTTTATAATGAGTGATGAATGTATGTGGTTTAGACCAAGTGGCGGCCGCACAAATAGTGTCCAAAAGGAAGGCGAGCCGCATGAGCCAAAGATGTAGAAACTGATCTAGTAGAATGTCCTTTTGGTTTGGTGGGCAAACTGTGACTAGAAGCAGCATAACCGAAGGTAATACAATCAGTTAGCCATTTGGAGAGAGTACGCTTAGTGACTGCCATGCCCTTTTTGTTGTCCGCAAAGGCTATAAAAAGTTGGTCTGCTTTCCTATGATCTTTAGTTCTATCTAGGTAGAATCTGAGTTGTCTATGAACATCCAACTTGTGCAACATATATTCTAGCTTATTGGAATGATTTTTGAAAAATGTGGGAAGCTCAATGGATTGATTAATGTTGTTAACTGAACAAACCTTAGGGAGAAAAGAAGGGTTGGTGCGTAAAGATACCCTGTCCGGGTGAAAAATTAAATATGGCTGTTTAATGGAGAGAGCTTGAAGTTCCGATACTCGTCTGGCTGAAGTGATAGCTACTAGGAAGATAGTTTTCCAGGACAAGAACTTTAAGGAACAGGAAGAAGCTGGTTCAAAGGGTGGTAACATTAGTTGGGATAAAAGGAGGTTTAGATTCCAAGGCGCCATAGGAAACCTAACCAGTGGTCTAAGATGAAAGGAGCCTTTCAAAAAGGCTTTACATAGCCTATGAGCCATAATGGGTGCTCCATTCTCTCCTACATGAAAGTTAGAAATAGCAGCCAACTGAACCCTCAAGGTGGCAGTAGAGGCTCCTTGGTGAAACAGCATGGATAGGAACTCCAGGGATCTAAATGCCGTGCAGTCGCCCAGTAGACAAAACGTTTCCACTTACTGGTGTAAATTTTTGTAGTGGAAGCCTTATGAGAGGCTACTAGAATGTCTTGAACCGCCGAAGAGAGAAGATCAGACCTGGCTAAGAAGGGAAGCGGAGCAGCCAAGCTGCTAACCTGAGGGACAGGAGCGACGGGTGGGGAGCTCCTGACGAATGAGTCAGTAGGTCTGGCACCGGGTCCAGAATCCAGGGCTCCCGAATTTGGTGTGCTTGAAGAAAGGGAAACCAAATCTGACGAGGCCAGAATGGGGCAATGAGAATTACAGTCCTTTCTAGGTCCTTGGCTTTCTGGAGAAATCTCGGTATCAGAGGTATAGGGGGAAAAGCGTACAGGAAACCCGGGGGCCAATCGTGAATCAGAGCGTCCCTGGGGACATCCCCTGGAGGGGGTAACAGGGCAAAGTAGCTTCTGCATTTGGTGTCCATTGGAGACGCGAACAGATCGCAGCAAGGCTGGCCCCACTTGCGGAATATCATTTCCGCTATTGTCTGGTTGAGGGACCACTCGTGAGGTAACAGGATGGCTCTGCTCAACCTGTCCGCTGTAACGTTGGATAACCCCGGGATGTGTGTTGCCATCAGAAAGCGACCCGTGGACTCTGCCCATTGCCAAATTCTCATGGCCTCTCTGCACAACTGGTAAGACTTGGTTCCTCCTTGTTTGTTTATGTACCAAACTACGGACATGTTGTCCGTTTGAACTGCAATGGTCCCTACAGGTAGAAGGGGGGAAAAGTGTTGCAACGCTAGAAACACTGCTCTCATCTCCAAGACAATGATGTGCAGGTTGTACTCTAAATTGGTCCATTCGCCTTGGACTGTCTGTCCCTGAAAGATGCCCCCCCACCCTATCAGGGAAGCGTCCGTGGTCACTGTGGCTGTTGGTGTGGGTAACACAAACGGTCGGCCGCTGATGAGATTGTGATTCTGTAACCACCAAGACAGGTGTGCTTTGCAGGTGTTTGTAATGTGAATTTCGTGTGATAGCGGTAACTGTTGGAACAACCATTGTGTGAACAGCAGCCATTGGAGAACTCTCATGTGTAGTCTTCCCATGGGAACTGCAATGAGGGAAGCTGACATGAGTCCCAAGACTTTCAGAACTAGTTTGGCTGGGGATTTCTTGGACAACAGAAGGGGAGATATGTGTTTTTGTAGGGAAGCTATTCTTGCGGAGGGAAGTCTTAGAAGCAAGGAACGGGTATCCAAATCTGCCCCTATAAATGAAATATGCTGTGATGGCTGTAAGGCAGATTTTTCGAAATTTATCGAAATCCCTAGGTGAACACAAAGGCTGAGTGTGTAGTCCCTGGGCCTGTATCAGTCGACGCTCGGTGGTGGCAGTAAGGAGCCAGTCGTCCAGATACGGAAACACCCGGAATCCTAGGCGTCTCAAGTGAGACGCTACCACTGCCATGCATTTGGTGAAAACCCTGGGGGCTGAGGTTAGACCAAAGGGCAGGGCCTGAAACTGAAAATGGCTGGCTCCCAGCCGGAAGTGCAGGTGATCTCTGGACGCTCTGGCCATTTTGATGTGGTAGTATGCGTCCTTGAGATCTATTGAGCACATCTAGTCGTCCTTCTGTAAAAACGGAAGGATCGATTGAAGCGTGACCATCCGGAACTTTTCTTTCTTCACATAGGTATTGAGATTGCAGAGGTCCAGAATTGGCCTCCAGTCCCATGTCTTTTTTGGAACTAAAAAGAACCTTGAGTAAGTTCCGGATCCTCTTTGGTCCGCCGGGACTGGTTGGATGACCCTTTTTTCTAGCAGCTTTGAAATTTCTATAGCTGCAGGTTGTCGCAGATGGGGTGGTACATCTGGGAATCTTTTCTGTGGTAATGGGGGAAATAGAAATGGGATTTGGTAACCTCTGGTAATAATGCTTTTTACCCATTTGTCTGAAGTAAGGCTTTGCCAGGCCTGAGGGTATAAAGCTAAGCGACCCCCGACTGCCTCCAGAGCAGGACAGTCGGGCCTCCTTTCAGGAGTGCTGGAAAGGCTTCCCAGGGATGGTATCCCTGTTGCCTTGGTTCTGCAGACCCCCTCTGCTGCCAGGGCGACGTCTTCCACCTCTGCCCCCCCTCTGCCTCTGGAGGGGGCATCACCCTGTGTGCTTGGGAAAGAAACCTGGGGTTTACGAAACCACATTTTCCCACCTCGTTGCCCTTTGGGGTACGGTCTGGATGGGGTGGAAAAACGGACTCCGACAGCAGACAGAGTCTTTCCCTCTTGCTCACACCGGGTCAGGGTATCCTTTACTTTAGGGCCAAAGAGAGTGGCACCATCAAAGGGGGCGTTAGTAAAGGAAGACTTGAAGGATTCCGCAAAGGAGCACAGGCGCATCCATCCAGGATTGTCTATGAAGAGCAATCGCTGAAGCCACAGCCCTACTCGACCCTTCGGCTGCATACGAGATGAGCCTCATGGACGAGTTTACAATAGATGTAAGGATATTGAGCTGTGCTGTAACCTTATCCGAGACAGCAGCATCTGTAGTACCCTGAAGGATATCTCCCAACTCTTTGACTAGATCCCTCTGTAATCATGTGAAATGTGTCAAATAGTTCAGCGATCGCATGGAAAAAGTCGCTGAACTGAAAATGCGCTTCCCATATCTGTCCATGGTCCTAGAATCTCTGTTAGGAGGATGGACAGACGAGGAAGATTCGGACATCTCCTTTTTCGTGGCAGCTGCCACCACCATAGCGTCCACTGGAACTCCCTTAGTGACGTATGCCTTATCCTGAGGGGCCTTATCCTGAGGGGCCATTATATATTTATTAGGCTTTCTGGGAACTGGCTCCACTGTGTCAGGTGTCTCCCACGCCCTTCGCGCAATTAAATCCATTAACTCGTCGAAGGGTGGAGTGACCCAGGAGGAAGAAGGGCGAGCACCGAATGCCTTCAGCAAAACTGACTCATCCTCAGAAGGGGATAGGGCTTGCCAATCACCTCTCTGTTTCAGGATCTCCAGGATGTCAGAAAAGGAGACATCCTCCGAGGGTGATTTTGGGGACCCTTCTGACTCATCTAAGTCAGTGTCTGATGTTAAGGACTCTTGTGGAGAATCCAAGTGCCTCCTCTTGCACAATCTTTTCCTCGGGACGTCATCGGGGGGGGCATCCAATAAAGCCTCAGAGGAAGAAGGGGCTCCCTCTGAGGGCGGCTGAGACACTGGTGCTCGACGCTTTTGAGTAGTCGTAGGTGCAGAAGAGGATAACGGGCCTTTATGGGAGGGAGAAGTTGCTTCTGCTGAAGTAGTTGTCTGTGAAGACAATACCTTCCTCATAAGGTCGAAGGCCCCTGGACCCCGAGCCGAGGAATCCCCCGGTTCCGAAGAACACAGAGGTATCTCCGACGCGGAAGCCAAGGGCACCGACCCCAAGGACGGAGCCGAGGTGATCCATGCCGAGGCGCCGAGAGGGAGAGTTGGCACCAAAACATCAGTTCGACTCTCGGTCCCGGAACCAAGGATAGATCGACGGCTTCGCAAGTCCGGCAGTGGTTCCGACGGAGTCGAGATCAACGGTGCCGACCGAGAAAGAGACGGTTCCGGCACCAAGGGCTCCACTATCAGCAGATCAGCGTCTCCCGGCTCCGAGGGCTGAGTAGGCCTCGGAGGAGGACCAGATGGAGACAAGGGAAGGCCTTCGAGTCTCGACACTAACTGAGAGGAGACTGCAATGAGTTTGGACAGGGCCGTGTTGTCCATCAACTTCTGCACCACACGATCTACGTCGGTGTCAGAGAGAGGCCTGGAAGATCGCGTCGAAGGAATCTAGGATGGTGCCGACCTCAAAAGAGCAGGAGGTGGAAGTTCCGTCACCGGTTCCAAGACCCAAGGCTCGGTGACAGACAATAGTTCAACACTCGGCCCCGAAGTCTGTGGAACCAGTGAACGAACTTTAAAAGAAGAACTTGGAGCCGATGACCTGGGCTCCGAAGTCCTCGACTCCTTCGAGGATTTAGAAGTCTGGTCTGACTTGTCTAAAGCCTCTTGGAAGGCAGGCTTCAAAAGACCTCTGTCCATAAGCTTCCTGCGCCTATCTGTCATGACCCTTCCACTAAAGGAATGACATATGGAGCAGTCCTCCTGAAGATGGAGAGGGCCAAGACAGTAGACACAGGAGCTATGGATGTCGGTGACAGACATCTTCTGTCCGCACTGACATCTTTTAAAACCTGATTTAACCTTCTCTGACATAACAAGTATTGAAGATTGTCAAGAAACACAGTCAAAAAGTGAAAAGTCACAGCAGTAATATCCAGTAGTACCAAGTAATATCAAGTAGTCAAATCCGAGTTTTTAGCAGGTGCGGTAGGCCCTAGGTAACCTAAACTAAATATAAATGTATAAATACACTATATATATAGTCGAAGGAAGACCAGACCAGACCATACACACACACACACACACACACACACACACACACACACACACACACACACACACACACACACACTAAATAAGTCTATAATCCTAGGAATTTTCAAGAAAATTCTCTTAGAAAAACTTTAGCTTATCTGTTCCAGTTGGCTCAGAGCTCTTCAGAACGATGCGATCGGTTGCAGCGGCAAACTAAATCTGAGGTAAAGGCAGAGGGAATTGTGGGAGATAGGTTGGTCTCGAGCTTCTTCTGGATGCAAAGCTTTGCTAAGTGGCCGACTCGGAGCCGAGGATCGGCTCCGACACCCATGTGTAAGAACAAATGGCGAGATTGAACACTCTCACATTACAGTACGAATGAAAATCTTTATGAGATATTTGCTTTCCACAAGTAATGCAATTATTTACTTTTACTGACATCGGTTAGAGCAAGAAAAAGTTTCCCCAACGGGGTACTTAGCTTTTAGTTGAAGACTTCGGTTCTGAAACTCGAAAATGAAAATTTCAGGAGTCGGCCGACCGGCACTTGTGAAATGCTTCTGCTTCGGGCACCGCACGGCAAGAAAGACTGATGTAATGGCGTCTGCTGCATGTTTTATACCCCGGATGACCTGACATCACGGAAGAAGGGACAGCAACCGACACAGGACCCAAGACTTTGTTAATCAGGCTGACTGAGGGCTACTGCAATCAGATAACCCAAATGTGATGACTGCAACAATGAAACACGAAGAACATCCAGGACTGCAACAGTGAATACACTTGAACATCTACATTGATGGTAAGTGCCTCACTGTTGCAGTAATCACATTTGGGTACATTCCCAAAGCTAACGATGGGAAGAGGCATTTAGATAGCATTAGGACCAGCTATTAGGCCCTGCAAGACTGCAGTGGCAAAGCCAGCTCTGGATTTAGAGAAAACTGGTAAATGGTAATGCTTGGTGAAAGTATGTACAGAACTCCAGGTAGCCGCTTCTAGGATGACCAAAAGAGAAATCCTCTGGAGGGGAAGCAGAGGGAATAGAGTCCTCTGCATCAGAATCCTCATAGGCAGATAAGGGTAAATCCTGGTCATCAGAGGATACAGAAATTTCAGAATCCTGATCAGAAGTATCATAGGCAAATTCAGTCCTAGGTCTCAGAGGGGGAAGGTTGGCTTCCCATGATTAAAGTAATAAGGTCTTCAGCCATTCTTATCATTTGTTTTTTAGGCATAGGGGACTGACCATGCGGTCTGGGCATTATTTTTTTAGGCATGGTTCGAGTTTTAGGCCTTGAAGAAGATGGCGTTGGTTTAATATGCAAGTCAGTAGGCCTGAATACACCCTCAGAAGCCAGTGCTTTCACAGCGGCTCCGGACCCATCCAAGGTACAGACATCCGCAGCTTCCACAGTTGAAGCATCTCGTGGCATACCGGACTCCGAATGAGTCTCAGTAGAGGCCTGCGAATCTGAAGTAGCGGGTATCAGGGGCTGCGAAAGCGCCTCACTGAGTACCAGCGAACTGGTGACTAGCTTAGGAGAAGTGTCGTCGGCAGCTTTGTACCTAGGCGGCCTGTCTCTGTCTTTATCTTTGCGTTTTTTTTGGAATGTCGGTAGTCTGATTGCTTACCAAAGACATATCTGGATAATTGAACCGAGTACCTAAATATTTAGAGGCGTAAATATACCGACGCTGAATAGTTCGCTGTTTAAATAAGGCACAAAACCGACAGCGAGGTACGTCGTGGTCAGGGCCTAGGCAAGGAATACAATACGAATGAAAATCTTTATGAAGTATTTGCTTTCCACAAGAAATGCAATTATTGACTTTTAATGACGTCTGTTTAGAGGAAGAAAAACTTTCCCCAATGGGGTACTTCGCTTTAGTTGAAACTTGAAAATGAAAATTTCAGGAGTCGGCCGACCAGCACTTGCGAACTGCATCTGCTTTGGGCACCGCACGGCAAGAAAGACTGATGTAATGGTGTCGGCTGCATGCTTAATACCCCTGCCTACCTGACGTCATGGAAGATGAGACAGCAACAGACGCAGGACCCAAGACTTTGATAATCAGGTCAACTGAGGGCTACTGCAAGCAGATAACCCAAATGTGATGACTGCAACAGTGAAACACGAAGAACATCCCCCTTTTTGCCCCATTTCCTACATGGGTTTGTGGTGCTGTGTCACTTGTCGCCATCTCTCCCTATTCAATGCCACTCTCCTACCTTCACTCATGCCTGAGTCACTATCACAGGTGCGCTCTCACACAATCCATCCACCTCTTTGCTGGATGCCCTCATTTAATTTTGCCTTCCTGTTTGTCCCAAATCTTCTTCTCTAGATTGTTTTCCGCTTTCCTGCACATGTGCCTGAACAACGGTAATCTACTCTTTTTGACCTTTTCTGAAATTGGAGATACTTTGGCTTCTGCTTTTATCTTCTTATTTCCTTGTCTGTTTTTCTTGTTACAAGTTCCTTAAGCTTAGCAGCAAGCTTTTTTACATTCTACTACCCACATCATTGTGCTAAATGCTCTTCTGCTATGGTGTTATCAAAAATAGTTGCTCCACAACAACATGTCTAGACTTATGCATATTATCCACAATATCCCCTTATTTTACCTTTACCACTTTCCACTTGGTCTTTTTGTTCTGTGAGATTCCCCTTATTGTGCAACTATTTGACATTCGTCAACTCTTCTAAATAGCTCGTATTACTTTCTCCCGATATTTGCCTTATTTCTACCGTGTTTTTAAACTCAGTTTTCATTTATCCCACTCACTAGCTATTCCTTCTGAAGAAACTTCTATGTTCTCGAAAAAAGTCTTTAATCAATCCCACTACCCATTCCTTAAATTCAAAACATCACTGCCTCTTTTACTTCATTATTCTGCATCTTTAAGTTTTTATTGGTGCATGATCTGAAATAGTTGTGTCAAAACTTTCAGTTAAATACACATGCTCCTGGGAGAGGTTTTTAAACCAGTCTAGCCCAGTTTTTGTGCCTTCAAAAATACTAAGCAAACTGTTTTGAGTTACTACTACTGAATTCATATATTCTATTCAAAATATTCTCACATTCGACTCCAGAAATGTACCCTCTTTTGTTATATTTTCTCTTCTTGGTCCCCTGATGCATCCCACTATGAAAAATTATGTTCTAGTCCCTACACAAATTATATTTCCTGCTGGAAGGTAATTATTTATCACAATTTGTTTTTTTATGTTCCGACAATCCTCCTCTCTTGCCAATAACCTTTTACTACCACAAATCTTCCATAATCATCTCCCTCCATTCTTCTGTCACTACTGGAAACCTCAAGCAGTCAGCATTACTGCTTTCCTTTTCCTTTGCCCTTGATATTCTGCTGAACATGCACCCTGAAATCCTTTCTTTGTCACATTCACACACTCATATCTACCCATGTGCATCTCCTGCAACATTGTTATTTAAACCCTATGTTGTTTGTCTTTTGGCTTTTCCCAGTTAGGGGTCTCCACAGCGGAACACTGGTCCGCTAATGATTGGCAGTTGGTTTTTATGGTGTCGAGTTGCCAGCCCGACGCCCAACCTTCAACGAAGGCACGCCCATTCAACGTATGTCTTTCGAACGCCCACTAGACCGCGGGGAGGACATGCAGACTCCACACAGAAGGCACTCTCAACCCAAGCCGAGAATCGAACGGGAGAACCTCTTGCTGTGAGGTAACAGCGCTACCGCTGCACCACCGCGGAAAACTCTATACACTTATTATAATGTAATACTCACTTTTTTCTATACAAGTGAGACCATTTGCATCCCATGATAACATGGGCAGAGCAACCACTGTGACAGAAAGCAATTACTCCCACTTACAATACATGACAGTTCTTTAGAATGCGTATTTCCAACTTTTAGTTTGCATGCAGGCATTAACGTTTGGCAGGTTGATCTCTCAAGTAGTAATTTTATTTCATCTGAAGCAGTCATATTTTCAAGACTTTTTGCTTCAATGAAAACATTCAAATAAAACACTAGATAGATTTTCAGAACTTCCTTTCTCTTTTAACTTGGAGGAAGCATATAAAACTTTCTAGACTTTCAAAGAAATGTTTACCGCACCAGAGAGAAGCAACTGCCTCAAAAATGAAAGTTGCACTCAACAGGCATTACCTAATCTAAAAGTAAGGCTACCTATGCTAAATGACATGTTCCCCTTACATTAATTGATACCTGTTCTTTCCTTATCTCTATCCTCCTTCCAGATGTAAACAACTACTTGCATGCTTTAAGCAAACATTCACTTTTAGCCTTAAGAAAAAGTGCAGTGGCTACCTTTAAATAAATAGAATGAATTGTGTATTATTGTATTCCTATATTAAACGCATTAAAAAGTACAAAGGCTGCTGAAGAGGCAATAACTTTTACCTTGAAATGTTAATTACACTCTACCTTATACATTTCACTCAGCAGATTGTGCTCAGACCTCTCATGATTGATTACTTGCATTTGCAGACTTCTAAGAAAAGCAGTAACTGACTTGCAGATGCATGAAAGAATATTTGTAAATGTCATTCAGAACACACTGCTAACTCTCTCATGGTTAATTGCCTACACCCGTAGTCTTTCACCACTGAAAGCTGTTAAAGGAAAACATAGCAAATGATTTTACAAATACAAGAACTAGCATTTTTCATTCCTATTATATCTTATTTTTCAATCCTATTTGCTTACAAAAACCCTGCCTACAGCTTAAACCAAGGACATTATTCAAGAAATTCATTTATATAGGAAACTATCTTAGTTCCACATATAAAATACTTTTATACCCCCACCTTAGAAGCTCCAGAGCACATCATATTAATTTTAACTTGCTTCTGTCTAACCTTTCTCATCCTGTTACAGTGTAAAGCCTGGAGAGCTTACAACTAATAAAAAGTATTTTTTGGTTTACTATATTTAACATGTACAGAGCCACACCTCACATTTAAAATACCACTTTCTCCACACAATACAATACTGCTTTATGCCACAAGTTGAACACAAGTCAACGAAATTTCAGTATTTCTTCAGCCACTTCTTACAAAGTCACATTTCACATGTCAATTTTTATATTTCACAGGACTGATGCTTTATAGTCTCCCATTTATTCACTAATTTCACAATGTTTCTGGTTTTCTTCTTTATCATCTCCAAACACCAGTCTCTGGTTTAAGTTCAAGGTACTCTCGGCTCTTCCAATCAGCTCCTGTGCGTTTCTCTCACTCATGCATTTTTCTTTGGAACAATGGAAAGGGTCTCACTGGCAAATCTCTGCTTGGGCTTTGTTAACTTCACATGAATAAGAAGCAAAGTCCCCCTTCTGCTTACTGCCTCACTTTTTGCTGACTAAACTATTTCTTCTTTAGTCAGTTCTGCATCCAAAATCGTTTGTTTCTCCAGGAAAAATATTCTGAAGAAAGATGGATACAGCAGTTCGAAACCTACACCTGCCTCCCGATGTTACCCAATTGTTGCAATAAACTTGCTTCACTTCTGCCTGGCATACAGTGAATAATCATTTTCCATGAACACTCTGGCCCATTTTTTAAAATACTTTTCCCTTCTACCATAGTTTTGCCAGAATCAACTCTTTCTGCTGATATGATAATCCTTACCAGTTTAGGTCTTGGCTGCTTTATTGTGGCACTATTTGGACCATACAAATTATATGCCCTCTCAATTAACAAATCTTTCTGTGGTACATCAGTCCTGTTGCTTATTTGTACTTCCACAAAATGACTGCAGTCCTTTCCTTCCAATCTCTCTGGTACAGCAGTTTTTCTGTGTGCTCTGTTGCATACCTCTGCTATTTTTTTAAACTGCTGTATTTGAGAAGCCATGTGCTTATTCAAGCCTTTTTTTTCATTTCATCTTCTGATTTTTGCAGTTTTATCAGTGTGTCTGAACAGATAGTTAAAACCTCTTGTATTTTTTTCCCAGCTTGTCATTTAACATTATATATTTTTCAGTGTCTCATTTGTTTAAATACCTCTGAGTACATTTGAATTACTTTTTCCTGGCAGTTACTGGAAGCAGTCTTCTGTAACAAAGCTAACATTCGAACTGCAGTATTACTCTCAACCAGAGTTTTTTTCTTCTCCTTTTCTGTCCAATTTCCTCTTGCTTTCTAAATTTCTTCTTTGCTGGCACCCAAACAGTGCAATACTAGCCAGTACCTGAATAAATGTAGATGTTCCGAGTGTATTCACTGTTGCAGTCATTACATTTGGGTAATCTGCTGGTAGGTTGCCCTCAGTCGGCTTGATTAACAAAGTCTTGGGTCCTGCGTTCGTTGCTGTCCCTTCTTCTATGACGTCAGGTCGTCAGGGGTATAAAACATGCAGCCGACGCCATTACATCAGTTTTTCTTGCCCCAGATGTCAGGTGCCCCCCCCTGAATGGGGAGCAAAATATATATATATATATATATATATATATATATATATATATATATATATATATAAAAACATAAAAATATACCTGTAACCAAAAGCAAAATCACCAAAAAGGCTTTTAAGTATAGTAAAAAAAAAAAAAAGTAGAGGCATAGTAAAAGAAAAACAGAGGGCTGGAGGAAGGGTAACCAGGATTGCAACAGTGAATACACTCGAACATCTACATTTATTGTTAAGTGTACACAAAGTACAGTTGTGTACACTTACCATAAATGTAGATGTTAGAGTGTATTCACTGTTGCAGTCATTACAATTGGGTTATCCTGCTGGCAGGCTACCCTCAGTCGGCCTGAATTCCAAAGTCTAGGTCCGGTGTCAGTTGCTGTCGTCTCTTCCCTGACGTCAGTGCGCTAGGGGTATAAAAGATGCAGCCGATGCCATTTTCTTCAGTTTTTCCTTCCCCAGATGTCAGGTGCCCCCAAAAGGGTAGGCTAAAAATATGTCAATAAAACATGCATGCACCAAAGTAAATATTTTGCCTTCATCTAAAAGCAAATACATCACATAGGTGGTATAGAATAGAGAAGTACAGATAAGTTCCAGCAAAGAAATGGGGGATGGCGGGTGGGTAACCTGGACTGCAACAGTGAATACACTCGAACATCTACATTTATGGTAAGTATACACAACTGTACTATGTTCTTCGTGTTTCACTGTTGCAGTCATTACAATTGGGTTGAATCCCAAAGCTAAGGTTGGGAGGCTGGAGCTAAATAGCATTAGGAGCAGCTATTAGGCCCTGCAGAACTGCAGTGGCAAAGCCTGCAATGGACTTAGAGTAGAGAGGCAAATGATAATGCTTTGTAAAGGTGTGAACAGAACTCCAAGTTGCAGCCTCTAGAATGTCTTTGGTTGGTACTCCTTTGAGAAAGGCTGCTGAAGTAGCTGCAGCTCTGGTGGAATGAGACCTAATGCCCTTGGGCACAGGTTTACCATGGTGTAGATAGCAGAAACGGATGCAGTAGCTTATCCACTTTGAAATGGTCTGCTTTGAAATAGCCTTTCCTTCTGATCCTGCAGCATATGTCACTAATAAATGCTCAGTTTTTCTTAGAGCTTTAGTCCTGCTCAAGTAGAATCTTAGCTGTCTGTGTACGTCCAAGGAATGCAGAATTCTCTCCCCCTTGTTCTGCGGATTTGGATAAAAGGTTGGCAGATGAATTGTTTGGTTAAGAGCCATACTAGAAACCACCTTAGGCATAAATGTAGGATTTGTCCTCAGTAACACCCTGTCTGGGTAAAATATGACAAAAGGCTCTACAGTCATGAAGGCCTGTAGCTCTGAAACTCTTCTTGCTGAAGTAATTGCTAGTAGCAGAGCTGTTTTCCATGATAAGAACTTTATATCAGTGGTAGCAGCTGGTTCAAATGGAGGCAGGGTGAGCTTTTCCAATACATAATTGAGGTCCCATACAGGTAATGGTGATCCTTCTAGGAGGCCTTAAATTTTTGGCTCCTCTACGATACTGCTTTAGTAAAGAATGAGAAAAGATTGGTGGCTCTGTATTGTAATGAGCCAAAATGGCAGAGGCATGGATTTTAATTGATGAGAAAGATAGGCCTTTGTCAAGCATCTCAGTTAATTGTAATATCTGAGGAATATTTGGTTTTGCTGTATCAGTTCCTTGTGCTTGATTCCAAGCACAGAATCTCTTCCACTTATCAGCATAAGATTTTCTAGTACTAGGCCTTCTGGCTTCCAAAATGACATCCAACACAGCTTTACTGAGAGGAGTTGTTTGTATAACTACATGATCAGCCATGCTGCCAGGTTCAGTGTCTGGAGCTGATTGTGCAGGATCTGACTGTTTTGCTGGGACAGTAGTTGAGGTCTTTGAGGTAAGGTCCAAGCTGGGTCTTGAGACAAGTTCCTTAGGAATGGGTACCAGTATTGGCGGGGCCAATCTGGGGCAATTAGTATCATCTTTGGTTTCTCTTGTCTGACTTTTAGGAGGAACTTGGGAAGAAGAGGCAGAGGAGGAAAGGCGTAAACTGACAGGTTTTTCCAACTGAAGGATAGGGTGTCCACTTTCCATGCTTGTTTGTGATAAGTCCTTGTGCAGAATCTTTTCAATTGATAATTTTGAGGAGAGGCAAATAGATCTATGTCTGGGCTCCCCCATTTCTCTGTTATGCTGAAGACTTGTGGATTTAGTTTCCACTCGTGGGGGTCCATAAGGTTTCTGCTTAAATCGTCTGCCAGAGTATTTTGCTTTCCTGGCAGGAATTGAGCTTGAAGATGTATTTGGTAGGTCAAAGCTGTGTCCCACAGTGCCATGGCTAATCTGCAAAGGGGGGTAACGAGTGTGTGCCCCCTTGCTTGTTTATGTACCACATGACCATGGTGTTGTCAGTAGTTGTCCTGGATGAAGTAAGTCCTTGAAGGCTGTTAGGGCATTTTGAACAGCTAGCATCTCTTTCTGGTTGATATGTAGATGCATTTGTTTTGGGGTCAATATGCCCTGAATGCATCTTCCTGCTATGTGCCCCCCCCCGGCATAATCTGATGAGTCTGTTATTAAGGTTTGGCTGGCAGGGGGTAGAGTGAAGGCCCATCCCATGTTTTGGTGACATGCCTTTGTCCACCATAGAAACTCCTGTTGCAGGCAGGGTATGAGAGGAATCATTGTTTCCAGACTGTGAGATTGTTGACTCCATAAACTTTTTAGGTACCATTGATGTTTCCTCATATGCAGTCTTGCATATGCAATCAGTAGGATGCAGGATGCCATGAAGCCCAAAGCCTGCAGAATTTGTCTTGCAGATAACTGGGTTTTTGTTGCCATCAGTTTGAAGTAAGTAGTCAGTTGCTTTTGCTTGTCTGGCGTGAGGTAAGTCATCTGGGCAGTTGTATTCAAGCTTGCACCCAGGAATGTTATCTTTCGAGAGGGTACCAGTTGTGATTACTTTTCGTTTATTGTGTACCCTAGGCAAGTTAACAACCTTTTCACAAACGACAGGTGTTGAAGAACAATGTCTTTGCTCTCTGCTTGAATGAGACAGTCGTCCAAGTAAGGGTATATTTGTCTGCAAAATGTTGTCCTTTCTTGGTACCAAGAACAGTCGAGTAAAAACCTTGTCCTTTTTCCTGTTCTGGTACTGGCTGAATGGCCCCCATATCCATGAGGGACATAATCTGTTTCTGTGCCTCTGCCCACTGATTTTTGGGTAGGTCTGGCCAACCATTTGCCATTGGCAGAGTGTGGAAATGGAATCTGTATCCCCGTGATACTATGTTTAACACCCACTTGTCCTGGGTTATTAACTGCCAATTTTGAACAAAAAGTGCTAGTTTTCTCCCTAAGGGTGCTGTCAAAAGATAAGTGCTTTGTGTAGGCAGACGGAAGAAATTTGGGACTGTTTTCTGTAGGTTTGCACTTTATCTCCTCCAGATTTGGAGGTAGAAGCACCCCATTGCTTTGACCTGTATGAATCTTGCGCCTGGTATCTGGAACCCTTAGGGCATCTGGATTTGCCCCTTTGAGCTCTGTCTGACACAGTAAAGGTCCAATTCTTTGTAGGCCAGTGTCTACTGAATCTTGGTGGCTGCACTTGTAAGAAGTCTTTAGCAGTTTGCATAGACTTAGCTTTGTCTTCCATTTTCTTTAAAACCTTTTCTGCCTTAATACCAAACAGAGTATCATGCTGTAAAGGTGCATCTAGCAATTTAGCTTTAACATGATCAGGCAAATTCTGTACCTTTTAGCCAGGCATGCCTCCTAATCACAGATCCAGTAACTGCGACCCTACAGGAGGCCCCTAAGGAGTCAAAACCACATTGCAAAGTATGTTTTCCAACCTGTTCAGCTGCATGCAAGAATTCCTGCAATTCTTTATTTTCTGCACATTCAGAAATCAACATAATTTTCTGTTTCAGTAATCCCATAACATGTTGTTGATACTTAAGAATATGAAATTGACAGTTTAAGGCTCTGATTGCCAAGTTTGCAGATGTATAAACCTTTTTTCCCCATCTGTCCAGTGTCCTTGAATCTCTGTCAGAGGGGATAGGATTTTTTGCAGTTGAGGCCTTAACTCCCTTTGGACCCTGTGAAATGGTTTCAGGATCAGCAGCAGGGTTTCTAAATAAAAATTTATGTGAGTTTGGGACCCTGTAATATCTGTCAGGCTTACTGGGAGCTGGAGGTAAGGAGTCAGGGGTCAAGCTGGACTCCGAAAACACATCATCCACAATGTCTAAAACAGGGGGAATGGCCAAAGGCCTGTGCTGAGGGAGAAGGAAATCCCTGAGCCTCTTTTTTTGATTCTGAGAAGTCTTGACTCTCCCAGTGAAAATGCTCCCTCAAAGTATGCATGGTTTCCCCAAATGAATAATCCTCAGGAGGAGGAGGAGCACATGGTATAGACTCCTCTGCATCAAAATCCTCATAGGGAGGTATAGATAATTCCTGATCAGAAGAGGAATCAGAAGAAATGGAAACCTGATCTGAAGATTCATAATCAGTATCTTGCCTAGGCCTCTTATATGGAGGGGGATGGGTACCCCTGATCAAGGTAATAAGGTCTTCAGCCATTTGGATCATCTGTTTTTTAGGCATAGAGGCCTGTGCATGTGGCTCATACGTTGGTTTTTTTAGTTTTAGAAGTTGCTTTTGTCTTTAGTTTTGCAGCTGTTGTCAGTTTGATATGCAAATGTTGAGGTCTGAAAACACCCTCAGAAGCCGGTGCCTGCTCAGTGGATCCAGACCCATCCGAGGGAGATACGTCCATCGGTCCAATACCTTGAGTATCTTGCGGCATGCCTGACTCCACATGGGTGTCGGTAGAAGCCTGCGACTCGAAGGTAGCAGGTATCAGGGGCTGCGAAAGTGCCTCACTGAGTACTGGCTAACCGGCGACTGGCTTAGGAGAAGCTTTGTCGTCAATTTTGGATCTTGACTGCCTTTCTCTGTCCTTTTCTTTGCGTTTTTTATGTACTCTGGTAGTCTGATTGCTATCCTACGACATTTCTGGGTAGTTAAATCTGTTTCCAAAATACTGAGAGACAAAAATATACCGCCGCTTAATAGTGCGTTGGTTAAATCTAGCACAAAACCGACAGCCAGGCATGTTGTGATCAGGGCCTAAGCAAGGAATACAGTATAAATGGAAATCCTTATGAGGTATTTGCTTCCCACAAGTAATACAATTATTAACTTTTTTTGACATCGGTATGGAGCAAGAAAAAAGTTTCCCCAACGGGGTACTTTGGTTTAGTGAAGACTTCGGTTCTGAAACACAAACTAGAATATTTCAGTAGTGGGCTGACCGGCACTTGTGAAATACTTCTGCTTCGGGCACCTCGCGGCAAGAAAGACTAAAGAAAATGGCATCGGCTGCATGTTTTATACCCCTGACGTCATGGAAGAGGAGACAGCAACTGACGCAGGACCCAAGACTTTGGAATTCAGGCTGACTGAGGGCAACCTGCCAGCAGATTATCCAAATGTAATGACTGCAACAGTGAAACACGAAGAACATCAGAGGATCACTTCTGAACCCAACCAGTAAGAATGAAGGCGAGATGGTACAACTTCACATCTGTCCTTTCAAAAATCTACTACAAAACACACTCTCAAACACACAAACATTAACAATGGTCTTAAATTATTAAGAAATACGTAAAAAGATTACACCAAGGCCTGCAAAAAACACTTAACACTAGCTATAAAAATTACTTCAAACTAACCTAACACTATGCTATGCTATAACAAACTAAACTATATCTAAAGGGAGGAGTTGCGAAGGAAATCAAGCAAAAAATATTTTACTTTTTGTGGCACAAATTCGAGAGCTCCCAGATAACACATCTGGATGGAACAGGTGGCAAAAGAGATCTGAGACATTTTACACAGAAAAAGGGAACTGTGGGTAAGGGAGGAGTTCGAATCTTGGATGCAAAGTTCTGAAAGAAGGCGCGCAGATTGGATCCAATCAGATCCGTCAACCCAAACATCAAAATGGACAAAACAGACATCAGATCCATGGTTTTACAAACTTTGCAAAAATCAGTCTCAAAAATAACACTTTTCTGTAACACATCATTAATTTTTACATCAGAGTGTATACTACTGCTTCTAAATATAAAATCTGCAACTCTTTGTCTTTTATGATAACAGTATGTATATCTTATCACCTGTATGCATTCAATGGTGTATGGGTACCATGCTTATATAACTAGATGTGTGTCCTTAACTGTTACTGAAAGTAGGTTGATATAGTAAGTACCATACAGATACTCGGCTAATAACTGACAAAAACTCATTACAGATGGCATGATAATATTCAAACGGTGTTAGTGATGGCAGGTTGATACTATAACTAATGCACAGGTATCCTTATAATAGACACGTACACAACCCTAACTGTTACTGCAATTATGCAGATATGATAAATGCTGTACAGGTACCCTTCTAATAGTGAGATGCATACTCCTGAATGTTTCCAATACATACAGATTATGGTGTCAGCAGTTTGAGAAACTTTTACATGCCAGTACTCCAATATTTCAAGTGAAGCATAGAGGACAGCAGTGATATTTTTACACAATATGTTACATTAACTGTGATTACCAGAATTATGCCTGTACAGCATATTACAGTATTACCTCCCCCCCCCCCAATGTGCCCACTTATTTGTGGAGGTATGAAGCTGCAATGCCATTTAAAAGGAATAATTAAATCATTTCAGTAATGTGCATGTTCAAATCTTTGTGCTTTATAGATTCCTAGGAGATTACTAGGCTAATGGCTTAAAAGCCTAACTGATATAGCCCGATTTTACCCAATATATGGCCTCTAGGGGCAAAAGGATGGCATGAGTTTGTGCCTATGCCTTCAGTTTCTTATACATTGCCCGTGTCCATAAGGGGCACAGGTGCTAGCTCAGATGTGAATATGCAATTCTCCATCCATTGATCCAAAAGTACAGTTGTGTACCTACCATAAATTTAGATGTTCAAGTGTATTCACTGTTGCAGTCATTACTCTTGGGTTATCCTGCTGGCAGGCTACCCTCAGTCGGCCAGAATTCCAAAATCTAGGTCCGGCATCGGTTGCTGTCACCTCTTCCCTGATGTCACTGCGTCAGGGGTATCAAAGATGCAGCCAACACCATTTTCTTCAGTTTTTCTTGTCCCAGATGTCAGGTGCCCCAAATTGGTAGGCTGAAAAATATCCCAATAAGAAATGCATGCACAAAAATAACATTTCCTTCATCTACAAGCAAATACACCAAAAAGGTTGTATAGGATAGAGAAGTGCAGATAAGTCCCAGCAAAGAGAAGGGAGGTAGTGGGTGGGTAACCTGGACTGCAACAGTGAATTCACTCGAACATCTACATATATGGTAGGTAAACAACTGTACTATGTTCATTGTGTTTCACTGTTGCAGTCATTACTCTTGGGTAGAATCCCAAAGCTGAGGATGGGTGGCTGGGCTAAATAGGATTAGGAGAGGCTATGAGGCCCTGCAGAACTGCAGTGGCAAAGCCTGCTCTGGAGTTAGAGTAGAGAGGCAAGTGGCAGTGCTTTGTAAAGGTGTGCACTGAACTCCAAGTTGCAGCCTCTAAGATATCTTTGGTTGTTACTCCTCTGAGGAAGGCTGCTGAAGTGGCTGCTGCTCTGGTGGAATGAGGCCTAATGTCCTTAGGCACTGATTTGCCATGTTGAAAATAGCAGAAACGGATCCAATTGCCTATCCATTTAGAAATAGTCTGCTTTGAGATGGCCTTTCCTTGTGATCCTGCAGCATATGACACTAAACGTTGCTCATTCTTTCTGAAAGCTTTAGTTCTGTCCAAGTAGAAGCGTAACTGCCTGTGTATGTCCAAAGAATGCAGAATTTTCTCACCCTTGTTCTGTGGATTTGGGTAAAAGGTAGGCAAGTGAATGTTTTTTTTTGAGGGCCACACTGGATACCACCTCAGGTATAAATGTAGGGTTTGTCTTCAGAGAAACCATCTGGATGAAAAATGATGAAAGGTTCCACAGCCATGAGTGCTTGTAACTCCGAGACTCGCCTTGCAGAGGTTACTGCTAGGAGCAGAGCTGTTTTCCAGGATAAGAATTTTATATCTGCTGTTGATGCTGGCTAGAAAGGAGGCAGTGCGAGTTCTTTCCAAAACATAATTGAGGTCCCAGGCTGGAATTGGTGCTCTCCTTGGAGGCCTAATGTTTTTGGCCCCTCTGAGGTACTGCCTTATTAAAGGAGGAGGAAAGATAGGTGGTTCTGTACTGCAATGGGCTGAAATGGCAGAGGCATGAATCTTAATTGATGAGAAAGAAAGGCCTTTGTTCAGCATCTCAGTTAGGTATTGTAAAATCTGAGGTATATTTGGTACAGACATGTCAATGCCTCGGTTCCTGGTTCCAAGCACAGAATCTCTTCCATTTTTCTGCATAAGATTTTCTGGTACTGGGCCTCCTGGCCTCCAAGATAACATCCATAACAGCTTTTGAAAGAGGAGTGTTCTGAATGGCTACATTATCCGCCATGCTGTCAGATTTGAGGTTCTGAGTTGGCAGTGCAGGATCTGATTGTTTTGTTGGGTCAGCAAGTGAGAAGTTTGAGGCAATATCCATTTTGGACCTTGAGACAAGCTCTTTAGGATTGGGTACCAGTGCTGGCGTGGCCAGTCGGGTGCAATCAGTATCATTTTTGGCTTCTCTTGTCTGACCTTTAGGAGTACTCTGGGAAGGAGAGGCAAAGGGGGAAAAGCATATGCGGTTAGATTTTTCCAGCTGAATGATAGGGCGTCCACTTTCCATGCTTGCTTGTGATAAAACCTTGTGCAAAATCTCTGCAACTGACAGTTGTGAGGGGAGGTAAATAGATCTGTCTGGGCATCCCCATTTCCTTATCATCATGCTGAAGACTTGTGGATCCAGTTTCCATTCGTGGGGATCCATGAGGTTTCTGCTTAGTTCATCTGCCAGAGTATTTGTTTTTCCTAGCAGGAATTGTGCTTGCAGGTGAACTTGAAAAGCCAATGCTGTGTCCCATAAGGTCATTGCTTGTCTGTAGAGGGGGTAGGAATGTGTACCTCCCTGCTTATGTACCACATGACTGTAGTGCTGTCTGTCTTTATCAGTAACTGTCCTGGATGAAGCAAGTCCTTGAAAGGTGTCAGGGCATTTTGAACAGCTAGCATCTCTTTTTGATTGATGTGAAGATGCATCTGGTTTGCAGGCCATGTGCCCTGAATACATTTTCCTGCCTTATGGGCCCCCCCATGCATAATCTGATGCATCCGTTGTCAGTGTCTGGCTGTGGGTAAACTGAATGGCAGACCCTTGTTGTGGTGACAGGCTTCTGCCCACCATCGAAACTCCTGTTGTAGGCAGGGAATGAGTGCAATTACTGTCTCCAGGCTGTGGCAAAGCAGAGTCCAAACACTTTTCAGATACCATTGTAGTTTCCTCATATGCAGTCTGGCATATGGAATTAGTAGAATGCAGGATGCCATGAAACCCAAGGCCTGCAGGATTTTCCTTGCAGATAAGTGGGTTTTTGTTTCCAATTTCTTGAAGCAAGTAGTCAGTTGCTTTTGCTTGTCTGGCATGAGATAAGCCATCTGGGCAATTGTATTTAAGCTTGCACCCAGGAATATTATCTCTTGAGAGGGCACTAGTTTTGATTTCTTTTCGTTTACTGTGTATCCTACGCCAATTAGTAATCTTTTTACAAACGCCAGATGCTTTAGAAGAGTGTCTTTGTTCTCTGCTTGAATTAGGCAGTCGTCCAAGTAGGGATATATTTGAATTCCTTTTTGTCTGCAAAACGCAATTACTGGTGCCAGGCATTTTGTGAAGACCCTGGGCGCAGTAGATAAGCCAAAGGGCAGTGCAGAGAAATGGTAATGCATTCAGCCAGCTATGAATCTTAGGTATCTTCTGCAAGATTGTCTGATTGTGACATGCAGATATGCCTCTTTTAGGTCCAAAGTTACGAGCCAAGCCCTCTTGCCCAGCATGGGCAGTAGCTGCTGTAGAGTCAACATCTTGAATTTTGGAACTTCCAGAAACGTATTTAGTATAGACAGGTCCAGTATTGGTCTCCAGGTTTTGTCCTTCCTGGGTACTAGGAAAAGTCTGGAGTAAAATCCTTGCCCCTGCTCTTGTTGTGGAACTTGCTGAATGGCCCTTATGTCCATGAGGGCTGTAATTTGCTTTTGTGCCTCTGCCCATTGATTGTGTGGCAGGTCTGGCATGCCCTTTGACCTTGGTAGAGTGTGAAAATGGAACCTGTAGCCTTGGGACACTATGTTCAGGACCCATTTGTCTTGGGTATCCATTTGCCAATTTGATGAAAAAAAGTGTTAGTTTTCCCCCTAAGGGGGCTGTCAAAAGAAAACTGCTTGGAACTGGTAGAGGAAAGTCATTGGGACTGTAAGGTTGTGATTTGTCTTCTCTGCTTTTGGAGGTAGGAGCACCCCATTGTTTAGGCCTGTATGAGCCTTGGGGCTGAGATCTGCCTCTGGGATGCCTGTATCTGCCTCTTTGTAGTCTGTCTGACACTGGAAAGGACCAATTTTTAGAAGGCCAGTTCCTGCTAAACCTGGGTGGCTGTACCTGTAAGAAATCCTTGACTGTCTGCATGGATTTTGCTTTATCCTCCATTTTTTTTCAACACCTCTTCTGCTTTAGTACCAAACAAAGTATCATGCTGTAATGGTGCAGCTAATAATTTTGCTTTAACATGATCAGGCAGATTCTGTTCCTTAAACCAAGCATGCCTTCTAATAACAGAACCTGTAACAGCAGCCCTGCAAGAGGCCTCCAGTGAATCGTAACCACATTGCAAAGTATGCTTACCCACTTGTTCAGTTGCATGCAATAAATTCTGCAATTCCTTGTTCTCTGAACATTCAGTATTTGTCAAAATTTTCTATTTAAGCAGTGACATTAAATATTGCTGATATTTAAGCATATGAAACTGACAATTTAAAGCCCTTACAGCCAGGGTAGCAGAAGTGTAGACTTTTTCCCCCCATCTATCTAGAGCCCTAGAATCCCTATCAGAGGGGACAGGGTTTTTTTGCAGTGGAAGCTTTAACCCACTTGGGACCCTGAGATATAGTTTCTGGGTCAGCAGCAGAGTTTTTACATAGGAATTTATGAGAGTCCGGGACCCTGTAGTATCTGTCTGGCTTAGCAGGTGCAGGGGGTAGAGAGTCAGGGGACAAGCCGGACTCTGAAAATACATCATCCTCAGGAGGAGAGGCTGAAGGAATGGATTCTTCAGCATCAGAGTCCTCATAGGGAAGCATGGAGTAATTCTGCTCAGAAGAGGAATCAGAGGAAATGGATACCTAATCAGAAGAATCATACTCTGTCTCTTGCCTAGGCCACTTATCAGGAGGGGGATGGGAGGCCCTGATCAAAGTAATTAGGTCTTCGTCCATTTTGAGCATCTGTTTTTTAGGCATGGAAGTCTGAGCAGGAGAATGCTGTACTTGTTTCTTTGTCTTTAGAGCTGCTTTAGTCTTTGAAGCTGAAGATGGCTTAATATATAGTTGTGTAGGTCTGAAGACACCCTCAGAAGCCGATGCCTGCTCAGCGGCACCAGACCCATCTGAGGGTATGATTTCCGAGTGTCCAATACCTTGAGTATCCAGAGGCCCAGTCGGCTCCACGTGGGAGTCGGTAGCGGCCTATGGTTCTGAGGTAGCGGGCGCCAGGGGCTGCGAAAGCGCCTCACTGAGAACTGGCGACTGGCCTAGTAGAGGCTTCGTCGTCGGTTTTGGTCCTCGGATGCCTATCCTTGTCCTTGCGTTTTTGTAAACTCCAGTTGTCGACTGGTCCGACGGCATTATATAATTAAATCTTCGGCCAAAGTTATGAAATGCAGAATCGAACCGATGCTTGATAGTGCGTTGGTTAAATCTAGCACAAAACCGACAGCTAGCAACGTTGTGATCATGGCCTAAGCAAGGAATACAGTAAGAGTGAAAATCCTTATGGGGTATTTGCTTCCCACAAGAAATACAATTGTTAACTTTTTCTGACATCGGTCTGGAGCAAGAAAAAAAGTTTCCCCAACGGGGTACTTAGCTTTAATGAAGACTTCGGTTCTGAAATTCGAATTTGAAAATCTCAGGAGTCGGCCGCCCGGCACTTGCGAACTGCTTTTGCTTCCGGCACTGCGCAGCAAGAAAGACTGGAGAAAATGGAGTCGGCTGCATCTTTTATACCCCTGGCACAATGACGTCAGGGAAGAGGTGACAGCAACCGACGCCGGATCTAGACTTTGGAATTCTGGCCGACTGAGGGTAGCCTGCCAGCAGGATAACCCAAGAGTAATGACTGCAACAGTGAAATATGATGAACATCTGCATTTGAAGAGTGCCTGGAATGCTTTGCTTAACGTGAACAGGAAGCATGTTCCAAAGAAGAGGCAATCTCTGAAATGCATATCTGTCTTTAAAGCATATTTTGTTTGAGTCAGTGACTAAGCTTAGACTCCTAGATCGGGTGACTCTCATGCTGATTGACTTGCAGATGTGTAGCCAAACAGCAGGGCTAAAGCTAGTGTTTGTAGGATGCTGACTGGTCATATGTACATGGTTATTGACATAACCCAGCAGTGAGCAGCTGAGGAACTCCAACCATTTCTTCCTCCTTGCAAGACTGATCACAGAGAAAATGGCAGTTTGGGTTTTGATTCTTAACTTGCCTGACACGGAATTATTACTGGGGATTGGTTTGGGAGGGGAAGGTGTTTGCAAACATGGAAATTAAATTACATGCTTTCTGTGTGCCATACAAGGAGTGAAAGGTAAGCATACTGCAAATGTGACTGCCTCCAGGGAAGACCTGATTTCAAAGCTAGCATGAATATTTGCTAGACAAATTAATTCATTCATTTCCCATTTTTGCCCCGCTCAGTTGATCCATTCTTTCCCCCATCATTGTGTGATGGTCATCCATGAGGGGGCCATCATTTAGACAGCCACCAAGGGTGGTCTTACTTCTCCAGATGCACTCAATGAGAGGATGTCCATATGTGGACTGCAAAGAACATCCCCACACTTCTAAAAGGGACTTTCCCTTCAAACAGCCCTGCTTCTTCCTCTGAGGCACTTGGTAATTTCTGTGTTCTCCACTGGGGAAATTGCACAACTTTGTGTTCCCCTAAGTGAGCTCTACCTTCTCCACTCCCCAGGAGTGTCAACTGCAACATGTCTCTCCACTCCACCCCCACCCCCCATCTAACTCCTCCACAGCCAGGGCCACTAATCAATCTACATCACCTGAGTTACAGTAAAGGCTCCATATCTCAGAGTCTTTGAGACACAGTCTTTGTCTGATTTCATTTTGTTAATAAAAATTTTCAAGCTTGTACTAATACCAACAGACCTGCAGTATGGTGCTAGGAACTGGGAGTTAATGGAAGTATTTACATTCTCACTGCTCTAGGTAGGCATTTAGACACCAATTACAAAAACTTCCACATTAATGGGACTGAAAGTGACTGTTGCGATTGTGTACACACAGCACACACACACGTCTCTTTTTACATTTGTTGGTGCACTTCACATATTCTTTAGTAGTACCCTTAAAAAGTCAACCTTTCACATTACTACTGAAAATATCTTTAAAAATATGACTGATAGCCTAATAACTGGTGGGTTGTTGATGGACATAAGGGCCTTCAAAACGGTAAACCATCATCTCTTTCTTAAACTATACAAACTTAACTTTAGGACTAATACACTACAATGGTTTTAAACCTACCTACAAACAGAACCTTACAGGTATATGCAATGTCTAATCCCAAAAATGGTGTAGAATAAAGAACACAAAACCAAAAGAACAATTCTACGGGTACCAGCTCCTCAGAGAAGACACAGATGCAGACAAATTCTATTTAGCGCTTTTATTCTTTTTTTAATAACCACACAAGAACTTCATAAGAATCTAACAACTCAAACATACTGTTTAAAAATGGAGCCAAAACAGTCATGTGGTATGCAAACAACCAATCAATGCATGTCCTTAGGTTAAAAAAAAAAGCAAGTAATGTCTTTCGGCTTTTCCCGGTTAGGGGTTGCCACAGCGGATCAAAGTTCCATAGACTGATTGGCAGTGGTGTTTTTATGGTGTCGAGTTGCTAGCCCAGCGCCCAACCATCAAAGAAGGCGCACACATACACACACATGCACCTACCTGCATGTCTTTAAAACTCACTCAACTGCAGGGAGGACATAAATACTCCGCACAGAAGGAGCTCCAGCCGAGAATCCAACAGGAGAACCTCTTGCTGTGAGGCAACAATGTTAACTGCTGCACCACCACAGAGTGTCCTTGGGTAATAGTAGCTTAAAAAGTGCCTGAACCAAAATATTTTGTATCAGATTTAAGGCAGACTAGATACTATTTAAAACTTTTGTGCTGACAAGAAACATTTACTAAAAATATGAGCACAGAGTCCAGGGTATTTGTCAGCTCTTAACCTGATCTGCCAGTAAGATTCTCACACTCAAGTCATACCTTATAACTCCCTGAAAAGTCCTCCAAACTGACAGCTTCCAGTACACTAAAAGCAAATGTCTTAAAACAAGTACAAATCAATGAATGTTTAGTCAATGCATTGTTTTGATCTTAATTTTTGATCACTAGATTATGCTCGTAAAGTCTGCAGGCAAATTTTCTGAAAGTTTTTCCTACATAAAAGTATGGGCATGTTTCACACTGGGCAACATAAACCACCCCAAATGAATTACAGTCCAATCTTCCAAGGCACCAAAAGGATAGGTCAAGGGCTTGGATGCAAGTACAGGAGGTGTTACCTATGAACCTGCATTGCTTCCATCTCCCACATTCAAGGTGTCTGGAGTGAAATGTCAGTGTTTTGAGATGTGAACCTTTTCTAAAAAAGACAATGTTGTGCAATCTTTTATATATGTACACAAGGCGTTCTCCTAAAGTTTTTTCCAAGTCACTATTTTCTAGAATGATCTTCCAATTATCTTCCAGGGTTTCTTTTATTGCATTCATGTCAACTGTGATCAGTAAAGGGAATGCTCTTCTAAAGGCAGAGTGTCTGAGTTTTGTTTTGGAGTGGGTGTGTAAACATCTGCCAAAAGTAGTTCCATTGCAACTATGTAAAATGGGCTTTGCTCTGCCTAACCTAAGCAGTGAAATTTCATGCTAGATTTTCGTCAGTCAATTGGGGTCATACCTTCGTGCTAAGAAGAACAATCTCAAAGATGCATACTCCTTTAGAAGGGTTGCATCATTGCTTGCGAGTCTGCTCAATCTGCTAAACTGTACTTTAACAATTCCTTTCTTCATATGGAATGGATGCATACACTTCTTATGCAAATACTGGTCAACAAAAGTTTCTTTTCTATGGACTTTGCTCTCCATGATGTAGTTAGTCATATCCAACTTCAAGTTGATATCCAGCCAGTTGATCTTGTTCCCATACCCATTCACGGTGAATTTCAAAAAAAGATGTGGTGTTGTTGAAGTGTGAGTAAAAATTTTTGAATTCTTCATTACCTTTCCGTAAGAAGGCCAAGTCATCCAAGTATCTATGTATCTCCTACTACTTCATAGGTTCATAAGTAAGTACTACTCTAGCTGCCCTTGTGGGCCATTTTAACTACTACTAACATGGGTTCATAGGTAAGTACTAGGCTAGCTGCCCTTGTGGGACACTTTAAGCCTAGCCAACTTCCCTTTTTTGTGCTCAAAATAACTTCTCATTTGGTTACAGATTGGCCTTATCCTTCCCATTGTCGAGAATATATATATATATATATATATATATATATATATATGTATATATATATATATATATATATATATATTACCCCTAATGAGAATAACTGGGATCATACCATAAATAATTGGAGGGAATCCATACATGAGATAAAGCATTTGGGAGCTGCCTCTGTCCAACTGTAGTACAGGGAGCAGTCATAGGGTAAATGTTCTGTTTCCCATCCACAGATTTAAGTTGCACTTAAATATGGATATGGATGAACTTTGACTTATGTGGCTAGGGAATCTGCTCCACAACAGCAACATCCTGCGAGAGATGCAACTGTCCTTCCACACTGTTCTGTTGATGTTGCAAAAGAGGTTCAGACCCTTAGACAGAGGATCAGTGATGGATTGGAGGATGTCTTGTATGCCAGACACAGGTCACCACTTAGCAGTTTGTAGGATACCAAGTATAATGACAGAGCTTACAGTCAATCCATGTAAGACTTGTTGTTTAGGCCCTGTATCCTTTCAGTAAGGTACCTCTATGTATGTTCTACTTGTTGCATCGGTCTGGACCAATACATGCCAAAGGCAGCATTATATTCAATGACTGGCCTAATGAGGGCTGAGCCATACATACAATAATACATGCCAGACTATTACTATTGTACATGATTGCAGTTCTGCTGTTCAGTTTCTCTTGAGACAAGAGTTATGACTGAAAAGGGTCTGCTGACCAGCTCACTCACCCGGTTACCAAATTTTAATAAATAATGTAACACACATAAGATACATTCTCTTGTGACTTTTGGATATCAACACAACTGTCACCATAATATCTACCATAAGGCATAGATGTACAAACACAGGTCTAAGTTCCCTAATTTTAATGAAAATCAAATACAGGTGAAATCAATTTCACCTTTCTTAACACAGGTGTACATGCACATCCACACACAAAATCACTGGTCATATTGTACCAGCCACAAGATAGTATGCATGCAGATCACATAGCTATGTCCTTTGCTTTTGTTCATCCACTATGATAAATTTTGTGCCTCACAGAATACAAAAACAGCTTAGCTGTGCAAGTTGCAAGATGCACATCATCAACAAAGACTATCACATTTTAAATGTTTTAACTATGTTATATAGTTGTGAAGCAAACCTGTTTTTTTGATTAAGTATCCCCACTCGGTTTATAAGGTATACACAGAAGGCAGAGAAATTGCACAATCGCCATCAGCTGATGACACATCTTAACAAAAGTTATTTTTAATACAGGCTCCAGATGGGTGGTGGTCCTATCATTCATCCTGGTTTCCATCTTAAAATTTAAACACACACTTCACCTACTAATGAAATAACAATAATGAGCCTACCTGCAACAAGCCTTCATCGAAACGCAGCACTTCTAGAATATTTTCTGACTGGATGAAAGCTGAGAAAAGAGAGAGAAGGCTGTGATTAAACTTTGAGGTAGAATATTTTCATATACAACATTCACAGCACTTCAGCCAGTCATTGTTTTTGTTCATACTGGACAAAACCAAGCTGTAGAGTTACAAAGCACAGTGCAACATTTTGCACAGGAGTACAGAACTGCAAAAGGGTTAAACATGTATTGCAACCCTACCTACACAAAGCTGGTATTCCTTAAAATTAGCTCTGCAGACTTGAACCAAGTTTTAATACAGGTAAGAAGTGAAGGTGCAGATCACAATGTAAACAACGGGGAGGAAACTAATGTTGGTTCAATACACCAGCAAAGTCATTTGATGTTAACGACCCTTTAAACCATTCTATTTGAAGCCAAATAAGGTCAAGACCCTGCTTTAATCCTGAGATGTCTCAATGGATAATGGACAGTAAAGCAGCAACCACCCAAGTCTTACTTTGTATCAGGTGGCTAGTCAATTTTATCTTAACTGGGTGACTATAAAACCCTCCTTGCTGCCTAGACTTAAGTCATATGCATCATTTACCTCTTAAATTTGCTCCATCATTCTTCCATCTGTCTAAGAAAAAGTACTAGGTACTCATTAAAGTGGATGTTAATGTTAAAAAGGCAAATCTGGGTTGGGAGGGTGGCCTAATGGTTAAGGTGTTTGCCTTACAAACACAAAGTGCAGGATTTGAGTCTCACAAGGGATAACTGGCTAGGCTTACAATGGCTCGCAAGGGCAGTTAGCTTAGTACTAACCTATGAACCTAAGTACATTGTTCTCAGATCCAGACCCAGCTGTGTACATATACGATAGCTACTCATCAGCTTGAATTTCTCTTATCCTTTTTTTTATCTAAAATGCCCATTTCCCAGAAACAAGACAGAGTGTCATGTGGAACACAACACCCCAAAAACATGCCAACTATTGTCCTGATTACATTTATCTTCTGCATTGATGATGGACTGCCCCCAAGCCAACCTGCATAAGTATGTGTACTAGTATGTGGTAACCCACCCCCCCTTTTTGCAGGCTACCACAGATAGAGCAGATGAATCGTCCTTACACTAGCTAACCACATCTACTCCCACAGAGTAACTGATATGATGCAGTAGAATGGGTAAATCCGTTACCAGAGACCATGTCTTTCCCCCACTCACTCAACATTCTGTATGATGCTGAAGAACAATGGCTAGCAACCACTTTCACCAATGGCTGGACAGTCCAGAAATTAACAGCAGTTCTGCAGCATAACCACCCACTTTCAGAATACCAAATGCCTTGAACAAAAGAAAAACAAAACATGAAAACAGTAGCCCCAGAATGTGTACTTCAACCTACATAGAACAAAAAAGTACTCCTTTTCTGTCACCGGTGCTCCATTTCCAAACTCAGATCATAGGAATCACAGAAAATGTAGGACAACTGAGTCTTGTGACCATTTATGCCTTCCCAGTACCCCGTTTGTTCAATTTATGAATACCTGTCCAATTAACCCATTCCTGTTTGACTGGAAATAATGTATCAGACTTCCTGATTTGCCATGGAGCACATTCCAGAGGTGGGAATGGAGGTGCATGATGAACCTAACTTGCCAAAGTATTTTGTTTACTTGTTGATGAAAATTTAAATCTCTGGTTCTGGTATTTGTGGATCTACAAGAGCTCTATGACCACTGGGTCATTAATGGCATGGAAAGCATGACATACATCTTCCCTCAGAAGTCTGTAAGATACTGAACAGAGAGACACTGCCTCGAGTCTTTTCTAGTAGTTTAGGAGTTTTTAAAAAACACTAATGATCTTAGTTAGAAACCTCTGGTATTCTTTCTAGTTTGATAGGTCTAGTGAGGTACATCCCAAAGGGAGCATTGTATTCAATTATTGGCTTAATCAATGCCGAATATAAGGAGACAATGACACTTTTAGATCTGGATATTCCTTGGTAATTAGCTGTAAGTAGAACTTTCTGACTACTATCATTACATGATGTTCAAAGGAGAGAGTGAGTTATCAACCCATGTTCTAAGGTCTTTAACATTCTCATTTTGGAGTAGGAGTGACGTCTATGCTGTATGTTGTGCTGGGGGAGTGAGCGGTTTATGAAAGGTGACAATATTGCACTTTTCTGCATTTGATTTAGGGCTATTTTTAGTACACATCATATTTGTGAGTCTAAGTTCTTGCTAAAGGGCTTGGGTGTCAGAAGGGGGACTTGACAAAGACTCCTAGTTTACAGTCATCTGTAAACTTTGTTAGCCAGAGATCTTGGTTGATGGTGCACTTCCCATATTGTCAGAAAAAAAAAATGCCACACAAAATAGGTTCCAGCCAGTGGAGCACCACTGTTCATCTTCACACTCTTTGAAAAGGCACCCACTACCCACACTGTACGGGGTCTATTTTTTAGCAAATGTACCATCCATCTTACTACATAGAGATCCATTTGTAATGCATTAAGCTTACGAACTATGTTACCATGGGGAATGGCATCAAACACATTGGTCAGGTCATAGTACACTGTGCGGACAACAGCCTGTGTTACTCTTTTGAAGGAGTTATCTATATTCATTAGACAAGATCCAAGACAAACTGCTGTGTCCAGCCTGATGAGATTTTTAATATCATGTTATTGGGTCAGTTATAATATGTTGCATGGTTTTACATGCAAGACTTGTCAAGCTGATGGCTGAGGTTAGTGATAGGGCCAACCAACCTTGTGAAGTGGCATCACTACTGCTGGGCGCCAAACCTCAGGTACAAAGTCAGTGGCTAGTCTCAGGTTAAACGGCTTAATGAGTGGCTCTGCAAAGGCTTGTTAAGCACTGTTTATTAAATAGCCAGGCATACTGCCAGGTCCCACTGACAAAGTATTTTTTGTCTTGAAGAGCACATTCATTACTGATTACTTGGGGGGAACTAAAAGATTCAGGGATAAGTGAGCTTTGGGTAGAAGCCCTCGAGGAAAAACTTGCATTGAATTTATTTGATCAAATACATATTGACAAGTACTACAGTGGAGCAGCTGGTGCCATTATTAATACATTCAGAGCACTGTTGGGTGTAATTTCTTAGTTTTCTACTCTAGGTAAAGGAGGATTTGGAATTGTTCTTGGCTTCAGATGCTAACCTAAGTTTAGAACACGAGATAAAGAAGTTAGGTACTTACCATAACATTCCATGCGAGTTGTTTATCTCACCTTCATTCTTTACTGATGGGTTCAGAGCCAATCCCTCGGCTCCAAGTCAGCACCTACTGCAAAGCTCGAGGATTTCAAGTAGCTCGAGGCCAAGACCCTATCCCATGATGCACCCTGAGTTACCTCAGATCTTGTTAGCTGCGTGAAATAATACCATATGCCATTCTATAACTCCATAACAGAGAAAGTATAGAAGGATTGAGTGACCACGAAGGATCTAACATCTCAGTCTTCTGAAAGCCCAGGAGGGGGTAGGAGGGAGGGGTGTAAGAATGAAGGTGAGATGAACAACTCACATGGAACGTTATGGTAAGTATATAACTTCTTTATGCAAAGTTATTCTATCTCGCCGTTCATTCTTTACTGATGGGTAGCGTCCCAAGCACCATCAACCTCGGGTGTGTCATGGTGAGTATATTTCTCAGGACCATGGACCAAAGTAGGCCCTGTCAACTTTGTAATGAGTGATAAATGTATGAGGTTTTGACTAAGTGGCTGCTGCGCACATGTTATCAATAGGAAGCCTGGCAGAAAAAGCAGAGGATGTAGAAACAGCTCTGGTTGAGTGAGCTTTAATTTTATACTGTAAGGGCATATTGGCAGCTGAATAAACAAAGGTGATACAATCAGATAACCATTTAAACAGTGTTTTAGCCACTGGCCTACTGAGAATGAAACAAAAAGCTGGTTTGATTTCCTGAAATCTTTTGTTCTATTCAAATAAAATCTGAGCTGTCTGTGAACATCAAGTTTGTGCAGCATGTACTCTAAATTGTTGGAATGGTTGGGGAAGAAAACTGGCACATCAATAATATGGTTGAGATTAGTTTCAGTACAAACTTTGGATAAGAAAGAGGGGTTTGTTCGAAGTGAGACTGTCAGCATGGAAAATCAAATTGGGAGGCTTAATGGATAAGGCCTGAAGCTCTGAGACACTGCGGGCAGAAGTAATAGCCACTAAAAAGATGGTTTTCCATGACAAGAATTTGAGGTTACATGAGGAAGCTGGTTCAAATGGCAGAAGAATTATGTGGGTAAGCATAAAATTTAGATTCCATGGAGAATAGGCAGATTTCACAGGTGGTCTGATATGAAAGGTCCCTTTGAAAAAGGCTTTGGATAATTTATGTGACATAATATTCAATCCTTCAAATTCCAGATGAAATTTAGAAATGGCAGCTAGTTGAACACGACTGTTGCTGCTGCAGCTCCTTTATTGAATATCATGGTTAAGAAATCTAGGACAGAGGCCATAGGGGCTTGGTAAGAATCAATATTGTTTTTAGAGGCCCATATAGAAAATGTTTTCCATTTGCTGAGGTACAGCTATCTCGTAGAGGATTTATGAGTTGATAGGAGAATTTGCTTCTTCTCATGAAAAAGGTTATGGAACCTGGCTATGATGGGAATTGCAGCAGCCAAGCTGTCAGCTTCATGGACTGCAGAGAGGGATGAAGTTCCCCCGACGAGTGTGCCAGAAGGTCTGGAAATGGGTCCAGAATCCAGGGGTCCTCCAAAAGATGAGGTCGAAGGAAGGGGAACCAAATCTGACAAGGCCAACAGGGAGCTATTAGAATGATGGTCCTTCCCAGGGCTTTGGCTTTCTGCAACACCTTGGGTATCAACGGGATTGGTGGGAATGCATAGAGGAGACCTGGGGCCAATCGTGAATGAGTGCGTCCCTTGAGGCTTTTCCCAGAGGGGGAATCAGGGCAAAGTAGCTGCTGCATTTGGTGTTCATGTGACAGGCAAAAAGGTTGCAGCAAGGCTGGCCCCACCTGCGGAATATCCTGTCCGCTATTTCCATCTTGAGGGACCACTCGTGGGGCAATAAAACTGATCTACTCGACTTGTCTGCTATCATGTTGGATTTTCCCAGGATGTGCGATGCTAACAGAAAATGCTGGGTGGAAATAGCCCACTGCCATACTTTGAGGGCCTCGCGACAAAGGTGGTAAGATCTGGTTCCTCCTTGTTTGTTCAAATACCAGACCACTGACATGTTGTCCATCTGAATAGCAATCGTACCCAGAGGAAGTGTGTCCTGGAAGTACTGCAATGCCAGAAGTACTGCTCTCATCTCTAGGATACTGATATGCAGAGATGTCTCGATCAGTTCATGTGCCTTGGGCGGTCTTTCCCTGAAAATGCCCCCCCACCCTATCAAGGAAGTGTCCGTGGTCACTGTGGCTGCTGGAGGGGGTAGCACAAATGGGCGTCCTATAGTAACATGAAGTGAGGTCAACCACCACTGAAGATCCTTTTTGCAGGAATTTGTGATCATTATCATGTGAGACATGGGAAGCTCTTGGTAAGACCATTGAGTGAACAGCCGCCATTGCAATATCCGTATCTGCATATGACCTAGTGGTATGGCTAGAATTGCTGCTGCCATCATACCTAACAATTTCAGAACTTCTGATACTGGTGCTTTGTTTCTGGATATTAGAATGTGGACGTGCTGACGAAGAAGTAAGACTTTTCTACTGGAAGTCTTAGCGTGGTGGTAGTGTCCAGTTCTGCTCCGATAAAGACGATATGCTGCGATAGCGACAAGGCAGATTTTTCTGAGTTTATTGTAATGCCTAGCTGATTGCAGAGTGACAGAGTGGACTCCCTGGTTTGAATAAGTTGATGCCTGGTGGTGGCAGTAAGGAGCCAATCGTCTAAACACTTGGAATCCTAAATGTCTCAGGTGAGTCGTGACCACTGCCATGCATTTGGAGAACACTCTGGGGGCTGTAGTGAGACCAAAGGGCAGGGCTCAAAACTGGTAATGACGGGCTCCTAGCCGGAAGCGTAGATGATCCCTGGATGGCCTGGCCATTTTTACGTGGTAGTACGCATCCTGGAGATCTATCAAGCACATCCAATTGCCTTTCCCTACGAAGTGAAGTATTGACTAAAGCGTGCAAGGGATCAGTGGGAGAGTGGTCTCTAGGGACTGAGTGTGTTGACACCAAAGGTTAAGTACCACTGAAGCTTTCTCATGTGAAGCCTGGTGAGAGGGATGAGAAGGATGGAAGATGCCATGTATCCCAGGGCTTGCAGGAACCTCCTCGCAGTGAGGTAACTTTTGGAAGCCAGCTGGGTGAAGTAGAGAGGCAGGAAGCTCTGCTGTTCTGGGGATAGGAAGGCCATCAGGGTTGCTGTGTCTAGCACAGCTCCCAGGAAAACAATTTTCCTGGTGGGGTTTTGCTTTGATTTTTTTCTCGTTGATGGTGAACCCTAGGGAAGTTAGGAGTTTTTTGACAAAGAGAAGATCCTGGAGCAACTTTTCTTTGCTGTTCGCCTGAATGAGGCAGTCATCCAGGTAAGGGGAAATCTGTATATTTCCCTGAATGCAGAATGCTACAGCCGGGGCCAAGCATTTGGTGAGTACCCTAGGAGCAGTAGATAAGCCAAAGGGCAGTGCAGAGAACTAAAAGTGTTGATCGCCTGCTCCGAAGCGCAGGAATTTTTTGCACGATTCCCTGATGGGGATGTGGAGGTAAGCATCTATTAGGTCTCATGTCACCAGCCAGGCATTTTGTGTGAGCATTGGCAGCAGCTGCTGCAAGGTTAGTATTTTGAATCTGGGGACCACCATGGAGGTGTTCAGTTTGGATAGATCCAGGATGGGATGCCAAGTGCCCTCTTTTATGGGAACAAGGAATAGCCTAGAGTAAAAACCTTTTCCTGTTTGATTCGGAGGGACAGGTTCTACTGTCCCCTGGGATTTTAGTGTTTTTACCTGTTTTAATGCCTCTGGTCACTGGATTGGGGGAAGGTCTGGGTACCCTCTTAGAATTGGGAGTTCGCTGAAGGAGAATCTGTATCCCTGAGAAATGATTTTTAATACCCATTAGTCCTTGGTTATTGAGATTCAATTGTCCTTGAAGAGGGTGAGCCTTCCTCCTATTTTCAGATGAGTGAAAGGAGGGCGGAGGGGGGCGGGAGAGTCATTGCGAGTGCTTACCACAGAAGCTTGGCTCAGAACTCCCTGCCTTAGAGGCAGAAGTGGTCCATTGTTTGCTTCTTTGCTGGCCCTGGGATTGGGGCCTGGATGTCCTGTCCCTGCGGGGCTTACTTTGGCCCATTGCTTAGAGGGGAAGTTCTTGCTGAATCTGGGTGGTTGAACTTGAAAGAACTCTTTTACTGCTTGCACAGATTTTGTTTTGTCTTCCATCTTTTTAAGTACCATTTTTGCTTTTTCCCCAAACAGGCATTCCTTATCTACGGGTGCATCAATAAGTTTAGACTTGACATGATCAGGGAGAGGTTGTTCCTTCAGCCATGCATGTCTTCTAATAACGGATCCTGTCACTGCTGCCCTTCTACAGGCTTCTAGGGCATCATATTGACACTGTAATGAGTGGTTGGCCACTTGACATGCAGAGTGTAGTAATTCTGCCAGCTCTTTTGAGTTGGCACTGTCAGGAGAAGTAGCAGTCTTTTGTTTTAATTGTGTTGTTGATATTTTAATACATGGAACTGACAACTGAGTGCTCTGATAGCTAAGGTTGCAGAGGTGTATACTTTCTTACCCCAGCTGTCCATAGCTCTGAAGTCTTTGTCAGAAGAAAGAGGATTCTTGCCAGAACTAGTCTTAGCTCCTTTGGGTCCCTGTGTAATGACCTCCGGGTCTGCAGCAGGGTTCCTCTACAGATATGTGTGAGAATCAGGTGCTCAGTAGTACCAGTCAGGTTTAGCTGGAGCAGGAGGCAGGGCATCAGGGACTAAACTGGATTCAAGGAAAACATCACCCACCACTTCTAGAATAGGTGGGATGGCCAGGGGTCTGTGCTGGGGCAGGTCCAGAAACTCTCCAAGTCGTTTCTTTGACTCTGGGAAGTCCTGAGATTCCATTGAAAATATTCCCTGAGGAAGTGTAGGGTTTCCCCGAAGGAGAGGTCCTCTGGAGGGGAGGCAGAGGGAACAGATTCATCTGCACCCGAATCCTCAAATAGTTAAGGGCCGTTGTTCCTCTTCAAAGGCAGAATAATCAGATTCCTCAGACTCTTGGTCTGTCAAATTCTGAAGAAGGAAGCTTTTTCCTTTTTGGAGTGGGGGGGTTGAGTACCTTGGATAAAGGAGAGGAGATCCTCTGCCATTTTAAGCATTTGAGCTTGGGGTGGGGGAGCAGTAGCAAGATGGTGGCTAGAAGCAGATTTCCTAGAATTGGCCTGGCTTCAAGGCCGGAGACAATCTGGCAGTCTCTGTGAAATGGTAGTCGGAAGAGATGATGTTGTTTTTTGTCTAGAATCGGTAATGTGAATGACCTCCTCGGAAGCTGGTGTCTGTGTCGCTGCTCCGGACCCAACCGATGCAGAGACAGCCAAAGGCTCGGAAGACAAAGTGGATTTCTGCAGCATACCGGACTCCGAAAGGGTCTCGGCAGAGGCCTGCATAGAAAGCAAGTCGGGCTTCAGGGGCTGCAAAAGCGCCTCACTGAATTCCGGAGAACTGACTACTTGCTTAGCAGTAGCATCATCGGAAGGCTTAGCCTTGTGTGGCCTGTCTCTATCTTTACGTTTTTTCAGAATGTCAGCGGATTGTTGGATGACGGGTGCCATATCGGAATTCAAAGACGGAATACGAAAATAATTGCCTACAAAAAGAGCTCTACAGCGAATGGTTCTCGCACTAAAGAGGGCACAGAACAGGCAACAAGGGAAATTGTGGTCGGGGCCTAAACAAGTGATGCAGTAAGAATGAAGGTTTCGGTGTGAGATCTTCTTTCCACAGGTGAGACAATTGTTAACTTTTTTGGACATCGGTTAGAGCAAGAAAAAAGGGCCCCTAACGGGGTACTTAGCTTTAGACGTTTTCTGCTGAAATTCTACTTCTGGTAGTGACCAACCGGCACTTGTGCAAACTGATTCTGCTATGAGCTTCACTGCAAGAAAGGCTGAAGCAATGACGTTGGCTGTCTTGCTTTATAGTACTGACGACCTGATGTCAGACTACAGGTGACAGCAGCTGGCGCAAAAAAACATTGACATTGGTATTCAGGCCAGCGGAGGGCTACCACAGCAGGGATAACCAACAGGTGATGACTACAATAATGAAACACAAAGAAAATGTTAAGGTTAGCGAGTATGTCAAGGAGAAAAGGGGGAGAGACTGTATTGCATGATTTGGAGATATCTAGGAATAAGCATGACACCAGTTTATCATCTCTGGCCAGAGAGATAGTGTTGATAAAGGATAGGAGGGCAGTGGTTGTGGTATGTTTTGGACGAAAGCCGTGCTGTGTGGGAGTGAGCAGATTTTCTTACATCAAGTGCCCCATGACTTGCTTATATATGCATTTTTCCAGTATTATTGAGAGAGGTGAGAGGATGGTAATAGGACTGAAATTAGGAAATCAACAGGAAGCGGTTGTAATACACACTTTTACTGTCACATTAAGCGCTTTCATCTGCATAAGTATTTATACTTCATCAGAATAACATCAAGTCAGAGAAAGCCATCTTAAAATAAAATTAAAAGCCACATGACTGAATCACATTGAACCCAATTACATTCTTAAAGGTCCCATTAACATGTGTTAATCATAATTTTATTTAAGCTGGCGGACGAAAGTGCTTAATGTGACAATAAAAAGGTGTGTACTACAACTGCTTTGAGTGCTTTCATGTTAATTTTCTTGGTTGGATTTATGTTCAACTGTGTTTTAGGACTGAAATTAGAGATTTCTGTGGAGTTACCTCCTTTGTGTATAGGTCGGGTACGGAATTCTTTCCAGATAGAGGGAACTTTTGATTTGGACATAGAATGGTTTATCATTATAGAGACTAGGAGGGCAACAGAGTCTGCTGCTGTCTGAAGAAAGTAGGAAGATATATTGTCAGCAAATCTAGAACAGGGTTTTAATTTGCACAGTAGAGATTTAATGTAGCTGGTAGGAAGTTCTTTAAGGAAGAATTTTTAGTAGAGTTATGTCTAGAGGAGGGATCAGGTGGACTTGTGTTAGAATTAGAGGGAGCAGGAGTTACCAACTTGCTAATGGAGTCAATGAAATAGGAAATGAAGATAGAGGCAGTTTCTAGGAGTGTTTGTTGGGCAGCGATTAGGAGATGAGGGGTTACCAGGATGTAGTATTTGATTTACTGAGTGCCACAATTTCTTGAGATTTGACCTTTGTGAAGTAGATGTGTTGTTATAAAAATCTTTTTTTTTTTTTGTTTTTATCTTTGTTGACATTTTTTGTAAGGTTTCCGGGTTCTTTATATTTTTAAGTGGTATAGGAAGCTATGGTTCCAGAAGTATCATTCTATCAGTAGAATGGACTGAATAGTGACCATTCGGAACTTTGGCTGTCTAATGGAGTCATTCAAATTGCCAAAATCCAAAATAGGTCTTGGGTCCCAGTTTTTCTTTGGCATCAACAAGACCTTTGAGTAAGTTGCAAATCCTTGCTGGTCTGGGGACCCATACAGATGACTCTTTTGGCAAGGAGTTTTTCTATTTCTGTAGCAGCTGCTTTTCTCTGACTGTGTGGAATTGTCTGGGATGTTTGCAGATTGATTTAGGGGCTGAAGTAAAAGGCTATGCAATAACCTCTGGATATGATCCTCTGCACCCAAGTACTTTACTGATGTCTGTCCAGGTTTCTGGGTGCAGGAATAAGCATCTCCGACTGCCTACACAGTGAAGCAGTGGGGCAACCTTGCAGGAGAGCAGATAAGGCTTTTCAGAAAAAGGACTTCTGAAGCCCTGGTTTGTGGGCCTCCTCTGCCACATGGGTAAGGTCTACCATCTGAGTTCTCCCCTGTGCTGCTGGGGGACCTGTCCCCATATTACGCCCGAGAAGGACTTGCAACTTACAGAATCATACCTTCCTACACCCTCTCTGCTTTCAAGAAAAAGGTCCTTTGAGGGGTACAGAAACATATCCCTATGGCAGACGATGTCTTCTCATCTTGCTCACTCCTAGAGAGGATTTCTTTCACCTTGGGGCAAAATAAAGTGGATCCATCAAAAGCAACATTGATGAATAATGACTTGACAGACTCCACAAAATCACAGGGGCGCATCCAGCAGTGCCCTCTCATGGCAATTCATGAACCTGCAGTTTTCAAAGCTCCCTCTGAGAAGAGAGAAATCAGCCTAGCGGAGGCATCCAACAAGGACTGTAGGGTGCCCAGTTGTGAAGAAACATTCATGTCCTCCATGGACATGGACCCCAAGAGGGCAGTGGAAAACTTCTTGAACAAGTCCTTCTGGAATCTCTTGGTGTGTGCAAAATAGTTCAACAACTGGATAGTGAAGGATGCAGATGCATAAACACGCTTCCCAAACCTGTACAATTTGGGGGATGGACAGAAGAACTCTGTTCGGCAAGTTCTTTCTTGGTGCTACCACCACAGCATCTACTGGGGGACCCTTGCTCCAATGGACTCAATCCTTCGGTGCAACAATGTATTTATCCATCTTCTTGGTGATGGGCTTTGTGACATCCGGATCCTTCCAAGCTCAGTGGAAGCTCAGGTCCACCATCTCATGCACTGGAGGGGACTACCCAGGAAATACGTGAGCCAGCTCAGAAAGCATCAAGGGACAGTGACTCCCTCCTGGGAAGTGGGAGGGGGGGGTCGGAATATTAACCACCTTTCTGTCTCAAAAGTTCAAGTATTTCACAGAAGACACCCTCAAAGGGTGATCTGGGGGGGGCAGGATGAAGAGACTTCAGGACCAAAGTAGACAATTACACAGGAGGTGGACCCGAAGGGAGCAAGTATGCCTTGCCACAGCGGTGGAAAATGCTCTGTCCATGGGAGAAACAAGGGTCACTTTGGTAAGAGCTGAAAACAACTGCCCAGGATGGCTCAGAGCCTCACCATGTTCCTGCCTCAAAGCAAAGGTTGAAGCTGAGCTGTCAAGTGCCAAGGCCCCAAAAACATCTGAATTAAACCCAACCCCCCGGAACTGACACAGACACTATGGCTCCAACATCCTTCCAGCTCCATTAGAGCTGACTGGATCAGAGATGTAGTCCGAGTAAACAAAAGCCAGGCCTTCTAATCTGAGACAGACAAACTCAGAGCTCTCCAGTCCGATGGCTCTGAAACCAGAGGTCAGATCAGAGTAGGAGTCAACAGCTGGGTTTGGGCTGGTGGGAGACTGAGCCAGTAAAACTCCCAACTGAATTTGGGCCCAGAGAATTTCATCACCCTGTCCACAGGCACTTTGGTTAGGCTCCTAGATGACCTGAGGGATGAAAAGGTTGAGGGTGGCCTGGAAGTCCTCTGAGTGGGGAGGAGAATGGATCCAAGAAGGTATTGGCTCTGGAGTGTAACTACAGGAGCGATGGACCAGTGATTTAGTTTGGACTCTCAGTGGATCTGATGAACCAGACAGATCCAAAGGCTTAGAAACTTTTTCAGACGAAGCTGAACCCAAAATGCAGGAAGGAGAATGATCAGGGGGATAACTTCCAGGATGCCTTGCCATCAGTTGATGAATCCCCCTTGGTCTTCTCAGAAGATCTGTTAGAAGGAGGGGGAGCTCCAGATGATGAATTAGTCGTAGATGTGGAAGGTAACAACCCTTCCGACGCTAGTTTGTTACAGTGATCAACCAGCACTTGACGATTAAAAAGTACAGTTGTGTACACTTTCCATACATGTAGATTCACTGTTGCAGTCATTAAATTTGGGTTATCTGCTTTCAGTAGCCCTCAGTCGGCCTGATTAACAAAGTCTTGGGTCCTACGTCAGTTGCTGTCTCTCCTTCTGTAATGTCAGGTTGTCAGGGGTATAAAAAGTATAGTTTTGTACCTACCATAAATGTAGATGTTCGAGTGTTCACCCTGCCGCAGTCATCACACTTGGGTTATCCTGCCGTCAGGCAGTCCCGCAGTCGGCCAGAGTTCCAAAGTCTTGGTCCGGCATCAGTTGCTGTCGCTTCCTCCCTGATGTCAGTGCGCCAGGGGTATATAAGAGGCATCCGACGCTATTTTCTTCAGTTTTTCTTGCCCCAGATGTCAGGTGCCCCCAATAGGTAGGCAATACATATTGCTATATAAAAATATACAAGTAAAAATAAAACAATACTTTCAGTCACAAGCAAATACACCACAGAGGTTGTATAGGATAGAAAGGTATGGTTAAGTCCAGCTAGTTCAGAAGGGATGGAGGGAGGGTAACCTGGACTGCAGCAGGGTGAACAGTCTAACATCTACACTTATGGTAGGTACACAACTGTACTATGTTCATCGTGTTACCCTGCTGCAGTCATCACACTTGGGTTGCATCCCAAAGATAAGGATGGGTGGTGGAGTTAAACAGGGTTAGAAGAAGCTAGTAGGCCCTGCAACACAGCAGTGGCAAAGCCAGCTTTAGTCTTAGAATATAGAGGTAAGTTATAGTGTTTGGTGAAGGTGTGCACTGAACTCCAAGTTGCAGCTTCCAGATTATCCTTGGTTGGCACCCCCCTGAGAAAGGCTGCTGATGTAGCTGTAGCCCTGGTGGAGTGGGGCCTAATGTTAGCAGGTACCGGTTTCCCATGATGCGTGTAGCAGAAATTAGAAGTTATGTACTCACCATAACGTTCCATCTGAGTAGGTGTATTCATTTGTCTGCAACCTGTGGGTTATGGATCCGATATCGGATCTGAACCGGCATGGTTTACCAGCTATGGATCCAAGCTCTCAGCTCCTCCCCTCACCCATAATACCCTGCTCTACCCTCATGACCTCAGATCGAGTTTGCCAACAGCAAGAACACCCTGAAAAGGGTAACACATAATATGCAGGAAACTGAAAGGCCAGGGGGATAGGAGGGCGGGATGGTTGCAGACAAATGAATACACCTACTCAGATGGAGCGTTATGGTGAGTACATAACTTCTAAATCTGAAGTAGGAGATTCATTGTCTGCAACCTGTGGGACAGAGTCCCCAGCTACCTGAATCTTGGGCGCCATCATGGAAGGATATTCCGGAGCACCGGAGCCAAAGGATGCTCTACCCTAGATGCAAGATCCAACTTGTAGTGGGAAATAAAAGTATGAGATGAAGCCCACGTGGCTGCTGCACAAATATCATCTAGAGGAATCCTAGCCTTAAAGGCTGCCGAGGTAGATACTGACCGGGTTGAATGGGTGTGTACACCCTCTGGTGCGGGCCTTCCTGAAGCTTGATAAGCCAATAAGATACACTGTGAAATCCAGCGAGACAGAGATACTTTAGAAATTGGCTTGCCCAAATTAAATTTAGCAAAGGAAATGAACAGCTGGTCGGATTGCCTATGGCCAGCCGTTCTGTTTAGATAAAATCTAAGTTGCCTGTGAACATCTAAGGAGTGAAGCTTGTATTCACCTTTGTTTTCATATTTAGGAAAGAAAACAGGGAGGTTAATGGATTGATTAATGTTTGCTTCAGAAGCTACTTTAGGGAGAAAGGACGGGTTGGTCCTGAGGTAAACACAGTCCGGATGAAAGACCAAGTAAGGAGGTTTAGCTGATAATGCTTGGAGCTCTGAAACTCTCTTGGCCGATGTAATGGCTACTAAAAGGGCCGTCTTGAAAGACAAGAATTTGAGCTCCACCGTAGCCGCTGGTTCGAAAGGGGGGGGGGTCAAGGCCTGGAGAACTAAGGAAAGATTCCCAGGAAGGAACCGCTTGTTTTACAGGGGGCCTGAGAAGGAAAGTACCTTTAAGGAGAATTTTACACAACTTGGCTGACATGAGTGGACTAGAGTCATGACCAATGTGATAATGTGAAATTGCCGCCAGTTGTACTTTGACTGTGGAACTGCTGGCACCATCGTTAAAAAGAGTGGTTAAGAAATCAAGCACTAAAGGGAGAGGAACCGTGAAGGGATTCAGGCCTTGCCGCTCCGCCCACAAAGAAAACCGTTTCCACTTGCTGCTGTAGACTTTCCTAGTGGATGGTTTATGAGCTGCCACCAGGATCGCCTTACCTACACTTTCATACAAATCAACCAAAAAAATATTTAAATTTTACAATTTAAATGCTGAAAACTATCACTTAGCTGGAGAGCTGGAAAAACAATCTGGTCACCATGCGCGGCAAACGAGATCTGGGGTCAGGAGGGTAGAGCAGGGTATTATGGGTGAGGGGAGGAGCTGAGAGCTTGGATCCATAGCTGGTAAACCATGCTGGTTCGGATCCGATATCGGATCCATAACCCACAGGTTGCAGACAAATGAATCTCCTACTTCAGATCATATGTAATGTCCTATCCATTTTGAAATGGTCTGTTTTGAGATAGCTTTTCCTTGTGATCCTACAGCATATGCTACAAAGAGCTGGTCAGAGTTTCTGAAAGCCTTAGTTTTATCCAAGTAGTAACGTAATTGTCTGTGAATGTCCAAAGAGTGCAGGAGTCTTTCTCCTTTGTTCTGAGGATTTGGAAAAAAGGTGGGCAAATGAATGGTTTGGGTTAGGGCCACACTGGATACCACCTTTGGCATAAAGGAAGGGTTCGTTCGCAGAGAGACTCCGTCTTGATGAAAAATGAGGAAAGGCTCCACTGCCATTAGTGCCTGTAGCTCTGAGACTCTTCTAGCTGAAGTTATTGCTAGCAGCAGGGCAGTTTTCCATGAAAGAAACTTTAAATCAGCTGAGAAAGCTGGTTCAAAGGGCGGTAGTGTAAGTTTTACCAGAACAAAGTTGAGATACCAAGTCGGCGTTGGTGCTCTCCTGGGTGGTCTTATGTTCTTAGCCCCTCTGAGGTACTGTCTTAGGAGTGGATGTGAAAATAAAGGAAGATCCGTGCTGTAATGAGCTGAAATTGTTGAGGTGTGGATCTTAATAGATGAAAACGAAAGTCCTTTGTGCAACATCTCAGTTAAATATTGTAGAATCTGAGGAATGTTTGGATCAAGGGGATTTTGGCCTTTAGCCTGGTTCCAGGCGCAAAATATTTTCCATTTGTCTGAATAGGTTTTCCTGGTGCTGGGCTTCCTGGCCTCCAGAAAGACATCCCTAACAGCTTTGGATAGAGGTGTTGGTTGATTGTTTAGGTAATTTGCCATGCAGCCAGGTTTCAAGTCTTGAGCTGGCTGTGTAGAATTTGATTGTCTCGCTGGGTGAGCAGGTGAGGAATTTGTGGTAAAATCCATGGTGGGCCGTGGGCCATGTTCTTTAGAATTGGATAAGAGTGCTGGCGTGGCCAGTCTGGTGCAATGAGTATCATTTGTGGCCTCTCTAATCTGACTTTCAGCAGCACCTTTGCTAGAAGAGGCAGTGGAGGAAAGGCATACACTGTTAATGTTTTCCAACTGAATGAGAGGGCGTCCACTTTCCAAGCTTGTGGGTGGAATGTCCTTGTACAAAATTTTTGAAGTTGGTAGTTTTGGGGGTTGGCAAACAGATCTATGTCTGGCGTCCCATTTTTGAGTTATCATTGCAAATACTTGTGGATCCAGTTTCCACTCATGGGGATCCATGATGTTTCTGCTTAGGTCGTCTGCCAATGTGTTTTTCTTTCCTGGCAGTAATTGTGCTTGTAGTTGAACTTGGTAAGACAGTGCTGTGTTCCACAAGGTCATTGCTTGCCTGCATAGAGGGTAGGAATGTGTGCCCCCTTGCTTGTTGATGTACCACATTACTGTGGTATTGTCCGTCTTTATTATTAGTTGTCCTGGGTGTAAGAGGTCCTTAATAGCTGTTAGGGCATTCTGTACTGCCTGCATTTCCTTTTGATTGATATGCAGATGCCTTTGATCTGTAGTCCATTTGCCCTGAATGCACTGTCCTGCCATGTGTGCTCCCCAGGCATAGTCCGATGCATCTGTTGTCATAGTTTGCCTGGCTGTGGGTAATGTGAAAGGCTGACCCTTGTTGAGGTGACATGCCTGTGCCCACCATAGAAACTCCTGTTGAAGGCATGGAATGAGTGGTATCATTGTTTCCAAGCTGTGGCTGTGCTGAGTCCATACGCTTTTCAGGTACCATTGTGATTTCCTCATATGCAGTTTTGTAAATGGTATTCGTAGTATGCAAGATGCCATGAATCCCAAGGCCTGCAGAATTTTTCTTGCAGGGAGTTGGGTCTTTGTTGCCATTACTTTGAAGTATTGAGTCAGCTGCTGTTGCTTGTCTGGCGTGAGATAAGCCATCTGGGCCGTTGTATTCAAGCTGGCACCCAGGAATATTATGTTTTGTGAGGGCACTAGTTTTGATTTCTTTTCGTTTACTGTGTACCCTAGGCAACATAGAAGGTGTTTGACAAATGCCAGATGTTTTAAAAGAATGTCCTTGCTTTCTGCTTGAATAAGGCAGTCATTCAGGTATGGGTATATTTTAATTCCTCTGTCTGCAGTATGCAATTACTGGTGCCAGGCATTTTGTGAAGACCCTGGGCGCAGTAGATAAGCCAAAGGGCAGTGCAGAGAATTGATAATGGGTTGAACCTGCAATGAAGCGGAGATATCTTCTACAATTTTGTCTGATAGGGGCATGCAGGTATGCCTCCTTGAGATCCAACGTTACTAGCCAAGCCTTCTTGCCCAGCATGGGAAGAAGCTGCTGTAGTGTTAGCATCTTGAATTTTGGTACTTGCAGATAGGTGTTCAGAATTGAAAGATCCAGAATGGGTCTCCATGCTTTGTCCTTTCTGGGGACTAGAAAGAGTCTAGAGTAAAATCCTTGTCCTTGCTCCTGTGTAGGTACCTGCTGAATGGCTCTAATGTCCATGAGAGCTGTAATTTGTTTTTGTGCCTCTGCCCATTGATTTGGTGGCAGGTTTGGCATTCTTTTTATTCTTGGCAAGGTATGAAAGTGGAATCTGTATCCTTGTGAGATTATGTTTAGGACCCATTTGCCTTTTGTGATGATGTGCCAGTTGTCTGCAAAAAGTGCTAATTTTCCTCCCAAGGGAGCTGCCAAGAGAGATTTGTTTGGTAGTTGGAGGGTTGAGTCACTGTGTCTGTCTTCTGCTAGCTTGGGGCCTGTCTTCACCTCCTTTCTGGGTTGTGGCATCCCATTGGCGAGGTTTGTAAGGGCCTTGTGACTGACCTCTGCTCCTTGGGCATCTGTATTTGCCCCTCTGTGGTCTGTCAGAAGCTGGAAAGGACCAGTTCTTTGTTGGCCAATTTCTGCTGAAACGAGGGGGTTGTACCTGTAAAAAATCCTTGACCATCTGCATAGACTTTGCCTTATCCTCCATTTTCTTTAAAACCTCTTCTGCTTTGACACCAAATAAGACAGTCTGCTGTAAAGGTGCATCCAATAATTTTACTTTAACATGATCAGGTAGGGTTTGTTCTTTTAACCAAGCATGTCTGCGTATGACAGACCCCCGTAACAGCTGCTCTACAGGAAGCTTCCAATGAATCAAATCCACATTGTAAAGTATGTTTGCCTACCTGTTCTGCTGCATGCAACAGATCCTGCATTTCCTTGAATTCCAGCTTGTTCAGAATGTGTGCTCAGTTTTTGTTTTAATTGAGACATTAGGAATTGCTGATATTTCAGCATGTGAAACTGACAATTTAATGCTCTCATAGCCAGAGTAGCTGAGGTGTATATCTTCTTTCCCCATCTATCTAGGGCTCTGGAATCCCTTTCAGAGGATACAGGATTTTTAGCCATAGAAGCTTTAGCCCCTTTGGGACCCTGGGATATTGTTTCTGGGTCAGCCAGAGGGCTTTTATAAAGGAATTTGTGTGTGTCAGGTACTCTGTAGTATCTGTCTGGTTTGGCTAGAGCAGGAGGTAGGGAGTCTGGATTTAGACTAGACTCTAAGTAAACATCATCCACAATATCTAAAAAGTACAGTTTTGTACCTATCATAAATGTAGATGTCCGATAGGAATGCATCTGCAGTCCTTACAAATGGGTTGTCCTGTCGTCAGGCAGCCCTTCGGTCGGCCGGATTCCAAAGTCTGGGTCTGGCCTCGGCTGGTGTCGCTCTTCACCCGACATCATAGCTGCAGTTATTCGGGTATAAAGGCATCAGCCAATGCCATTTTCCTCAGTGTTTCTTACCCCAGATGCCAGGTGCCCTCTAGGAAGGCTAAATTTGGATAAATGCAAATGATTCCAAATAGTAGAGAGCAAACAAAAAATAAGCATGTATGTACATATATACAAACAAATACACCATAATAGATTCCCCCAGCTAGCTACAAGATGGGAAAATACCCTAGGAGTACCACAGAGGGGAAGGAGGGTGGGTAATCCTGACTGCAGATGCATTCCTATCGGACATCTACATTTACGGTAGGTACAAAACTGTACTATGTCCTTCAAGGATGCATCTGCAGTCCTTACAAATGGGTAGAATACCATAGCCAAACTGGGGGAGGAGGAGAAATAGAATTATGGTGTAGTTAAGATCCCTTGCAAAACAGCCGTGGCAAAACCTGCTCGGGATCTAGAGTATAATGGTAAATTATAATGCTTGGCAAATGTATCGGAGCTCCAAGTAGCAGCCTCTAAAATGTCTTTGGTAGCCACTCCTCATAGAAAAGCTGTGGTAGTGGCTGTAGCCCTTGTAGAGTGAGGCCTGATGTTTTCTGGAGTTTTCTTCCCATGGTAGAAGTAACAAAATCTAATGCAATTTCCTATCCACTTAGAGATTGTCTGTTTTGAAATTGCTCTTCCTTCCTTTCCTGTTGCATATGCTACCAGTAGCTGGTCAGTTTTTCTATTGTCCTTGGTCCTGTCCAGGTAGTAGCGTAATTGTCTATGTACATCCAAGGTATGCAACAGTCTTTCTCCCCTGTTCTGTGGGTTGGGGAAGAATGTAGGTATGTGGATAGCCTGATTCAAAGATACTCTGGAGACCACCTTAGGCATAAAGGTAGGATTTGTTCTCATGGACACTCTATCTTGATGGAAGATCAGGAAGGGTTGCACTGCCATTAATGCCTGTAGCTCAGATACCCTTCTTGCTGAAGTGATTGCAAGCAGGAAAGCAGTTTTCCAGGATAAGTATTGCAATTCTGCTGTTGCTGCTGGTTCGAAAGGAGGGAGTGTCAATTTTTCTAGCACAAAGTTCAAGTCCCATGCTGGCAATGGTGGTTTCCTAGGTGGTTTTACATTTTTAATTCCTCTCAGAAACTGCCTGAGCAGAGGATGTGAGAAGACTGGAGGATCCAAGTCGTATTCTGCTGAAACAGCTGATGCATGAATCTTAATGGAAGAATAGGACAGGCCGTTGTGGAAGAGCTCTGCCAAGTATTCCAGGATGTTGGCTATGTTTACCAGTGACACATTTTCTCCTTTTGCAGTACTCCAAATGTGATATCTTTTCCATTTTGCTGAATAATTTTTCCTTGTTGAGGGTCTGCGAGCCTCCAAGATAATGTCTTTAACCCTTTGGGATAAATTTGGGTTAATTGGTCTTATGCAATGTTCCAGGCAGTCAGCTGCAGTGTTTTCAGGTTTGGATGCAGGGTGTTGTAGTTGTTCTGCGTTAACATCAAGGGAACTAGAGGTAGGGGCCATATTTGTTCCCGAGACTTGCTCCTCAGTAATGGGTACCAATGTTGTCTTGGCCAGTCTGGAGCTATCAGAATGATCCTTGGACGGTCCTCTTTGATCTTCAATAGCACCTTGTGCATCAAAGGAAGTGGTGGGAATGCATATGCTGTCAAGTTTTTCCAACTGAAAGATAGGGAGTCCACTTTCCAAGCCAGTGGGTGGTACGTCCTTGTGCAGAATTTCTTCAGTTGATGATTGCGTGGGGATGCAAATAAGTCTATTTCTGGGAGACCCCATTTTCTTGTAATGGTTTTGAAGATGTCCGGATGCAGCATCCACTCGTGGGCATCCGTGGTGGTTCTGCTTAGCATGTCTGCTAGGATGTTTTCTTTTCCTGGTACAAAAATTGCTTGTAACTGGATGTTGAGGCTCAGGGCCACATTCCAGAGGTCCATTGCCATCCGGCATAGAGGGTACGAATGTGTGCCTCCCTGTTTGTTGATGTAACACATAACTGTGGTGTTGTCTGTCCTTATCAACAGTTGGCCTTGTTGAAGAAATGGTCTGAATGTCTGAATTGCCAGTTTTAATGCCAGCATTTCCTTTTGATTTATGTGTAGGCACAGCTGGTCTTGAGTCCATAGACCTTGTATGCACTTGTCCAGCATGTGGGCCCCCCAACCGAGGTCTGAGGCGTCCGTTGTGATGGTTTGGCTTGGTTGAGTGCTGTGGAAGGGTAATCCTTTGTTTGATTGACATGCCTGAGCCCACCATTGGAATTCTTGCTTCAGGCATGGGATTATTGGAATTTGGGTTTCTAGGCTGTGCTTGTGCTGAGACCATAAATTCCTTAGGTACCACTGTAACTTTCTCATATGCAGTCTGGCATGTGGAACCAATATTATGCAGGATGCCATGAAGCCCAAGGCTTGCAGGACTTTTCTTGCTGTTAGATGGTTCTGCTTTGTTAATGCCAAGAAGTAGAGAGGGAGTTGTTCCTGTTTTTCTACTGTTAGGAATGCCATCTGTTTCGATGTGTCCAGCTCTGCACCCAAAAAGGTTATCCTTTGGGATGGTATCAGCCTTGACTTTTTTATATTGACTGTATATCCCAGGGCTTGTAGTAGATAAATGACCCTTTTCAAGTCTTCTGCTAGTTTGTTTTTGTTGTCCGCTTGTATCAGGCAGTCGTCCAGGTAAGGGTAGATTTGGATTCACTAAAGCCTGCAATGAGCAATTACTGATGCCAGGCATTTCGTGAACACTCTGGGCAGTAGATAAGCCAAAGGGCAATGCTGAGAATTGATAATGCTCTGATCCTACAAGAAATCTGAGGTATCTTCTGCAATTTGGTCGTATGGGGACGTGCAGGTATGCCTCCTTGAGATCTAGAGTTACCAGCCAAGACTCCTTGCCCAACATGGGAAGAAGCTGCTGTAGGGTCAGCATTTTGAATTTTGGAACAATGAGGAATGTGTTTAAAGCGGACAGGTCGAGAATAGGTCTCCATTTGCTTTCTTTTCTTGGTACCAGGAAGAGTCTGGAGTAAAATCCCTGTCCTTGTTCCATAGATGGTACCTTTTCTACAGCTCTCATCCTTAGTAATTGAGCTATTTGTTTTAGAGCTTCTGCCTTTTGATTTGGAGGTAGGTTTGGCATTCCTCTCTTCCCTGGTAGAGTATGGAAGTGAAACCTGTAACCTTGGTCTATTGTCTGCAAAATCCACTTGTCTGTTGTGATGAAATGCCAGTTTACTGAAAATAAGGCTAGCTTCCCGCCTAAGGGTGCTTCCAGTTGTTCCCTGGTAGGTGGTGCCACAGTTAAGTCACTGTGATTGTCCTGTGGTAGTGGTAGTGGCTGTGTCTGTTGTTGCACCTCGCTGGTTGTTACCCTGCCACTGGCGTCCCCTGTAGGCACCCCTGGATTGACTTCTGCCTCTTGAACGCCTATTCCTGCCTCTCTGAGCTCTGGAGGAGTCTGGAAAGGACCAATTCTTGGAGGGCCAATTCCTGCTAAACCTTGGAGGTTGGACCTGTAAGAAATCTTTCACTGTCTGGACAGATTTTGCCTTCTCTTCCATCTTCTTTAGCACCTGTTGTGCAGGAGAGCCAAACAAATTGATCTTGTCCATGGGAGCATCTAGCAGCTTTGATTTGACATGGTCTGGTAAGGGCTGCTCTTTTAACCATGCATGCCTTCTGATAACTGTGCCAGTCATGGCTGATCTAAAGGAAGCCTCCAGTGCATTATAGCCGCATTTTAAAGAATGGTTACTGACTTGCTGAATGTTATGCACCATTTCCTGAACAGATTTTTTGTCTAATGGTTCATCTGTGGACAGCTTTTTGGTTAACTGGTCTAGCATAAATTCTTGATACTGGATCATGTGGAATTGACAGTTCAAGGCCCTAGCTGAAAGAGTAGCAGAAGTGTAAACTTTTTTACCCCATCTCTCTAAGGACCTGGATTCCCTTTCAGAGGGGAGGGGGTTTTTGGCAGAGGTTGCTGCTACAGCCTTAGGTCCCTGGGAGATAGTCTCGGGATCTGCAAAAGGAGCCTTATACAAATGATAGTGGGTGTCCGGGACCCTGTAGTACCTATCGGGCTTAGCAGGGGCCGGAGGTAGTGAATCAGGAGCAGTACAAGCATCATTAAATGCATCATCTACAACAGGGAGAACTGGAGGTATGGCTAAAGGTCTATGTTGTGGTAAATGCAAAAAAGTTCTAAGCCTTTTTCTAGAGTCTGAAAAATCCTGGCCCTGCCACTGAAATTGTTCCCTCATAGCATGTAAGGTTTCCCCAAAGGAAAATTCCTCAGGCGGAGAGGCAGAAGGAATGGACTCTTCAGCATCAGAGTCTTCATAAGGGGAGAAAGGACCCTCTGGAGGGTTTGTGTTATCTGAATCATCAGAGGAATCATCTGTAGAAACTGGCTCAGGGGGCTCTGCTCTAGGCCTCTTTTCTGGAGGTGGGTGAGAGGCCCTGTCTGGATGAGGTTGGGATCCCCGAATTAAAGAAATGAGATCCTCTGCTAGACTAAGCATTTGTGAACTAGAGCTAGGCCTGTGAGAGGGAGTCTTAGCAGGCACAGATTTAGTAGTTTTAGCTGCTTTAGCCCTGGCAAAGGCCTTAATGGACATGGTTGCAGGTGGCCTAGCAGCGCCACGTGCAGGGGTTGAAATATCCAAGGGGATAGTGTCAGATAATTCCTGAGAAACTGCAGTAGCAGGTGGAATTTCAGAAGCCGATTCCACCAGGTTGGATGAGGCCTCGGCTGGAGGTAAGTTTTCGGCTGAAGGAAGAACCGCGTGCTCGGTTTCAGCCGAAACCGAGACACTCGCGGTTGGCTTAACCTCGGTTTCGGCCGAAACCGCGGACCGCGAGTGTCGGTCCTTTTCCCTGCGCTTTTTAGATATTTGCGTAGTCGGAGGATCCGACGGCATAATATAAGCGAAATCGGAGCCGAAAAACTCCTCAGCAAATTCAGACCGACGTCTAAGCGTCCGCCGGTTAAAAGAAGCACAGGCTTGACAAGCTGCTACGTCGTGGTCTGGGCCTAAACAAGGTAAGCAGTACGAGTGGAAATCTTTATGAGGTATTTGTTTCCCACAAGTTAAACAGTTATTCACTTTTTCTGACATCGGCTGAGGCAAGAAAGAGTCCCCAACGGGGCACTTAGCTTTTTAGAAGTCTTCGGTAGTAGTAGAAGTATTCGGTAGTAGTAATCTCTGGTTCTGACTGACCGGCACTTGCGAACAGCTTCTGCTTCGGGCGCCACGCGGCAAGAAAGACTGAGGAAAATGGCGTTGGCTGATGCCTTTATACCCGAATAACTGCAGCTATGACGTCGGGTGAAGAGCGACACCAGCCGAGGCCAGACCCAGACTTTGGAATCCGGCCGACCGAAGGGCTGCCTGACGACAGGACAACCCATTTGTAAGGACTGCAGATGCATCCTTGAAGGACATCTGGAGGGATAGCAAGTGTTCTGTGCTGGGGTAGTAAAAGAAACTCTCGGAGCCTTTTCATAGAATCAGAGTAGTCCTGGCCTTCCCAGTGGAAATGTTCCCTCATGGTATGTAAAGTTTCCCCAAAGGAGTAGTCTTCAGGGGGAGATGCTGAGGGAACAGAGTCTTCAGCATCAGAATCTTCATAAGGGGGAAAAGCGTAATCCTGTTCCTCAGAAGAATCTGAGGAAATAGAAACCTGGTCAGAGGAAGCATAGTCCTCCTCTTGTCTTGGCCTTTTATCAGGAGGTGGATGGGAACCCCTGATTAGGGTAATCAAATCTTCAGCCATCTTAAGCATCTGTTTCTTAGGCATGGGGCCTTGAACAGGAGACTGATGCACAGTCTTTTTTGGTTTTAATGGAGTTTTTAGCTTAGCATAAGATTTAATGGTGAGTGTAGTCGGTCTGAAGACACCTTCTGAAACCGAAGGCGTTTCTACTGCACCGGAATCACCTTCTGCTCCGATGTCGGAAGTGCCTAATGAAGATGGTTGCGACGGCCTAGTACACTCCTCTTGAGAATCCCAAACTGTCTGGGGTTCTATTTCCGCGGTCATCAGGGGCTGCGTAGGCGCCTCACTGAAAACCGGAGAACTGGCGACAGGCCCAGAAGAGGCCTCGGAGTCTGGATTGGTTCTAGGCTGCCTGTCCTTATCCTTGCGTGTTTTATGCATGCCGGTCGTCGGCTGCTCCGACGGCATGATATAATTAAATTTCCTACCAAAGTAATGTCGTGCGAAGTCAAAAAGTACAGTTTTGTACCTACCATAAATGTAGATGTTCGAGTGTTCACCCTGCTGCAGTCATCACACTTGGGTTATCCTGTCGTCAGGCGGTCCCGCAGACGGCCGGAATTCCAAAGTCTTGGTCCGACGGTTGCTGTCGCCTCATCCCTGATGTCAGTGCGCCAGGGGTATATATATTGCAACCAACGCCATTTTCTTCAGTTTTTCTTGCCCCAGATGTCAGGTGCCCTCAAAAGGGTGATCAGAATTAGTACCAAATGGTGTGAACACTGCACAAACACAAAATCCCTTCAGCTATAAGCAAATACATCAGTAAGGCATAGCAGAGATTTAGCCAGTAGATCAGAGGGGATGGAGTGAGGGGTAACCTGGACTGCAGCAGGGTGAACACTCGAACATCTACATTTATGGTAGGTACAAAACTGTACTATGTTCATCGTGTTACCCTGCTGCAGTCATCACACTTGGGTTGAATCCCAAAGCTAAGGTAGGAGGGAGGTATCATAGAGGGTTAGTGGAGGCAATAAGGCCTTGCAGAACTGCAGTGCCGAAGCCCGCCCTGGACTTAGAGTAAAGAGGTAAGTGATAGTGTTTGGTGAAGGTGTGTACAGAACTCCAAGTTGCAGCTTCTAAAATTTCCTTGGTAGGAACCCCCCTGAGAAAGGCTGTACAGGTAGCTGTTGCCCTGGTAGAGTGGGATCTAATGGAAGCAGGAACTGGTTTCCCATGATGGGTATAACAGAACCGTATGCAATGACCTATCCATTTAGAAATGGTTTGCTTGGATATAGCCCTCCCTTGAGAAGCTGTAGCATAGGATACAAAGAGCTGGTCAGTTTTTCTGAAAGCCTTAGTTTTATCCAAGTAGTAACAAAGCTGCCTGTGAATGTCCAAGGAATGCAGGAGTCTCTCACCTTTGTTCTGTGGATTGGGGAAGAAGGTGGGTAGGTGGATGGTTTGATTTAAAGCTACACTGAAAACCACCTTAGGCATAAAGGAAGGATTAGTTCGTAGAGAAACTCTGTCTTGATGAAAACTGAGGAAAGGTTCCACTGCCATTAGTGCCTGTAGTTCTGAGACTCTCCTAGCTGAAGTTATTGCCAGGAGCAGGGCAGTCTTCCAAGATAGGAACTGAAGGTCTGCAGAGAAAGCTGGTTCAAAGGGAGGTAGCGTTAGTTTTTCCAGAACAAAGTTGAGGTCCCATGTTGGTATAGGAGCTCTCCTAGGTGGTCTAATGTTTTTTGCCCCTCTGAGGAACTGCCTTAGAAGAGGATTTGAAAATAAAGGTGGATTTGTGTCATAGTGAGCTGAAAGAGCTGAAGCATGGATTTTAATTGAGGAAAAGGAAAGTCCTTTGTGCAACATCTCAGCTAAATACTGCAGAATGTGAGGCATGTGAGGCTGAATTGTGTCTTGGCCTTTAGCTTGGTTCCAGGCACAAAACCTTTTCCATTTGTCCGAGTAAGTCTTCCTGGTGCTTGGCCTCCTGGCTTCCAGAATAACATCCAGAACTGCTTGTGAAAGAGGAGCTGGTTGGATGTTTAGTAGATTTGCCATGCAGCCAGATTTAAAGTTTTGAGCTGGCTGTGAAGAATCTGTTTTTGTTGCGTGAGCAAATGGAGTATTTGAGGCAATATCCATGGTGGGCTGTGAGCCATATTCTTCAATAGCGGGTACCAGTGCTGGCCAGTCTGGGGCTATGAGAATCAGTCGTGGTTTCTCCTTTTTGACCTTCAAAAGAACCTTTGTGAGGAGAGGTAATGGAGGAAAGGCATATGCTGTCAGGTTTTTCCAACTGAAGGAGAGAGCGTCCACTTTCCAAGCTTGATGATGGAATGTCCTTGTACAAAATGTTGTCAGTTGGTAGTTTTGAGGACTGGCAAACAGTTCTATGTTTGGAAGGCCCCATTTCTGAGTTATCATTGTAAATATTTGTGGGTCTAGTTTCCACTCGTGGGGATCTTTGATGTTTCTGCTTAGGTCGTCTGCCAATGTGTTCTTCTGTCCTGGTAGGAATTGAGCTTGTAAATGGACTTGGTAGGCCAGAGCTGTGTTCAATAAGATCATTGCTTGCCTGCAAAGAGGGTAGGAATGTGTGCCCCCTTGTTTGTTTATGTACCACATTACTGTGGTGTTGTCCGTCTTTATTGCAAGTTGTCCTGGATGTAGTAGATCCTTGAAGGCTGTCAGAGCTTTCTGTACAGCTAGCATCTCTTTTTGATTTATGTGCAGATTTCTTTGTTCTGCAGTCCATAGGCCTTGAATGCATTGTCCTGCCATGTGTGCCCCCCAGGCGTAGTCTGAAGCATCTGTTGTGATAGTTTGCCTGGTTGGGGGCAAGGTGAAAGGCTGACTCTTGTTGAGGTGACATGCCTGTGACCACCATAGAAATTCCTGTTGAAGGCAGGGAATGAGAGATATCATTGTGTCCAAGCTGTGGCTGTGTTGAGACCATACGCTTTTTAGGTACCACTGTAATTTCCTCATATGCAGTTTTGCAAATGGTATTATTAGTATGCAAGATGCCATGAAGCCCAAAGCCTGCAGAATTTTTCTTGCAAGTTAATTGCGTCTTTGTTGCCATTGTCTTGAAATATTGAGTCAGTTGTAGTTGCTCATCTGGTGTATGATAAGCCTTCTGGGCCGTTGTATCCAAGCTGGCACCCAGGAATGTCATTTTTTTGTGAGGGTACTAGTTTTGACTTCTTTTCGTTTACTGTGTACCCCAGACAATTTAGCAGATGCTCCACAAAGGCCAGATGATGTAAGAATGTCTTTGCTTTCTGCTTGGATGAGGCAGTCATCCAGGTATGGATATATTTGAATTCCTCTTTGTCTGCAGTATGCAATTACTGGTGCCAGGCATTTTGTGAAAACTCTGGGCGCAGTAGATAAGCCAAAGGGCAGTGCAGAGAATTGGTAATGGGTTGAACCTGCAATGAAACGGAGTTATCTTCTGCAGCTTTGTCTGATAGGGACATGCAGGTATGCCTACTTGAGGTCCAACGTTACTAGCCATGCTTCCTTGCCCAACATGGGAAGTAGCTGCTGTAGTGTTAGCATCTTGAATTTGGGAACTTGTAAGTGTTTAGAATTGAAAGGTCCAGAATTGGTCTCCAAGCATTGCCCTTTCTGGGTACTAGAAAGAGCCTTGAGTAAAATCCTTGGCCTTGCTCTCGAGTAGGTACCAGTTGAATGGCTCTCATGTCCATGAGAGCTGTAATTTGTTTTTGTGCCTCTGCCCACTGATTTTGTGGCAGGTTTGGCATTCCTCTTTTCACTGGCAAGGTGTGAAAGTAGAATCTGTATCCTCGTAAAATTATGTCTAAGACCCATTTGTCCTTTGTGACCATGTGCCAGTTGTCTGCAAAAAGTGCGAGTTTTCCCCCCAAGGGGGCTGTCAAGAGAGTATTGCTTGGCCAGATGAGGTGCAAGTCATTGAGTTTGCCTTCTGGTGGGTTGAGACATGTCTTCTCCTCCCTTCTGTGTTGTAGTGCCCTATTGGCGAGGTTTATACTGGGCTTGCGGTTGTCCTCGGCCCCTTGGGCACCTGTATTTACCCCTCTGTGGTCTATCAGTGGCTGGAAAGGACCAATTTTTTGTTGGCCAGTTTCTGCTGAAGCGAGGGGGTTGTACTTGTAGGAAATATTTGACTGTCTGCATTGATTTTGCCTTATCTTCCATTTTCTTTAAAACTTCTTCTGCTTTAACTCCAAAAAGAACATCCTGCTGTAAGGGAGCATCTAGTAGTTTTGCTTTAACATGATCAGGCAGAGTTTGTTCCTTTAACCAAGCATGCCTACGTATAACCGATCCAGTGACAGCTGCTCTGCAGGAGGCCTCCAAAGAATCAAACCCACATTGTAAGGTATGTTTGCCCACCTGCTCAGTGGCATGCAACAAATCCTGTACTTCTTTCAATTCAGATTGTTGGGGGAGGGAGATTATCCTTTGCTTTAACCGAGAGATTAGAAATTGCTGATACTTAAGCATATGAAATTGACAATTTAGTGCCCTCATAGCTAATGTGGCTGAGGTGTAAACCTGTTTCCCCCACCTGTCTAGTGCTCTGGAATCCCTCTCAGAAGGTACTGGGTTTGTAGACATAGAAGCCTTAGCCCCCTTGGGACCCTGGGAGATCGTCTCTGGGTCAGCTACTGGGCTTTTGTAAAGAAATTTGTGGGAATCAGGTACTCTGTAGTATCTGTCAGGCTTAGCCGGAGCAGGAAACTGGATTCTAAATAGACATCATCCATAATGTCCACAACAGGTGGGATGGCTAGAGGTCTGTGTTGGGGGAGTAAAAGAAACTCTCTGAGCCTTTTCTTGAAATCAGAGTAGTCCTGACCTTCCCAGTGAAAATGTTCCCTCATAGTGTGTAAAGTTTCCCCAAAAGAGTAGTCCTCAGGAGGAGAAGCTGAGGGAATAGAGTCCTCAGTATCAGAATCTTCATAAGGAGAGAAGGAATAGTCTTGGTCCTCAGAGGAATCCGAAGAAATGGACAGTTGCTCAGAGGAAGCAGAATCTTCCTCTTGTCTAGGCCTTTTGTCAGGAGGGGGCTGGGAACCCCTGATAAGAGAAATCAAATCTTCAGCCATTTTGAGCATCTGTTTCTTAGGCATAGGGCCTTGAACAGGAGACTGAAGTGCAGTCTTTTTAGATTTAGGAGTCTTCGACTTAGAAAACGTTTTAATGGTGAGAGTCGTCTGTCTGAAAACGTCTTCAGAAACCGATGGCGTTTCTGTAGCACCGGCGTCTTTAGAAGCTTAGTCGTTGGAAGGGCCTGAAGTAAAAGGCTGCGTCGGCCTAGTACATTCCGTCAAAATATCTGTAGCGGTTTCGGGTTCCAGATCTGCGGTAGTCAGGGGCTGCGTCGGAGCCTGACTGAGAACCAGAGACCGGATCAGCCGAGGCCTCGGAATCTGGCTTAGGCCTGGGTTGTCGGTCCTTATCCTTGCGCTTTTTGTGCACGCCGGTATTCATTAGCTCCGACGGCATGTTGTAGTTAAATTTTCTACCAAAATAGTGTCATGCGAAATCAAAACATCTTTTAATACTACGCTTATTAAACCTAGCACAAAACCAACAAGAAGTGACGTCGTGATCAGGGCCTAGGCAAGGTATGCAGTAAGAACGAAAATCCTTATGAGGTATTTGCTTCCCACAAGAAATGCAATTGTTAACTTTTTCTGACATCGGTCTGAGGCAAGAAAAGTTTCCTCAATGGGGTACTTAGCTTTATAGAAGACTTCGGTCTGAAATTCGAATTCGACAATCTCGTCGGCCGACCGGCACTTGCGAACTACTTCTGCTTCGGGCACCACGCGGCAAGAAAGACTGAAGAAAATGGCGTTGGTTGCAATATATATACCCCTGGCGCACTGACATCAAGGATAAGGCGACAGCAACCGACATCAGATCAAGACTTTGGAATTCCGGCCGACTGCGGGACCGCCTGACGACAGGATAACCCAAGTGTGATGACTGCAGCAGGGTAACACGATGAACATCGGCGTTTGATAGTTGGTTTATTAAAGCTAGCACAAAACCGACAACCTGTGATGTCGTGGTCTGGGCCTAGGTAAGGAATACAATAAGAATGGAAGTCCTTATGAGGTATTTGCTTCCCACAAGAAATGCAGTTGTTAACTTTTTCTGACATCGGACTGAGGCAAGAAAAGGTTCCCCAACGGGGTACTTAGCATTATTGAAGACTTCGGACTGAAATTCGATTCGAAAATCTCAGGTGTCGACCAACCGGCACTTGCAAACTGCTTCTGCTTCGGGCACCGCGCGGCAAGAAAGACTGAAGAAAATGGCGTTGGATGCCTCTTATATACCCCTGGCGCACTGACATCATTGAGGAAGCGACAGCAACCGACGCCGGACCAAGACTTTGGAACTCTGGCCGACTGCGGGACCGCCTGATGGCAGGATAACCCAGGTGTGATGACTGCAGCAGGGTAACACGGTGAACATCATGCAGCCGACATCATTACATCAGTTTTTTTTGCCCCAGATGCCAGGTGCCCCCCCCTAATGGGAAGCAATTAAATCTATAAATATACAAGGTTATACCTCAAACAAAAAAGTAAATACACCAAAAAGCTTTTAAGCATTGAAAAGGAGAGAAGAGGTATAGCCAAATGAAGTCAGGGGGCTGGAGGGAGGGTAACCAGGACTGCAACAGTAAATACACTCGAACGTTTACATTTATGGTAAGTGTACACAACTGTACTATGCTCTTCGTGTTTCAATGTTGCAGTCATTACATTTGGGTAGATTCCCAAAGCTAAGGATGGGAGGGGAATTTAGATAGCATTCGGACAAGCTATAAGGCCCTGCAAAACTGCAGTGGCAAAGCCAGCTCTGGATTTACAGAAAATTGGCAAATGGTAATGCTTGGTGAAAGTATGTACAGAACTCCAGGTAGCTGCTTCTAGGATGTCACTTGTAGGTATGCCTCTGAGAAAGGCTGTAGAGGTAGATGCAGCCCTGGTTGAGTGGGATCTTATCCCCTGTGGGATAGGTGTTCCACGGTGCTTATAGCAGAAATTAATGCAATGGCCTATCCATTTGGAGATAATTTGCTTTGAAATAGCCTTCCCGTCTGTCCCTGCAGCAAATGCCACTAAGCAGTTGTTTAGATTTCCTTTGAGATTTAGACCTGCCCAAGTAGAATCTAAGTTGTCTGTGCACATCTAAGGAGTGCAGTATCCGTTCCGCTTTGTTCTGTGGATCAGGAAAGAAGGTAGGCAAATGAATGGACTGATTAAAGGCCACACTGGATACCACCTTTGACATGAAAGAGAGTTTGGTCCAGAGGGACACCCTGTCCACATGAAAGATGATGAAAGGCTCCACTGCCATAAGGGCCTGTAATTCAGATACCCCTCTTGCTGAAGTGATGGCTAAAAGGGAAGCTGTTTTCCAAGAAAGGAAGTTTAAATCTGCAGTAGCATCTGGCTCGAAAGGAGGAAGGGTGAGTTTCTCCAATACAAAGTTAAGGTCCCAGGCTGGAGTTGGAGCTCTCCTGGGTGGTCTTAAATTTTTGGCCCCTGTGAGGAAAGTACAGTTTTGTACCTACCATAAATGTAGATGTTCGAGTGCTAATACAGCTGCAGTCCTTACATATGTGTTCTCCTGCCGTCAGGCGGGTCCTCGGTCGGCCGAATTCCAAAGTCTAGGTCCGGCGTCGGTTGTTGTCACCTTCTTCCCTGACGTCAGTGCGACAGGGGTATACAAGACACGGCCGACGCCATTTTCTTCAGTCTTTCTTGCCCCAGATGTCAGGTGCCCCCAGAAGGAAGGCAATACCTAATTTATATATCTATGTATAGTCATGCAATGCAATATAATCAAAATTCAGTAGTTGCAAGCAAATACACCATAGAAGGATAACCCAAACAGGTTGTTTGTGGAGGAGTTGGCCACTAGGCCTGTACCAAGAGGGGAAGGAGGGAGGGAAACCTGGACTGCAGCTGTATTAGCACTCGAACATCTACATTTATGGTAGGTACAAAACTGTACTATGTTCATCGTGCATACAGCTGCAGTCCTTACATAAGGGTAGAATCCCAAAGCTACGCACAGGGTGGTAGGCACTAGGTGGAATTAGGAGGAGCCAGGATGCCCTGCAACACAGCAGTGGCAAAGCCTGCTCTTGTTTTGGAGTATAAAGGTAGGTGGTAGTGTTTAGTGAAGGTATGCACCGAACTCCAAGTGGCTGCCTCCAAAATATCTTTGGTAGGTACTCCTCTGAGGAAGGCTGTAGAGGTAGCTGTGGCCCTTGTGGAGTGGGATCGGATGCCTGTAGGCACAGATTTACCATGAAAGGAGTAACAAAAACATATGCAGTGGCCTATCCATTTTGAAATTGTCTGTTTGGAAATTGGCTTCCCATGAGCTCCTACAGCATAGAACACAAAGAGTTGTTCTGATTTCCTGAACGGCTTTGTTCTGTCCAAATAGTAATGCAGCTGTCTATGGATGTCTAAGGAATGTTGCAGCCTTTCCCCTTTGTTTTGAGGATTGGGGTAAAAGGTAGGTAAGTGTATGGCCTGATTTAAAGCTACCCTGGATACTACCTTAGGCATAAATGACGGGTTGGTTCGTCGGGAAACCCTGTCCTGATGGAAGATGAGAAAGGGCTGCACAGCCATGAGGGCTTGTAATTCCAAGACCCTACGAGCTGAGGTAAAAGCCAGAAGGAAAGCTGTTTTCCAGGACAAATATTGTAAATCTGTTGAGGCAGCTGGTTCAAAGGGAGGCAATGTCAATTTTTCCAGTATGTAATTAAGATCCCAGGCTGGGATTGGTTGTTTCCTTGGAGGTCTTATATTCTTAGCCCCTCTGAGGAACTGTCTTAAGAGTGGGTGACAGAATAAGGGTGGATCAGTGTTATATTCTGCAGAAATGGCTGAGGCATGGATTTTAATGGAGGAGAATGACAGTCCACTGTTCAGCAGCTCAGTTAGATACTGTAATATCTGAGGCAAATTCAGTTTTCTAGGATCCGGGTCCTTTTTCTCATTCCAAGCGCAAAACCGTTTCCATTTTGTGGAGTAAGCTTTTCTAGTAGATGGCCTTCTGGCTTCCAAAATGACATCCTGTACCTCCTTGGAGAGAAGGGTCTGTTGTGGTGTTGATTAATTTTCCATGCAGCCAGATTGAGTGTTTTCAGCTGACTGTGAAGAGTTTTGTAGCTGTGCCGAGTCAGAAGGAGAGGCATTAGAGGTAGGGTCCAGGGAGGAGAATGTGTTAGGCTCCTCAGGAGTGGATACTAGTGTTGTCTTGGCCAGTCTGGAGCAATCAGTATCATCTTTGGTCTGTCTGCTCTTGTTTTCAAAAGCACCTTGGTCAGTAGAGGAAGAGGTGGAAAGGCGTAAACTGTCCGTGCTGCCCAACTGAAAGAAAGGGCGTCCACTCTCCAGGCCTTTGGATGGAATGTCCTTGAGCAGAATTTTGCCAATTGATTTTTGTGGGTGGCAAAGAGATCTATGTCTGGCCTTCCCCAGGTTTGGATTATCTTTGTAAACACTTAAGGATGCAACTTCCATTCGTGAGGGTCTGTCATATTTCTGCTTAGATTGTCTGCCAGCGTGTTTTCCATACCTGGCACGTACTGTGCTTGAAGCTCGATTTGCCATTCCAGAGCCTTGTTCCAAAGTGACATGGCCAGCCTGCACAGGGGGTATGAATGTGTTCCTCCTTGTTTGTTTATGTATCACATTACTGTGGTGTTGTCTGTTCTTATTAATAATTGCCCTGGATGCAGGAGGTACTTGAAAGCTGTAATTGCATTTATCACTGCTAGCATTTCCTTTTGATTGATGTGAAGGTGCTTTTCCTTTTGGGACCATTTGCCCTGAATGCACCTGTCTGTCATGTGTGCCCCCCAAGCGTAGTCTGAGGCGTCTGTTGTGATGACTTGTTTTGCTTGAGGTTTGCTGAATGGTAGACCTGCGTTTGTTTGGCATGCTTGAGCCCACCATAGAAATTCCTTTTGTAAACATGGAATTAGTGGTATTATTGTTTCCAAACTGTGGCTGTATTGAGACCATAGGTTTTTTAGGTACCATTGAAGTTTCCTCATATGCAACTTTGTACATGGGATTAGAAGAATGCAATATGCCATGAATCCCAGAGCCAGCAGGATTTTCCTTACAGTTAGTCTGGTACAATTTGCTAGTCTCTTGAAGTACTGAGTTAGTTGCCCCTGTTTTTCTGGCATAAGATAGGCCATCTGGGTGTTTGTGTCCAAGTTGGCACCCAGGAAAATTATTTTCTGAGATGGTGTTAGCCTGGATTTCTCTTTGTTGACTGTGTATCCCAGAGAATTCAATAACTGTGTTACATAAGCCAGATGCTCCAGAGGTATGTGTTTGCTGTCTGCTTGGATCAGGCAGTCATCCAAATAAGGGTATATTTGTATCCCTTGAAGTCTGCAGTAGGCAATTACTGATGCCAGGCATTTCGTGAATACTCTGGGCGCAGTAGATAAGCCAAAGGGCAATGCAGAGAATTGATAGTGGATTGAATCTGCAAGAAATCTGAGGTATCTTCTGCAGCTTTGTCTGATTGGGACATGCAGGTATGCCTCCTTGAGGTCCAATGTTACCAGCCAAGACCCCTTACCCAGCATGGGAAGAAGCTGCTGTAAGGTGAGCATCTTGAATTTTGGTACTAGTAGAAATGTGTTTAGGATGGATAAGTCCAAAATGGGTCTCCAATCGGTTCCCTTCCTTGGTACCAGGAATAGTCTGGAGTAAAAACCTTGACCTTGCTCGTGAGTAGGTACCTCTTGAATAGCTTTCATGTCCATGAGCTTTGAAATTTGTATTTGAGCCTCTGCCCTTTGTGTGGCAGGTTCGGCATGCCTCTCATTTTTGGAAGAGTGTGAAAATGAAATCTGTAGCCTCAGTTTATAATGTCCAGGATCCATTTGTCTTTTGTGACAATATGCCAATTTTTTGAAAATAATGCCAGCTTTTCTCCCAAGGGTGCTGCCACTTGAGCCTTGTATGGCATGCAAAGGGGATAGTCATTGGGTTTGTTTTCTGTACTGCTGTGCATTGTCTTCGCCACCTCTTGATGCTGGAGGTTGCCATTGTCTGCCTCTATATGATCCTTAAGATTGTCCTCTGCCCCTTCTGCGTCTGTATCTACCTCTTTGGGGCTTGTCCGTGGCTGGAAAGGACCAGTTTTTTGTAGGCCAATTTCTACTAAAACGTGGTGGTTATACCTGTAGAAAAGCCTTAACAGTTTGCATAGATTTAGCTTTTTCTTCCATTTTCCTTAGTATTTCCTCAGCATTAGTACCAAATAATACATCCTTTTGTAAAGGAGCATCTAGTAGTTTAGCTTTGGCATGATCAGGCAGGGTTTTGTTCCCTAAGCCAGGCATGTCTACGAATGACTGATCCTGTAACTGCAGCTCTACTTGTGGCCTCTAGAGCATCATAACCATATTGTAAGGTGTGCTTACCCACTTGTTCTGCACTATGCATCATATCCTGCAACTCCTTCAGATCTGGTTGTTCAGGTTGTGACATTTTATTCTTTAATTGTGATAACAGAAACTGCTGATATTTAAGCATATGGAACTGACAATTTAAGGCCCTCATGGCTAGAGTGGCCGAGGTATATACCTTTTTTCCCCACCTTTCTAAGGATCTAGACTCTCTTTCGGAAGGTAATGGATTCTTAGCAGTAGAGTCCTTCATTCCCTTGGGACCCTGAGAAATGGTTTCTGGGTCAGCATTATGGCTTTTGTAAAGAAATTGGTGCGAGTTAGGAACTCTGTAGTACCCATCAGGCTTGACTGGGGCTGGAGGCAGGGAATCAGGGTTAAGGCAAGCCTCCGAATAAACATCATCAAGTATGTCCAAGACAGGAGGTATCGCCAGAGGTCTGTGCTGAGGTAGCAGAAGAAATTCCCTAAGCCTTTTCTTTGAATCTGAAAAATCCTGGCCTTCCCAATGGAAGTGTTCCCTCAAGGTATGCAAGGTTTCCCCGAATGAGAAATCCTCTGGGGGGGATACAGAAGGAATGGACTGTTCTGCATCAGAATCTTCAAAAGGAGTAATGCTCCTCTTCATCAGAATGTTCTGAAATAATGGAGCCCTGGTCAGAAGAGGGAGATTCTTCCTCCACCCTGGGTCTCTTGTCCGGTGGGGTTTGGGAACCCCTGATAAGAGTAATTAAATCCTCAGCCATTTTGAGCATCTGCTTTTTAGGCATGGGGCCTGTAGATGGGCCCTATGCAGCAGGCCTCTGGGAGTGCATGGCTGATTTAGATTTAGTAAAGGCCTTGATGGAAAAGGAAGAAGAAGGTCTGAAGACACCATGGGTGGAAGTAGATCTGTCCACATTAAGAGGCTCAACACTCACAGTGGCTTCCGTAGCTGTAGTCAGGGTGTGGGCCGAGGAACCTGCGGTCTCGGTTACAGAGGACACCGCCAGAGAAGTGTCGTCGGTAGTCAGGGGCTGCGTAGGCACCTCACTGAGAACCGGACCACGTGTAGTCGGTTTTGGCGTGGTGTCGGTGGAGACCGCGGGCCTCGTGTGTCGGTCTTTGTCCTTGCGTTTTTTGGACAAAACGGTAGTCGGAGTCTGACGACATTTTATAGTTAAAAGCTTTACCAAAAAAGTGCTGGGCGAACACCGCCCAACGCTTAATAGTGCGTTTATTAAAGGTAGCACAAAAGCGACAGCCCGAGACGTCGTGGTCTGGGCCTAAACAAGGAATACAGAGGGAATGGAAATCCTTATGCGGTATTTGCTTCCCACAAGAAATACAATTGTTAACTTTGTCTGACATCGGTCTGAGGCAAGAAGAGTTTCCCCAACGGGGTACTAAGCTTTAAAGAAGACTTCGGTTTCCAAATTTTCATAATTTCAGGAGCTGGCTGACCGGCACTTGCGAACTGCTTCTGCACCGAGCGGCAAAAAAGACTGAAGAAAATGGCGTCGGCCGTGTCTTATATACCCCTGTCGCACTGACGTCAGGGAAGAAGGCGACAACAACTGACGCCGGACCTAGACTTTGGAATTCGGCCGACCGAGGACCCGCCTGACGGCAGGAGAACCCATATGTAAGGACTGCAGCTGTATGCATGATGAACATCTGCTTGAGCAGTGGATGAGAGAAGAGGGGAGGGTTCTGTGTTATAATGAGCTGAAATGGCTGAGGCATGAATTTCTATTGAGGAAAAAGACAGGCCCTCGTGAAGCATCTCAGTTCAGTATTGTAAAATCTGAGGTAAATTGGGCACTGCTGTGCTCATCTCTTGAGATTGGTTCCAAGCACAGAATCTTTTCCATTTTTAAGATTTTCTAGTACTAGGCCTCCTTGCCTCTAAAATGACATCCATCACTGGTTTACTGAGGGATGGTAAAGGAGAGCTTAGGTAATTAGCCAGGCTGCTAGGTTCAGTGTTTGAAGCGGAGGGTGCAGAATCTAGTTCTCCTGCTGAGACAGCAGGGTAAGAGTCTGAGGCAGGTGCCGTGGGACCAACAGTGAAACACTGCGCAGAAAGGGGTACCACTGTTGGCGTGGCCAGGCTGGTGCAATCAAAATCATCCTTGGTTTGTCTTGTTTGATCTTTAGTAGTACTTTGTAGAGCAGAGGCAGAGGAGAAAATGCATAAACTGATAGATTTTTCCAGCTGAAGGACAGAGCATCCACTTTCCAAGCTTGTCTGTGGGGAGTCCTTGCACAACATTTTTCCAATTGATAGTTCTGGGGGGAGGCAAACAGGTCTACATCTGGGCTCCCCCATTTGCTTGTCAACATGTTGAAAATCCTTGGTTCCAGTTTCCATTCGTGTGGGTCCATGAGGGTTCTGCTTAGTCCATCTGCCAGTGTATTTAGTTTTCCTGGCAGGAATTCAGCTTGTAGATGTACTTGGCAGCTCAAGGCGGTGTTCCACAATGCCATGGCTATTCTGCAGAGGGGGTAAGAATGTGTACCCCCCTGCTTGTTTATGTTCCACATAAAAGTGGTGTTGTCCGTCTTTACCATTAATTGTCCTGGAAGAATGTGGTCCTTGAAGGCTGTCAGAGCATTCTGTACAGCTAACATTTCTTTATGATTGATGTGAAGGTGCATTTGAATTGGGTTCCATTTGCTCTGAATGCACTTCACTGCCAGGTGCGCACCCCCCCCCCCCCATGCATAGTCTGATGCATCTGTTGTTAGGGTTTGGGTGGCAAGGGGTAGTGTGAATGGTAGTCCCTTGTTTTGGTGGCAGGCCTCTGCCCACCAAAGGAACTCTAGGCATAGACAAGAAATTATAGGAATCATTGCTTCTAGATACTGAGAATGTTGACACCATAGGCTTTTTAGATACCAATGTAGTTTCCTCATATGCTGTCTTGCATATGGAATTAGAAGAATGCAGGAGGTCATGAACCCCAAGCCTTGTAGTATTTGCCTTGCAGATAGCAGGGTTTTTGTGACCACTTGTTTGAAGAAGGTTATCAAGTGAATTTGTTTCTCTGGCGTGAGGAAAGCCATCTTGGAATTTGTATTCAAGCTTGCTCCCAGGAATATAATTTGTTGACAGGGTTCCACGTGTGATTTCTTTTCGTTTATGGTGTACCCCAGACAAGTTAGCACCCTCTATACAAAAGCCAGATGATTCAAAAGTATGTCCTGGATTTCTGCCTGAATTAGACAATTATCCAGGTATTGGTATATTTGAATATTTCTTTGCCTGAAAAATGCAATGACTGGAGCTAGGCACTTTCTGAACAACCTGGGCGCAGTAGACAAGCCAAAGGGTAGTGCAGAGAACTGATAGTGCGTGTAGCCTGCTTTGAAGCGTAGGTATCTTCTGCAAGATTATTTAGTGCTGCCAACCAGGCATTTTTTCTTAGCATTGGAAGCAACTGGTGAAGACACAGTATCTTGAATTTTGGAATCACCAAAAAAGTGTTTAGAGTAGGCAGGTCCAGGATAGGACGCCATGAATTGTCTTTTCTGGGTACCAGGAAAAATCTCACATAGAAACCTTGCCCCTTTTTCTCTTCTGGTACCAACTGAATAGCCTCTATGCTTAAGAGAGAGAGTACTTGCTTTTGTGCCTCTGCCCAGTGCTTTGGAGGTAGATCCGGCCAACCGCTTTTAGTTGGTGATGTGTGGAAGTGAAATCTGTATACTTGGGACACTATATCTGAAACCCATTTGTCCTTGGTAATGAGTCCCCAAGTTCTTTGCATGAAGTGCAATCTTTCCCCCCAAAGGGTCAGTCAGTTGAGAAGTGCTTGAAAGTTTTAAAAAGAAGTCATTGAGACAGTTTACCATAGGGGGGACTTTTATTACTCCCAAATATGGAAGTGGAGGCCCCCCACTGCTTAGTCCTGTGTGCCCCCTGGGACTGAAGCCTGGGCGCTCTGCTGGATCTGGGTTTGGACTGAGAAGGTCTGGAAGAGGCAGGAAAAGACCAATGCCTACTAAATCTTGAAGGTTGTACTTGTAAAAAGTCTTTAACAGTTTGCATACATTTAGCTTTTCCCTTCATCTTTTTAAGAACTTCTTCTGCCTTGTTGCTAAACAGGTGACCCTGATTTAAGGGAGCATCCAGTAATTTCACTTTAACATGACCTGGTAAGGAATGCTCCTTAAGCCAAGCATGCCTTCTAAGTACAGACCCAGTTACCGCATGCCTCTAGTGAATCAAAAAGTACAGTTGTGTACCTACCATAAATGTAGATGTTCGAGTGTATTCACTGTTGCAGTCATTACTCTTGGGTTATCCTGCTAGCAGGCTACCCGCAGCCGGCCAGAATTCCAAAGTCTAGGTCCATCGTCGGTTGCTGTCACCTCTTCCCTGATGTCAGTGCGCCAGGGGTATAAAAGATGCAGCCGACGCCATTTTCTTCAGTTTTTCTTACCCCAGATGTCAGGTGCCCCAAATAGGTAGGCTAAAAAATATAGCAATAAGAAATGCATGCACAAAAATAACATTTCCTTCAACTACAAGCAAATACAGCAAAAAGGTTGTATAGGATAGAGAAGTGCAGATAAGTCCCAGCAAAGAGAAGGGGGATGGTGGGTGGGTAACCTGGACGGCAACGGTGAATACACTTGAACATCTACATTTATGGTAGGTACACAACTGTACTATGTTCATCGTGTTTCACTGTTGCAGTCATTACTCTTGGGTAGAATCCCAAAGCTGAGGATGGGTGGCTGGGCTAAATAGGATTAGGAGAGGCTATGAGGCCCTGCAGAACTGCAGTGGCGAAGCCTGCTCTGGACTTAGAGTAGAGAGACAAGTGGTAGTGCTTTGTAAAGGTGTGCACTGAACTCCAAGTTGCAGCCTCTAAGATTTCTTTGGTTGGTACTCCTCTGAGGAAGGCTGCTGAAGTGGCTGCTGCTCTGGTGGAATGAGGCCTAATGCCCTTAAGCACTGATTTGCCATGCTGAGAATAGCAGAAAAGTACAGTTTTGTACCTACCATAAATGTAGATGTTAGAGTGCTCATACTGCTGCAGTCATTACACTTGGGTTATCCTGACGTCAGGCAGTCCCGCAGTTGGCCAGAGTTCCAAAGTCTTGGTCCGGCGTCGGTTGCTGTCGCTTCTTCCCTGACGTCAGTGCGCCAGGGGTATAAAAGATGAATTAGACGCCATTTTCTTCAGTTTTTCTTGCCCCAGATGCCAGGTGCCCCCAAATAGTTAGGCAATACATATTGCTAATAAAAAAATATACATATAAAACAGGAACAATATGTTCAGTTACAAGCAAATACACCACAAAGGTTGTAGAGGATAGAAAGGTATAGATAAGTCCAGTTAGTTTAGCTGGGATGGAGGGAGGGTAATTTGGACTGCAGCAGTGTGAACACTCGAACATCTACATTTATGGTAGGTACAAAAAGTACAGTTTTGTACCTACCATAAATGTAGATGTTCGAGTGCTAATACAGCTGCAGTAATCACAGATGGGGTTCTCTGCCGTCAGGCGGTCCCTCGGTCGGCCGAATTCCAAAGTCTAGGTCCGGCGTCGGTTGTTGTCGCTTTCTTTCCTGACGTCAGAGCGACAGGGGTATATAAGACACAGCCGACGCCATATTCTTCAGTCTTTCTTGCCCCAGATGTCAGGTGCCCCCAGAAGGAAGGCAATACATAAATTATATATATATATATATATATGTGTGTATATATATATATATATATATATATATATATATATATATATATATATAGTCAAGCAATGCAATATAATCAAAAATCAGTAGTTGCAAGGAAATACACCATAGAAGGATGACCCAATCAGGTTGTATGAGGAGGTGTTAGCCACTAGGCCTTTACCAAGAGGGGAAGGAGGGAAACCTGTACTGCAGCTGTATTAGCACTCTAACATCTACATTTATGGTAGGTACAAAACTGTACTATGTTCATCGTGCATACAGCTGCAGTAATCACAGATGGGTAGAATCCCAAAGCTACGCACAGGGTGGTAGGCACTAGGTGGAACTGGGATGATCCAGAATGCCCTGCAACACAGCAGTGGCAAAGCCTGCTCTAGTTTTGGAATATAAAGGCAGGTGGTAGTGTTTTGTGAAGGTATGCACAGAACTCCAAGTGGCTGCCTCCAAAATGTCTTTGGTTGGAACTCCTCTGAGGAAGGCTGTAGAGGTAGCTGTGGCCCTGGTGGAGTGGGATCTGATGCCTGTAGGGACAGATTTTCCATGATAGGAGTAACAAAACCGTATGCAGTGGCCTATCCATTTTGAAATTGTCTGTTTGGTAACTGGCTTCCCTTGAGCTCCTACAGCATAGGACACAAAGTTGTTCTGATTTCCTGAAAGGCTTTGTTCTGTCCAAATAATAACGTAGCTGTCTATGGATGTCTAAGGAGTGTAGCAGCCTTTCCCCTTTGTTATGAGGATTGGGGTAAAAGGTAGGTAAGTGTATGGCTTGATTTAAAGCTACCCTGGATACCACTTTAGGCATAAATGACGGGTTGGTACGAAGGGAAACCCTGTCCTGATGGAAGATGAGAAAGGGCTGCACAGCCATGAGGGCTTGTAGTTCCGAAACCCTACGAGCTGAGGTAATGGCCAGAAGGAAGGCTGTTTTCCAGGACAAATATTGCAAATCTGTTGAGGCAGCTGGTTCAAAGGGAGGCAATGTTAATTTTTCTAGAATGAAATTAAGATCCCAGGCTGGTATTGGTTGTTTCCTTGGTGGTCTTATGTTCTTAGCCCCTCTGAGGGGCTGTCTTAAGAGTGGGTGAGAGAATAAGGGTGGATCAGTGTTGAATTCTGCAGAAATGGCTGAGGCATGGATTTTTATGGAGGAAAAAGAAAGTCCACTGTTCAGCAGCTCAGCTAGATACTGTAATACCTGAGGCAAATTCAGTTTTCTAGGGTCCTGGCCTTTTTTCTCATTCCAAGAGCAAAACCGTTTCCATTTTGCGGAGTAAGCCTTTCTAGTAGATGGCCTTCTGGCCTCAAAAATGACATCCTGCACCTCTTTGGGGAGTAGGTTCTGTTGTGGTGTTAAGGAATTTTCCATGCAGCGAGATTGAGTGTTTTCAGCTGACTGTGAAGAGTTTTGTAGCTGTGCTGAGTCAGCAGAAGAGGCATTAGAGGTAGGGACCAGGGAGGAGTATGTGTTATGTTCCTCAGGAGTGGGTACCAGTGTTGTCTTGGCCAGTCTGGAGCAATCAGTATCATCTTCGGTCTGTCTGCTCTTGCTTTCAAGAGTACCTTGGGCAGAAGAGGTAGAGGTGGGAAGGCGTAAACTGTCCATGCTGTCCAACTGAATGAAAGGGCGTCCACTCTCCAGGCCTTTGGATGAAAGGTCCTTGAACAGAACTTTTCCAATTGATGATTCCTGTGGGAGGCGAAGAGATCTATGTCTGGCCTCCCCCACGCTTGGATTATCTTTGTAAACACTTGAGGATGCAACTTCCATTTGTGTGGATCTGTCTTAGTTCTGCTTAGGTTGTCTGCTAGCGTGTTTTCCAAACCTGGCAAGTAGTGTGCCTGAAGTTCGATTTGCCATTCCAGAGCCAAGTTCCAAAGTGTCATGGCTAGTCTGCACAGGGGGTACGAATGTGTTCCTCCTTGTTTGTTTATGTACCACATTACTGAGGTGTTGTCTGTTCTTATCAATAGTTGTCCTGGATGCAGGAGGTCCTTGAAAGCTGTAATTACATTTATCACTGCTAGCATTTCTTTCTGATTGATGTGGAGGTGCTTTTCCTTTTGGGACCATTTGCCCTGAATGCACCTGTCTGTCATGTGCGCCCCCAGGCGTAATCTGAGGCGTCTGTTGTGATGACTTGATTTGCTTGAGGCTTGCAGAATGGGAGACCTGTGTTTGTTTGACATGCTTGGGCCCACCATAGAAATTCCTTTTGTAAACATGGAATTATTGGTATTATTGTTTCCAAACTGTGGCTGTGTTGAGACCATAGGTTTCTTAGGTACCACTGAAGTTTTCTCATATGCAACTTTGCACATGGGATTAAAAGAATGCAAGATGCCATGAAGCCCAGAGCCTGCAGGATTTTCCTTGCAGTAAGCCTGGTACAATTTGCTAGTATTTTGAAGTACTGAGTTAGTTGCCCTTGTTTTTCTGGCATAAGATAGGCCATCTGGGTGTTTGTGTCCAAGTTGGCACCCAGGAAAATTATTTTCTGAGATGGTGTTAGCCTGGATTTCTCTTTGTTGACTGTGTATCCCAGGGAATTCAGTAACCGTGTTACATAAGCCAGATGTTCCAGAAGTATGTGCTTGCTGTCCGCTTGGATCAGGCAGTCGTCCAAATAAGGGTAAATTTGTATCCCTTGAAGTCTGCAGTAGGCAATTACTGATGCCAGGCATTTCGTGAATACTCTGGGCGCAGTAGATAAGCCAAGGGGCAATGCAGAGAATTGATAGTGGATTGAACCTGCAAGAAATCTGAGGTATCTTCTGCAGCTTTGTCTGATTGGGACATGCAGGTATGCCTCCTTGAGGTCCAATGTTACCAGCCAAAACTCCTTGCCCAGCATGGGAAGAAGCTGCTGTAATGTGAGCATCTTGAATTTTGGCACGAGTAAGAATGTGTTTAGGATGGATAAGTCCGAAATGGGTCTCCAGTCGGTTCCTTTTCTTGGTACCAGAAATAGCCTGGAATAAAAACCTTGACCTTGTTCGTGAGTAGGTACCTCTTGAATAGCTTTCATGTCTATGAGCTTTGAAATTTGTAGTTGTGCCTCTGCCCTTTGATTGTGTGGCAGGTTTGGCATGCCTCTCATTTTTGGAAGAGTGTGAAAATGAAATCTGTAGCCTCTGTTTATAACATCCAGGATCCATTTGTCTGTTGTGACAATATGCCAATTTCTTGTAAGTAATGCCAGCTTTCCTCCCAAGGGTGCTGCCAGCTGAGACTTGCTTGGCATGGAAATGAGGAAGTCATTGGGTTTGTTTCCTGTATTGTTGTGCACTGTCTTTGCCACCTCTTGGTGCTGGAGTTTGCCATTGCCTGCCTCTATATGATCCTTGTGATTGTCCTCTGCCCCTTGAGCGCCTGTATCTACCTCTTTGGGGCTTGTCCGTGGCTGGAAAGGACCAGTTTTTTGAAGGCCAATTTCTGCTAAAACGTGGTGGTTGAACCTGTAGAAAAGCTTTGACAGTTTGCATAGATTTGGCTTTTTCTTCCATTTTCCGTAGTATCTCCTCAGCATTAGTACCAAATAGCACATCCTTTTGTAAAGGAGCATCTAGTAGTTTAGCTTTCACATGATCAGGCAAGATTTGTTCCCTAAGCCAGGCATGTCTACGAATGACTGATCCTGTAACAGCAGCTCTATTTGAGGCCTCTAGGGCATCATAGCCACATTGTAAGGTGTGTTTACCCACTTGTTCTGCACTATGCATCATATCCTGCAACTCCTTCAAATCTGATTGTTCAGATTGAGACATTTTATTTCTTAATTGTGATAACAGAAACTGCTGATATTTAAGCATATGAAACTGACAATTTAATGCCCTCATGGCTAGGGTGGCCGAGGTATATACCTTTTTTTCCCCACCTTTCCTAAGGATCCTGACTCTCTTTCGGAGGGTAGTGGATTCTTAGCAGTAGAGGCCTTCATTCCCTTGGGGCCTTGAGAAATGGTTTCAGGGTCAGCATTATGGTTTTTGTAAAGGAAATGGTGTGAGTTAGGAACTCTGTAGTACCTATCAGGCTTGAATGGGGCAGGAGGCAGGGAATCCGGATTAAGACAAGCCTCTGCATAAACATCATCAAGTATATCCAAGACAGGAGGTATCGCCAGAGGTCTGTGTTGAGGTAACAAAATAAATTCCCTAAGTCTTTTCTTGGAATCAGAAAAGTCTTGGCCTTCCCAATGGAAGTGTTCCCTCAAGGTGTGCAAGGTTTCCCCAAAAGAAAAATCCTCTGGAGGAGATACAGAAGGAATGGACTGCTCTGCATCAGAGTCTTCAAAAGGAGAGAAAGAGTGTTCCTCTACATCAGAATGTTCTGAAAAAAATGGAGCCCTGATCAGAAGAGGGAGAATCTTCCTCCACTCTGGGTCTCTTGTCTGGAGGGGGTTGGGAACCCCTGATAAGAGTAATCAAATCCTCAGCCATTTTAAGCATCTGCTTTTTAGGCATGGGGCCTGGAGATGGGCCCTGTGCAACAGGCCTCTTGGGATGTCTGGCTGATTTGGACTTAGAAAAGGCCTTAATGGAAAAGGAAGATGAGGGTCTAAAGACACCATGGGTGGAAGTGGACCTGTCCACATTAGGAGGCTCAACACTCACAGTGGCTTCGGTGGTTGTAGTCTGGGTATGGGCCGAGGTACCTGCGGTCTCGGGTACAGAAGACCCCACCAAAGAAGTGTCGTCGGTAGTCAGGGACTGCATAGGCGTCTCGCGGAGAACCGGACCACGTGTAGCCGGTTTTGGCGTGGTGTCGGTGGAGACCGCGGACCTCGCGATTCGGTCCTTGTCCTTGCGTTTTTTGGACAAAACGGTAGTCAGAGTCTCCGACGACATCTTATAATCAAAGGCTTTACCAAAAAGGTGTTGGGCGAACTCTGCCCGACGCTTGATAGTGCGTTTATTGAAAGTAGCGCAAAAGCGACAGCCCGAGACATCGTGGTCTGGGCCTAAACAAGGTATGCAGAGGGAATGAAAATCCTTATGCGGTATTTGCTTCCCACAAGAAATATAATTGTTAACTTTTTCTGACATCGCTCTGAGGCAAGAAAAGTTTCCCCAACGGGGTACTTAGCTTTAAAGAAGACTTCGGTTTCCAATTTTTCGTAAATTCAGGAGCTGGCCGACCGGCACTTGCGAACTGCTTCTGCTTCGGGCACCGCGCGGCAAAAAAGACTGGAGAATATGGCGTCGGCTGTGTCTTATATACCCCTGTCGCTCTGACGTCAGGAAAGAAAACGACAACAACTGACGCCGGACCTAGAGTTTGGATTTCGGCCGACCGAGGGACCGCCTGACGGCAGAGAACCCCATCTGTGAATACTGCAGCTGTATGCACGATGAACATCTGTACTATGTTTATCGTGTTACACTGCTGCAGTCATTACACTTGGGTTGAATCCCAAAGCTAAGGTTGGGTGGCTGGTCTATAAAGAGTTAGGACTGGTTATGAGGCCCTGCAGAACTGCAGTGGCAAATCCTGCTCTGGATTTAGAGTAGAGGCAGGTGATAATGCTCGGTAAAGGTGTGCACTGAACTCAAAGTTGCAGCCTCCAAAATTTCCTTGGTAGGTACTCCTCTGAGAAAGGCGGTTGACGTGGCTGTTGCCCTGGTGTAATGCGGCCTAATGTTATTTCGGACTGATTTTCCATGCTGTGTGTAGCAGTAACTAATACAGTGTCCTATCCATTTGGATATAGTCTGCTTTGGGATAGCCTTGCCCTGTGATCCTGCAGCATATGCTACAAACAGTTGCTCAGTTTTCCTGAAAGCTTTTGTTTTGTCCAATTAGAAGCGTAGCTGCCTGTGTATGCCAAAGAATGCAGAAGTTTCTCCCCTTTATTCAGGGGGTTTGGATAAAAAGTTGGCAAATGGATGGTTTGGTTAAGAGCCACACTAGATACCACCTTTGGCAGAAAGGTAGGGTTTGTCCTTAAAGAAACCCTGTCCTGATGAAAAGGTTCCACTGTCATTAATGCCTGTAGCTCTGAAACTCTTCGTGCTGAAGTTAATGCCAGGAGCAGAGCTGTTTTCCATGATAAAAATTTTAGATTGGCTGTAGTGGCTGGCTCAAAAGGTGGCAGGGTCAGTTTTTCCAAAACAAAGTTGAGGGCCCAAGTTGGTGTTGGTGCTCTCCGGGGCGGTCTTATGTTTTTAGCCCCTCTGAGGTACTGCTTTAGCAAGGGATGAGAGAATAAAGGAGGATCCGTGTTGTAGTGTGTGAAATGGCAGAGGCATGGATCTTAATTGATGAGAAGGATAGGCCTCTGTCCAGCATCTCAGTTAAGTATTGTAAAATCTGAGGAATGTTTGGAACAAGAGGGTCAAGGCTTTGGGCCTGGTTCCAGGCGCAGAACCTGTTCCATTTTTCTGAGTAAGCTTTCCTGGTGCTAGGCCTCCTGGCCTCCAAAATGACATCCATAACAGCTTTAGAGAGAGGTGTTGCCTGTTTGACTAATGAATCTGCCATGCAGTCAGGTTTAGGGTTTTGAGGTGACTGTGCAGGATCTGATTGTTTTGTTGAGACAGAAGGTGTGGAATTTGAGGCAAAATCCAAGGTGGGCCTTGAGCTAAGTTCCTTAAGATAGGGTACCAGTGCTGGCGTGGCCAGTCTGGAACAATCAGGATCATCTGTGTTTTTTCTTGTCTGGCTTTTAGGAGTACCTTTGAAAGGAGAGGCAGTGGTGGGAAGGCATAAACTTTTACGTTTTTCCAGCTGAACAAAAGAGCATCCACTTTCCATGCTCGTTTGTGATAAGTCCTTGTGCAGAATTTTTGTAGTTGGCAATTCAGTGGGGAGGCAAAAAGATCTATGTCTGGGCATCCCCATTTTTGCGTTACCATACTGAAGATTTGTGGATTCAATTTCCATTCGTGAGGGTCCATGATATTTCTGCTTAGAATGTCTGCTAGAGTATTTTTCTTTCCTGGCAGGAATTGTGCTTGCAGGTGAACTTGATACGTTAGAGCTGTGTTCCACAAGGTCATGGCTTGCCTGCATAGGGGATAAGAATGAGTGCCCCCTTGCTTGTTTATGTACCACATTACTGTGGAGTTGTCTGTCTTTAATAATAGTTGTCCTGGATGCAGAAGGTCCTTGAAAGCTGTTAGGGCATTTTGAACAGCCAACATCTCTTTTTGATTGATGTGAAGATGCATCTGGTCTGTGGTCCACTTGCCCTGAAGGCATTTTCCTGCCATGTGTGCTCCCCAGGCGTACTCCAAAGCATCTGTTGTCAGAGTCTGCCTGGCTGTGGGTAGGGTAAAAGGCTGACCCTTGTTTAGGTGACATGCCTGTGTCCACCATTGAAAACTCCTGTTGTAGGCAGTGAATCATTGGTATTACTGCTTCTAAACTGTGACAGTGTTTTAGTCCACACATTTTAGGTACCATTGTAATTTCCTCATATGCAGTCTGGCATATGGTATTAGTAGTATGCAGGATGTCATGAATCCCAGGGCCTGCAGAATTTTTCTTGCAGGGAGATGGGACTTTTTTGCCAGTAATTGAAAATATTGAGTTAGTTGAACTTGTTTGCCTGGCGTGAGGTAAGCCATCTGGGCCGTTTTATTTAAGCTGGCACCCAGGAATATAATCTGTTGTGAGGGTACTAGTTTCGACTTCTTTTCGTTTACTGTGTACCCTAGAGAAATTAGCAACCTTTTTACAAATGCCAGATGCTGTAGAAGAATGTCCTTTTTCTCTGCTTGAACGAGGCAGTCATCCAGGTATGGATATATTTTAATTCCTTTTTGTCTGCAAAATGCAATTACTGGTGCCAGGCACTTTGTGAAGACCCTGGGCTCAGTAGATAAGCCAAAGGGCAGTGCAGAGAATTGGTAGTGCATTGTACCAGCTTTTAATCTGAGGTATCCTCTGCAATATTGTCTGAGGGACATGCAGGTATGCCTCTTTGAGGTCCACAGTAACAAGCCAAGCCTTCTTGCCCAGCATGGGTAGAAGCTGCTGTAATGTCAACATTTTGAATTTCAGAATATCCAGGTAAGTATTTAGAATTGAAAGGTCTAGTATGAGCCTCCAGGCCTTGTCCTTTCTGGGGACCAGGAAGAGTCTTGAGTAAAATCCTTGTTCCTGTTGTGGTACTTTTTGAATAGCTCTCATGTCCATGAGGGCTGAAATTTGTTTTTGTGCCTCTGACCATTGATTTTGTGGCAGGTCTGGCATTCCTATTAGCCTTGGTAAAGTATGAAAGTGGAACCTGTAACCTTGAGACACAATATTCAGAACCCATTTGTCTTGGGTGATTGCCAGTTTTGAGAAAAAAGTGCTAGTTTTCCCCCTAAGGGGGCTTCCAAAAGGGAAGAGCTTGGCATTTAAGGGAAAGTCATTGTGACTGTTTCCTGTAAGGTTGAGACTTGTCCTCACCTTTTTTTGGGTTGAGGTGCCCCACTGTCATTGTCTGTCTGCGCCTTGGGGTTGAGATCTGCCTCTTGGGCGTCTGTATCTGCCTCTCTGTGGCCTGTCTGACACTGGAAAGGACCAATTCTTTGTTGGCCAATTTCTGCTAAATCGAGGTGGCTGTACCTGTAAGAAATCTTTGACTGTTTGCATAGATTTAGCTTTATCCTCCATTTTATTTAACACCTCTTCTGCCTTAACACCAAACAAGGTATCATGCTGTAAAGGAGCATCCAATAATTTTGCCTTAACATGATCAGGTAAACTCTGTTCTTTTAACCAAGCATGTCTTCGAATCACAGAACCTGTAACTGCGGCTCTACAAGAGGCATCTAAAGAATCAAAACCACATTGCAGAGTATGTTTTTCCACCTGTTCAACTGCATGCAATAAATCCTGCATTTTTTTGTAATCAGGAGCTTCTGAGCTTGCAAGCATTTTCTGTTTTATCCGAGCCATTAAATATTGTTGGTACTCAAGCATGTGAAACTGGCAATTTAAAGCCCTTACTGCTAAAGTTGCAGAAGTGTATACTTTCTTCCCCCATCTATCCAAAGCTCTGGAATCTCTGTCAGAGGGTACTGGATTTTTTGCAATGGAAGCCTTAACCCCTTTTGGTCCCTGGGAAATAGTTTCTGGATCAGCAAAAGGGTTTTTATAAATAAACTTATGAGAGTCAGGGACTCTATAACACCTATCTGGCTTGGCTGGTGCAGGGGGCAAAGAATCAGGAGATAAGCTGGATTCAGAGAACACATCATCCACAATATCTAGCACAGGCGGAATAGCCAGGGGCCTGTGCTGAGGCAATAAAAGGAAATCCCTGAGCCTTTTCTTGGATTCTGAGTAATCCTGGCTTTCCCAATGGAAATGCTCCCTCATGGTATGTAAAGTTTCCCCAAAAGAATAATCCTCAGGAGGAGAGGCTGAAGGGATAGATTCTTCAGCATCAGAGTCCTCATAGGGGGGTAGAGAGTACCCCTGGTCTGAAGAGGAATCAGAGGAAACCTGATCAGAGGAATCATAGTCTGTATCCTGCCTAGGCCTTTTCTCAGGAGGGGGATGGGAACCCCTGATTAGAGGTCTTCGGCCATTTTAAGCATCTGTTTCTTAGGCATGGAGGACTGTCCAGGAGAGTGCTGTACTTGCTTCTTTGTCTTTAATGGTACTTTTGTCTTGGCTGTTGCTTTAATGGTAAGTTGTGAAGGTTTGAAAACACCCTCAGAAGCAGATGCCTGCTCAGCGGCTCTGGACCCATCTGAGGGATTATTTTCCGTAGGCCCAATACCTTGAGTTTCCAGAGGCCTAGTTGTCTACACGTGGGAGTCGGGGGCGGCCTGTGGCTCTGAGGTGGAGGGTTGTCAGGGGCTGCAAAGGCGCCTCACTGAGAACCGGCGACTGGCCTAGAAGAGGTTTCGTCATCAGTTTTGGACCTCAGATGCCTGTCTTTATCCTTGTCTTTGCGTTTTTTCGGTATTGCGGTCGTCGGTTGATCCGACGGCATAGTATAATTGAACCTTCGGCCAAAGTAGTGCAAAGCAAAATCAAAACGTCTTTTTATAGTGCGTTGGTTGAATCTAGCGCAAGCCTGACAACTAGTGACGTTGTGATCAGGGTCTAGGCATGGAATACAGTAAGAGTGGAAGTCCTTATGAGGTATTTGCTTCCCACAAGAAATACAATTAACTTTTTCTGACATCGGTCTGGAGCAAGAAAAAAGTTTCCCCAACGGGGTACTTAGCTTTAATGAAGACTTCGGATCTGAAATTCAACTTCGAAAATCTCAGGAGTTGGCCGACCGGCACTTGCGAACTGCTTCTGCTTCGGGCACCACGCGGCAAGAAAGACTGAAGAAAATGGCGTTGGCTGCATCTTATATACCCCTGGCGCACTGACGTCAGGGAAGAGGCGACAGCAACTGAGGCCGGACCTAGACTTTGGAATTCTGGCCGACTGCGGGTAGCCTGCCAGCAGGATAACCCAAGAGTAATGACTGCAACAGTGAAACATGATGAACATCCACATAGCAATGTATGTTTACGAACTTGTTCAACATAATGCATAAAATCCTTTAAATCCTTATTTTCAGCACTATCAGGAATCAACATCATTTTCTGTTTAAGCAATCCAGTAATATGCAGCTGATACTTTAACACATGAAACTGGCAATTTAAGGCCCTAGTGGCCAAAGTTGCAGACGTGTATACCTTCTTACCCAATCTATCCAGCGCCCTGGAGTCTCTATCAGAGGGGGTAGGATTTTTGGCAGTAGTAGCTTTAATGCCCTTGGGTCCCTGTGAAATCGTTTCAGGATCCGCAGTAGGATTTTTGAAAAGGAACTTGTGAGAGTCAGGAACCCTGTAATATCTATCAGGTTTTCTGGAAGCAGGAGGTAAAGAGTCAGGGGCCATGCTAGATTCCAAAAAGGCATCATCAACAATGTCCAGTACAGGAGGTATAGCTAAAGGCCTGTGCTGGAGCAGGAGTAATAAATCTCTAAGCCTCTTTAGAATCACAGAAATCTTGACTTTCCCAAAGAAAAAGCTCCCTGAGTGTATGCAATGTTTCACCAAAAGAGAAATCCAATGGCGGGGGAAGCAGAGGGAGTAGAGTCCTCCGCATCAGAATCCTCAGAGGTAGATATATCATAAGCAAACACAGTCCTAGGTGGGGGAAGGTTGGGTTCCCCTGATTAAAGTAATAAGGTGTTCAGTCATTCTTATCATTTGTTCTTTAGGCATACAGGCCTCACCATGCGCTCTGGGTGTCAGTTTTCTAGACATGGTTCGAGTTTTAGGCCTTAAAAAAGAAGATGGTGCCAGTTTAATATGCAAGTCAGTAGACCTGAATACACCCTCAGAAGCCGGTGCCTGCACAGCAGCTCCGGACCCATCCAAGGTAGAGACATCCACAGGTTCCACAGTTGAAGCATCTCGCGGCATACCGGACTCCTAGTGGGTCTCAGTAAAGGGCTGCGAATCTGAAGTAGTGGGCATCAGGGGCTGCAAAAGTGCCTCACTGAGTACCGGCGAACTGGGCTGCCTGTCTCTGCCTTTATCTTTGCGTTTTTTCAGAATGTTGGTAGTCGGATGGCTTACCGAAGACATATCAGGATAATTGAACCGAGCACCAAAAAATTTTGAAGTGCAAATATACCGACGACGGACAGTGCATGGTTTAAATAAGGCACAAAACTGACAGCAAGGTACGTTGTTGGTCAGGGTCTCGGAAAGGAATACTGTATGCATGAAAATCTTTATGAGGTATTTGCTTTCCACAAGAAATGCAATTATTTACTTTTACTGACATCGGTTTACAGCAAGAAAAAGTTTCCCCAATGGGGTACTTAGCTTTTAGTTGAAGACTTCGGTTCTGAAACTTGAAACCGAAAATTTCAGGAGTCGGCCGACCGGCACTTGAACTGCTTCTGCTTCGGACACCGCACAGCAAGAAAGACTGACGTAATGATGTCGGCTGCATGTGTTATACCCCTGATGACCTGACATCATGGAAGAGGAGACAGCACCCAACGTAGGACCCAAGACTTTGTTAATCAGGCCGACTGAGGGCTACTGCAAGTAGATAACCCAAATGTTATGACTGCAACAGTGAAACACGAAGAACATACTGAACACACTTCAGAATCCAACTCAGGGTGGCTGGACCAAGACAATAAATGCACTCCTGATAGGTATCTGAATTTGAGATCTTATGCTCATAGGAGGTGCATTTTTTTTAAAATCAGTAGGCTTGTTGGACATACTGAAGAAGTCACTGAAAAAAGAAAGCAGCATGAAAGAAAGATACCAGCAATGATAACCAGTAAACACATTCAACAGGTAGCAGCAGATATACGAAGAGAAAAAAAGGAACAAAAAGGGCATGAGGTCGAAGAAGTATATGGTTTCCCTTCAGAAGCTCGAGTTTTCAGAAACTCGAAATTTATATGGTTAAAATCATTTGATCAGCTTTCCAAAACTCAAAGGTGTTGAATGGAGATTGCGGTACTGTGAGGATCAGGGAATTTACTGTTTTCCTCCCTGTAGTGTGATCTCGGAGTTGGTATATATAATGTGCAGTAGGGCTTGCCCCCTTCAAAAATGTAGAAAGGAGTTTTGTTGATTTCTGAAGTTCGAATTTTCAGGAAGTCAATCATATGGTCTCAACCATATGAATTTAGACTTTCTGAAAACTCGAGCTTCTGAATGGAATTCGTACGTTACATACATACATATATATATATATATATATATATATATATGTATATTATATATATATATATATATATATATATATATATATATATATCGAATTTCAGTATCTCGAGCCCAAGAGGTGAAATCCACAAAACAACGAAAACTAAAAACTGCGAAATTCAAAACCTCGAATACCGGAAGTTTTGAATTTCGCGGTTTTACTACACACACACACACACACACACACACACACACACACACACACCATCCACCACACAAACACACACAATCACTCTGCAACATGAGTTGCATCCCTGCCCCCCACACACCCCTACTTAAATATTCTCACTCCGAGGTCGCACTACATACAAACACACACAAAACACCACCACACAAGCTACTTTCTCTTCGCGTGCACACATCACAGCAACAAAACACACTGACACACACCACAGCCCCTACCCAAAGCCTTAGCACACACTTACCTGAATACATAACCATAGCGGAACTTTAGAAGTGCGAAATTCAAAACCTCCATTATTCGAGGTTTTGACTCTCGCTATTATGTGGATTTGGCTTCTTGGGCTCGAAATACTGAAATTTGAGATTTCAGTATTTTGAGCTTCTGAACAGAACCCATCTATATACATATATATATATACATATATATATATATATATATATATATATATATATATATACAGTATGTACACACACAGACAGACATGTACAGATGTAACTCAAGCTTCTGAATGGAAGCCATATATTATATTATATATATATATATATATATATATATATATATATATATATATATGTATGCATACATACATACAGTATGTATACACACAGACACACACACACACATATATGTATACAGATATATGTATATAAACATAGAGGAAAAAAATTAGAATAGCTAAAAAGCTATTACAAGTATCACAAAGGTGCTTAACTGTCACCACTTATGCCCAAGCTACAGTATACCACATCTGTTCGCTGAAATGGCAAACAAGATCTGGGGGAATTCAATCTTGGGAGGAGGATTATGGGTAAGTGGAGGAGCTCAAGCATGTTCGCAGACTCACCAGATCAAGAACATGCCCTAGCAAGGGTGTGGAGTAGGATTTTGGATAAGAGGTTTACGAAGGTGCAATGGCAGGAAACCTTTCTAGCCCAAACATAAGCAACAAAGGCAAAAAAATTCTAAAGCTTTGCACGGAAATGTTTGCATAAATACTTCTGTACCCCAAAGTGGTGATGTAGAAATGCACCAACATGCTGCTACCCAATGTTGGACATTTAAGAGATGGATAAGGGGAACATGGGAGCATATCTTCTGGAAATATCATGAGTTACAATCACTCCAGAGAGGCATGAAAAAAGCATTAGATACTTTAAGGGAGGAAAACTAATGCTTAATATGGAACTCTTTTTTTTGAGTTGGGAACCTGGTACACTGCATCAAACTCATATGAATGCAAATGTTACTTTAATAATGAGGGTAGGAAAAACAGGGAAATGTATTATGTGGAAACAGAAAACATACAGACCACAGTGGGAGGAAATGGGGCAAATTGTGCAAGACACTGAATGACTGGAAGCTACTTGGAGGGGAGACAATAGTGTGAAAATGGCAGGATCAGCAGAAAGCGATTTAGTTAAGGAATAAAGAGACAAAATCTACGAAGGAGAAAAATGGGGAGGCTGAGGAAAAGTATTGTATGCACTATGAAAAAAGTACAGTTGTGTACACTTACCATAAATGTAGATGTTCGAGTGTATTCACTGTTGCAGTCCGACCTAATGGGTAAACCGGCTCCCGGTAGCCCTCGATCGGCCACAGTACCAAAGCTAAGTAAAAATGACATTGGCTGCCGTTGGTTGTAAAGGACGTCAGAGCGTCCGATACAAAAGGAGGCAGCTGACGTCACTTCCTTAGTCTTTCTTGCCATAACAGTCAGAAGCCCCCAGAAAAAAAGCTAAACCAAAAGCAATTTTGGAAAATATCCAATTCAGACTGTACCTCAGGAAAAGAGAATAGGAGAGGACCAAAAAAAGAGGGAAGGAGGGAGGGAAACCAGAACTGCAACAGTGAATACACTCAAACATCTACATTTATGGTAAGTGTACACAAAGTACAGTTATGTACACTTACCATAAATGTAGATGTTCGAGTGTATTCACTGTTGCAGTCATCACATTTGGGTTATCTGCTTGTAGTAGCCCTAAGTCGGCTTGATTATCAAAGTCTTGGGTCCTGCTTCGGTTGCGGTCTCATCTTCCGTGACGTCAAATAGTCAGGGGTATAAAGCATGCAGCCAATACCATTACATCAGATTTTCTTGCCCCAGACATCAGGTGCCCCCCTACTGGGAAGCAATTAAATGTATATCTACAATGGTACACCTCCAACGAAAAAGTAAATACCCCAAAAAGCTTTTAAGCATAGTAAAGGAAAGTAGAGGTACAGCCAAAAGTCAGGGGGGGGGGCTGGAGGGAGGGTAACCAGGACTGCAACAGTGAATACACTCGAACATCTACATTTATGGTAAGTGTACACAACTGTACTATGTTCTTCATGTTTCACTGTTGCAGTCTTCACATTTGGGTAGATTCCCAAAGCTAAGGATGGGTGGAGGAACTTAGACAGCATTAGGACCAGCTATAAGGCCCTGCAAGACTGCAGTGCCAAAGCCAGCTCTGAATTTAGAGAAAATTGGCAAATGGTAATGTTTGGTTAAAGTATGTACAGAGCTCCAGGTAGCAGCTTCTAGGATGTCCCTAGTAGGGACACCTCTGAGAAAGGCTGTAGAGGTAGATGCAGACCTGGTTGAATGGGGTCTAATACCCTGTGGGACAGGTTTTCCATGGTGCTTATAGCAGAAATTAATGCAATGGCCTATCCATTTAGAAATGGTTTGCTTTGAAATAGCCTTCCCCTCTGCCTGGAGTTGGGGCTCTCCTGGGTGGTCTCAAGTTTTTGGTCCCTCTGAGGAACTGCTTGAGCAGTGGATGAAGGAAGAGGTGTGGTTCTGTGTTGTAATGAGCTGAAATGGCTGAGGCGTGAATTTTGCTGGAGGAAAAACGAAGGCCCTTGTGAAGCATCTCAGTTAAGTATTGAAGAATCTGAGGTAGGTTGGGCGCTGCTGTGCCCATCCCTTGGGTATGATTCCAGGCACAGAATCTTTTCCATTTTTCAGCATAAGATTTTCAAGTACTAGGCCTCCTTGCTTCCAAAATGACATCCAACACTTGTTTACTGAAGGATGGTAACGTAGAGATTAGGTTAATTAGCCAGGCTGCCACGTTCAGGGTTTGAAGCTGAGGGTGCAGAATCTGGCTCTCCTGCTGTGACAGCAGGGTAGGGGTCTGAGACTGGTGCCATGGAGCCAGCAGTGACACACTGCGCAAGACGGGGTACCAGTGTTGGTGTGGCCAATCTGGTGCAATCAGTATCATCCTTGGTTTGTCCTGTTTGATCTTTAGTAGTACTTTGGAGAGGCAGAGGGGGAAAGGCATAAACTAATAGATTTTTCCAGCTGAAGGACAGAGCATCCACTTTCCAAGCTTGTTTGTGGGGAGTCCTTGTGCAGAATTTGTCCAATTGGTAGTTCGGGGGGGAGGCAAACAGGTCTATATCTGGGCTCCCCCATTTGTTTATCAACATGCTGAAAGTCTTTGATTCCAGTTTCCACCCGTGTGGGTCCATGAGATTTCGGTTTAGTTCGTCTGCCAGTGTATTTAGTTTTCCTGGCAGGAATTGAGCCTGTAGATGCACTTGGTAGCTCAAGGCTGTGTTCCACAGAGCCATGGCTAGTCTGCAGAAAGGGTAAGAATACGTACCCTCCCCTGCTTGTTTATGTACCACATAACAGTGGTGTTGTCCATCTTTACTATTAATTGTCCTGGAAGAATGTGGTCTTTGACTGCTGTCAGAGCATTCTGTACAGCTAACATTTCTTTTTGATTGATATGCAGGTGCATTTAACTTGGGTTCCATTTGCCCTGAATGCACTTCTCTGCCAGGTGAGCCCCCCATGCATAGTCTGATGTGTCTGTTGTTAGGATTTGGGCGGCAGGGGGTAGAGTGAATGGTAGTCCCTTGTTTAGGTGGCAGGCCTCTGCCCACCAAAGGAACTCTAACCGTAGGCAAGGTATGATAGGAATCACTGCTTCTAGATCCTGAGAATGTTGATACCATAGGCTTTTTAGATACCATTGTAGTTTATTCATATGTCTTGCATATGGAATTAGTAGAATGCAGGAGGCCTTGCAGATAGCAGGGTCTTTATGGCCATTAGTTTGAAGTAAGTTGTAAATTAAATTGTTTCTCTGGCGTGAGGGAAGCCATCTGGTAGGTTGCGCTCAAGCTTGCTCCCAGGAATATAATTTGTTGACAGGGTACCAGATGTGATTTCTTTATGTTTATGGTGTACCCCAGACAAGTTAGCACTTTTTGTGCAAATGCCAGATGATTCAAAAGTATGTCCTGGCTTTCTGCCTGAATTAGACAATCATCCAGGTATGGGTATATTTGAAAATTTCTTTGCCTACAAAATGCAATGACTGGAGCTAAGCACTTTGTGAATACCCTAGGTGCAGTAGATAAGCCAAAGGGCAGTGCAGAGAACTGATAGTGCATGTAGCCTGCTTTGAAGCGTAGGTATCTTCTGCAAGATTCCCTGACTGGGAAGTGCAGGTAGGCTTCCTTTAAATCCAGTGTTGCCAACCAGGCATCTTTGCCTAGCATAGGAAGCAACTGGTGAAGAGTTAGCATCTTGAATTTTTGAATCACCAAAAATGTGTTTAATATAGAAAGGCCCAGGATAGGACGCCATGAATGGTCTTTTCTGGGTACCAGGAAAAGTCTTGAGTAGAAACCTTGTCCCTTTTCCTCTTCTGGTACAGTCTGAAAAAGAAGTTATGTCTTACCATAACATTCCATGTGAATTGTTCATCTCGCCTTTGTTCTTACGCATGGGTTCGGAGCCGATCTTCGGCTCCGAGACGGCCACTTCTACAGCTCTGCATCTTGAGAAAGCTCGAGGCACAGTCCTATCCCGCAATCCCCTAGTGCTAACCCTCAGATCTAGTTTGCTAACACCAGAAGAAAACAATGCGCCACAGGTGCTAGCAGTAGATAATGAAAGGAGTACCCTGACAACAGAAGCAGCCAGAGACTAACAGAAGGTGTTGAACACAAGCTGAATTGGAATCCAAATCATCCCGTTCTCCGAAAAAAAAAAAACATAGGCCGGGGGATGGAGGGTGGGTAGTAAGAAAAAAGGCGAGATGAACAATTCACATGGAACATTATGGTAAGATATAACTTCTTTATGTGAAATTGTTCAATCTCGCCGATTGTTCTTACGCATGGGTAGCGTCCCTAGCTCCTTTACCCTGGGTGGCTCATGGGAGAACGTTCCTGAGAACCGTGGAACCAAAAGAGGCCCTATCTTTGGAGTTCTTGTCCAACTTATAATGGAGAATGAAGGTATGAGGTTTCGCCCAGGTTGCTGCCGCACAAATAGTATCCAACGGCAAATGGGCTGCATGGGCTAGAGATGTGGCCATAGTCCTGGTAGAATGAGCCTTGAGTTGAAAAGGTAATTGTTGTTTCGTCTGCGAATAGATACATTTAATACAATCTGTCAGCCATTTAGACAAGGTAACTTTGGTAACCGCCATACCTTTTCTTTGGTCAGCAAAGGATATAAATAGTTGGTCTGATTTTCTGTCATCTTTTGTCCCCTGCAAATAAAATCCGAGTTGTCTGTGGACGTCTAACTTATGAAGCATATATTCTAACTTGTTAGTGTGATCTTTGAAGAAGGTGGGAAGCTCGATGGACTGGTTAATATTTGAGAGTGAACAAACTTTTGGGAGAAAAGACGGATTGGTGCGTAATGTCACTCTATCCGAGTGGAAAATCAAGTAGGAAGGTCGAACAGATAGTGCGTGTAATTCCGAAATTCTACGAGCAGAGGTTATAGCCACCAAGAATAATGCTTTCCATGACACGAACTTAAGAGAGGCTGTGGAGGCTGGTTCAAAAAGGGGTAACATTAACTGGGATAAAATTAAATTAAGATTCCAAGGAGCAACTGGGTTATGAATGGAAGGGCGGAGGTGAAAGGTGCCTTTCAAAAACGACTTGCAAAGTCTGTGGGACATGGAAGAATTTTTTTAACCCACATGAAAGTTCGATATGGCCGCCAGTTGGACTCTAACTGTGGACGATGATGCTCCTTCTTCAAATATCTTAGACAGAAACTCCAAAATTTTGTGTACCGGTGCTTCTGTTGGATCTAATCCTTGTTGTAATGCCCAATAAGAAAAACGTGTCCACTTGCGCCGATAAGTCTTTGTAGTGGATGGTTTAAGAGAGGAAACAATTATACGTTTAACCGCTGGGGACAAAAGGCTTGACCTGGCTAGGACGGGAAGAGGAGCAGCCAAGCTGTCAATTTTAGGGCTTGCAGGGATGGATGAGGGGCTCCTGACGCATGGGTCAAAAGGTCTGGAACTGGGTCCAGAATCCATGGCTCCTTGATTTGATGGGCCTGAAGAAAGGGGAACCAGATCTGTCGAGGCCAGAATGGGGCTATTAGTATTATGGTCCTTTCCAGAGGTTTGGCTTTCTGTAGAAACCTGGGGATTAACGGAATGGGTGGAAAGGCATACAGGAGACCCGGGGGCCAATCGTGAACCAGTGAATCTCTGGGGACACTCCCTGGTGGAGGGAGAAGGGCAAAGTAGCTTCTGCATTTGGCATTCATCGGTGATGCAAAAAGGTCATAGCAAGGCTGGCCCCACTTGCGGAATATCTCTTCCGCCACTTGAGATTTCAGAGACCACTTGTGAGGTAACAGGATGGCTCTGCTCAACCTGTCCGCAATTACGTTGGATGTCCCGGGAATGTGCGTTGCTATCAGAAAGCGTCCGGTGGAGACAGCCCATTGCCAGATCCTGAGGACCTCTCTGCATAGTGGATAAGATCTTGTTCCTCCTTGTTTGTTGATGTACCAGACCACTGACATGTTGTCTGTCTGGACTGCCACTGTTTCTTGAGGTAAGATGCCATGAAAGTGTTGCAACGCTAGAAACACCGCTCTTAGCTCTAGAACATTGATGTGCAGTTTGCATTCTGTTCTGGACCATTGACCTTGGACCATCTTTCCCTGGAATAAGCCCCCCCACCCAATCAGGGAAGCGTCCGTGGTTATTGTCGCTATTGGGGTTGGCAGGGTAAATGGTCGACCTTGTATCAAGTCTTGAGATAGCATCCACCATCGTAGATCCTGCTTGCAACAGGATGTGATCAGAATTTCGTGTGACAACGGCAGGTGCTGATAGGACCACTGGGCGAACAGTAGCCATTGTAGGATCCTCATGTGCATTCTTCCTCGTGGGACTGCAACCAGTGCAGCTGACATTAATCCCAGGACTCTTAAAACCTGTTTCGCTGTAGCTTTTGTCTTTTGAAGGAGTATTGCAATTTGCTCCCTCAATTTTGAAACCCTTTCTGGAGGAAGTCTGACCGTGACCAAGGTAGTGTCCAGTTCTACCCCTATAAATGAGATACGCTGTGATGGCGATAAAGAAGATTTTTCTAAATTGATTGTAACGCCAAGACGGGAACAAAGACTGATTGTGTAATCTCTTGCTTGGAGCAGCTGATACTCAGTGGTGGCGGAGAGGAGCCAGTCGTCTAGATACGGAAACACCCGGAATCCTTGTTGTCTCAAGTGAGACACTACTACTGCCATACACTTGGTGAACACCCTGGGGGCTGAGGTGAGGCCAAACGGCAGAGCCCTAAACTGAAAATGACTGGCTCCCAGCCGGAAGCGCAGGAATCTCCTGGACGGTCTGGCCATTTTTATATGGTAGCACGTGTCCTTGAGATCTATAGAGCACATCCAGTCTCCTTCCTGTAGAAAAGGGAGGATTGACTGTAGCGTGACCATCCGAAACTTCTCCTTCACAACAAAGGTGTTTAATCTGCTGAGATCCAGAACTGGTCTCCAGTCCCTTGTCTTCTTTGGAACTAAAAAGAACCTTGAGTAAGTTCCGGATCCTATTTGGTCTGCTGGGACTGCTTGGATGTCTCTTTTCCTGAGCAGCTTCTGGATCTCTAAGGCTGCCTGATTCCGCAGATGGGGTGAAACGTCTGGGAATCTTTTGGTGGAAGGGGGAACGTTTATGAATTTTATGTCGTAACCTCTGGTAATTATATTTTGTACCCACGCATCTGAGGTTAAATTTCGCCAGGCCAGCGGGTACAAAGTTAAGCGTCCCCGACTGCCTCCAGAGCAGGACAGCTGGGCCTCCTCTCAGGAGTGCTGGAAAGGCTTGCCAGAGAAAGTATCTCTGTCGCCCTGGTTTTGCGGACCCCCTCTGCCGTTTGGACGGCGTCTTCCATTTCTTCCCCCTCCTCTGCCTCTGGAAGAGGCATTATCACTCTGTGTGGACTGAAAGGAACCCTGTGTCTTACGGAACCACATCTTTCCGCCTCTTTGCCCTCTGGGGTATGGTCTGGAAGGGGTGGAAAAACGGACTCCTACAGCAGATAGGGTCTTCCCTTCTTGCTCACACCTAGTGAGGGTCTCCTTTACTTTGGGGCCAAAAAGAGAGGCACCATCAAATGGGACGTTAGTAAAAGAAGACTTGAAGGATTCCGCAAAGGAGCACAGCCGCAGCCAGGATTGTCTCCTAAGAGCAATCGCTGAAGTTGCCGCTCTACTCGCACCTTCGGCCGCATACGAAATGAGCCTCATGGAGGAGTTGACTACAGAGTTAAGGGTATTATGTTGCGCTGTCACTTTCTCGATAATAGCAGCATCTGTACGACCCTGGAGAGTATCTCAGAGTTCCTTGAGGAGATCCCTCTGTAAATGCGTAAAATGCGTCAAGTAGTTCAGCGATCGCATGGAAAAAGTCGCAGAACTGAAAACGCGCTTCCCATATCTGTCCATCGTCCTGGAATCCTTATTAGGAGGATGGACAGCGGAAGAGGACTCTGACATGTACTTCTTAGTGGCTGCCGCCACCACCATAGTATCCACTGGAACACCCTTGGTAAGAAAACTCTTGTAGTGGGGGGCTGTTATGAACTTATTCGGCCTGGGGGAACAGGTTCCACCGTGTCAGGTGTCTCCCAAGCCCTACGAGCTATCAAGTCCATAAGTTCGTCAAAGGGAGGGGTCACCCAGGAGGTAGAAGGTAGAGCTCCGAATGCCTTCAGCAATACTGATTCATCCACAGAAGGGTTAAGTGGCTGCCAATCTCCCCTCTGTTTTAGGATCTCCAGGATGTCCGCAAAGGATACATTCTCAGAGGGGGATGGTGGGGACCCTTCTGCTTCATCTAAATCTGTATCTGATGTATGCCTCCTCTTGCACAGTCTTTTCCTTGGTACTTCTTCAGATGGGGCTTCTGGAGAAGCATCCGAGGAACCGGGAGCACCCTCAGGGGGCAACTGAGGCATTGGGTCTCAACGCTTAGTAGGAGCCGAGGATACAGAAGATGAACGTGGACCCTTGGGGGGGGAGAAAAAGAATCCGATGAGATATGTGTCTGTTTCGACAAGACCTTCCTCATGGCGTCGAAGGCACCGGTACCCGGATCCGAAAATCTTCCTGGCTTAGAGAAACCAGGAACAATCCCCGGGGGTCCAGGCTCCGATCCAGGGGATGGTGCCGAACTAATCTGAGCCGAGGCTCCTAGGGGGAGAGTTGGTACCGACATCTCGGTTCGACTGTTCGCCCAGGAACCAAGGAACGATAGTCGGCTCCGGGACCCCTCTATCCGTTCCGAGGGCGTCGAGGTCAACAGTACCGAAAGCACAGCTACAGGCTTCGGTATCGATGGTTCTACCATCATCTGAACTTCGATTCTCGGCTCCGAAGACTCGACAGGTCTCGGAGGAGGAGCAGTAGATGACCCAAGGAGGGCTTCGAGTTTCGAAACCAGCTGGGACGAAACTTGGATCAATTTAGAAAGGGCCGAGTTCTCCATTAACTTCTGTATCACTCGATCCACATCCAAATCCGATAAGGGTCTTGAAGAACGGGTCGAAGGGGCTGAAGTCGACACCGAGTGAAGGATCGATGGCGGCGGAACCTCCGAGACCGGCTCCAAGACCAGAGTCTCGATCAAAGATATACATTCGAGAACCGACTCCAAAGTCTGTGGAGCCGGTGTCCGAATCTTAGTAGAGGTGCTTGGAGCCGATGACTTTGGCTCCGACACTCTCGAAGACTTGGACCCCTTCAAAGACTTGGAAACCAATTCAGCCTTGTCCAGGGCCTCCTGAAATTCAGGCTTTAATAAACCCCTGTCTACTAACTTCCTGTGTCTCTCCATCATGACCCTCCCACTGAAGGAATGACAAATAGAACAGTCCTCCTGTAAGTGGAGAGGGCCAAGACAGTAGACGCAGAAAGAATGGTTATCCGTGATGGACATTTTCTGTCCGCATAGACATCTTTTAAAGCACACAAAAAAGTAAGGACTTAAGCCTTTCTAAAGAAAAAACACCTGTTAAAAGACAGGATAATAGGCCTGAAAAATTGCCTTAGAAAAATTATGAAATAACAATAAGAAGAAGAATATATATATAACTCCCTGTAACTACACTAATAAAGACTAATATATATATATATATATATATATATATATATATAAAATTATCTATCTATATTAATATGAAAACTTCAAATATCAGAAAAAGTTTACTGGCCCGAGCTTCTGCGATGCATCTGCTGCCGCGGCAAACTAGATCTGGGGGTTAGCACTAGGGGATTGTGGGATAGGACTGTGCCTCGAGCTTTCTCAAGATGCAGAGCTGTAGAAGTGGCCGTCTCGGAGCCGAGGATCGGCTCCAAACCCATGCGTAAGAACAAACGGCGAGATTGAACAATTTCACATTAGCCTTTATGCTTAAGAGAGAGAGAAAGTACTTGCTTTTGCGCCTCTGCCCACTGATTTGCGGGTAGATCTGGCCAACTGTTGGGGGTTGGTAACGTGTGGAAGTGAAATCTGTATCCTTGGGAAACTTTATTTAAAACCCATTTGTCCTAGGTAATGAGTTCCCAGTTTTTGGCCTGCAAAGCAACCCCCTAAAGGAGCAGTCAGTTGAGAAGTGCTTGGAAGTCATAGAGTTAAGTAATTGAGACAGCTTACTATAGGGGGGAGTCTTACTACTCCCTGATTTGGGAGTGGGAGCCCCCCACTGCTTAGTCCTGTGTGTACCCTGGGACTGAAGCCTGGGTGTTTTGCTGGTTCTGGGTTTGGACTGAGATGGCCTGGAAGAGACAGGAAAGGACCAATTCATAGAGGGCCAATGCCTACTAAATCTTGGAGGCTGTACTTGCAGGAAATAGTTAACAGTTTACATAGATTTAGCTTTTTCCACCATCTTTTTAAGAACTTCTTCTGCTTTGTTGCCAAACAGGCGGTCCTGATTTAAGGGAGTATCCAGCAATTTAGCTTTAACATGATCTGGCAAAGACTGCTCCTTAAGCCAAGCATGCCTTCCAAGTACAGACCCAGTGACAGCAGCCCTGCAAGATGCCTCTAGTGAATCAAAACCACATTGCAAAGTACGTTTTCCAACCTGTTTAGCAGAATGCATTAAATCCTGTAAATCCTTATTTTCAGCACAGTCAGGAATCAACATAATTTTCTGTTTAAGTAATCCAATAATATGTTGCTGATACTTTAACATATAAAACTGACAGTTTAAGGCCCTAATGGCCAAGGTTGCAGAAGTGTATACCTTCTTACCCCATCTATCCAGCACCCTGGAGTCTCTATCAGAAGGGGTAGGATTTTTGGCAGTAGTAGCCTTAATGCCCTTGGGTCCCTGTGAAATGGTCTCGGGATCCGCAGTAGGATTTTTAAAAAGGGACTTGTGAGAGTTAGGAACCCTGTAATATCTATCAGGTTTTCTGGGAGCAGGAGGTAAAGAGTCAGGGGCCAAGCTAGATTCTGAAAAGTCATCACCAACAATGTCTAGTACAGGAGGGATAGCTAAAGGCCTGTGTTGAGGCAGGAGGTAGAAATCCCTAAGCCTCTTTTTAGAATCAGAGTAATCCTGGCTTTCCCAGCGAAAATGCTCCCCAAGAGTATGCAAGGTTTCACCAAAAGAGAAATCCTCTGGGGGGAAGCAGAGGGAATAGAGTCCTCTGCATCAGAATCCTCATAGTTAGATAAGGGTAAATCTTGGTCATCAGAGGAAACAGAAATTTCAGAATCCTGGTCAGAAGTATCATAAGCAAATTCAGTCCTAGGTCTCTTAGAAGGGGAAGGTTGGCTTCCCCTGATTAAAGTAATAAGGTCTTCAGCCATTTTTATAATTTGTTTTTTAGGCATAAAGGCCTGACCATGCGGTCTGGGTGTCGGTTTTCTAGGCATGGTTCAAGTTTTAGGCCTTGAAGAAGAAGATGGCATTGGTTTAACATGCAAGTCAGTAGGCCTGAATACACCCTCATAAGCCGGTGCCTGCACAGCAGCTCTGGACCCATCCGCAGTTTCCACAGTTGAAGCATCTCGCAGCATACCGGACTCCGAATGGGTCTCAGTAGAGGCCTGCAAATCTGAAGTAGCGGGTATCAGGGGCTGCGAAAGTGCCTCACTGAGTACCGGCTTATGGCTTAGGAGAAGCGTTGTCGGCAGCTTTGGACCTAGGCATACGGTCCCTGTCTATCTTTGCATTTTTTCGGTGTCGGTAGTCAAATTGCTTACCGAAGACATATCTGGATAATTGAACAGAGTACCAAAATATTCAGAAGCGTAAATATACAGACGACAGATAGTTCGTTGCTTAAATAAAGCACAAAACCAACAGCGAGGTACATCGTTGGTCAGGGCCTAGGCAAGGAATACAGTAAAAATGAAAATCTTTATGAGGTATTTGCTTTCCACAAGAAATACAATCATTGACTTTTACCGACATCGGTTTAGGGCAAGAAAAAGTTTCCCCAATGGGGTACTTCGCTTTAGTTGAAGACTTCGGTTCCGAAACTCGAAAACTTCAGGAGTTGGCCGACCGGCACTTGCGAACTGCTTCGGGCACCGCACAGCAAGAAAGACTGATGTAATGGTGCCGGCTGCATGCTTTATACCCCCGACTACCTGACGTCACGGAAGAGGAGACAGCAACCGATGCAGGACTCAAGACTTTGATAATCAGGCCGACTGAGGGCTACTGCAAGCAGATAACCCATATGTGATGACTGCAACAGTGAAACACGAAGAACATCTGTTCTATGTTCATTGTGTTTCACTGCTGCAGTCCTAACTAATGGGTTGATTACCCAAGCCCAGAGAAAAGGGAGGAGGAACCAACAGAATCAAGGGTTGGAGATAATGCCCTGCAACACAGCAGTGGCAAACCCTGCCCTGGCTCTGGAAAACAGGGGCAAATTATAATGTTTTGTGAAAGTGTGAACAGAAGACCATGTGGCAGCCTCCAAAATCTCTTTAGTAGGGACACCACTTAAAAAGGCTGCAGAAGTGGAAGCTGCTCTAGTTGAGTGGGTCCTGACCCCTTGAGGAGGAACCTTGCCATGAAAGGAGTAAGAAAAGGTCATACAATGTGCAATCCACTTGGAAAAGGTTTGCTTAGAAATAGCCTTGCCCTGAGCTCCAGGGGCAAAACTGACCAATAACTGAGCTGATTTCTGAAGATCTTTAGTCCTGTCCAGGTAAAATCTGAGCTGTCTGTGCACATCAAGAGAATGTAGGATCCTTTCACCTCTTTTTCGAGAATTAGGAAAGAAAGTAGGAAGGTGTATGGACTGATTAAGAGTCAAGCTAGAAATCACCTTAGGCATAAAGGAGGGATTGGTTCTCAAAGAGACTCCGTCTGTATGGAAAATAAAAGGCTCCACAGCCATCAAAGCCTGCAGCTCTGAAACCCTCCTTGCTGAAGTTATATCCAAGAAGGCAGTCTTCCAAGAGAGAAACTTTAAATCTGCAGTGGCAGCTGGCTCAAAAGGAGGAAGAGTGAGTTTCTCAAGAACAAAATTAAGATCCCAGGCTGGAGTAGTTGCCCTTCTGGGAGGTTTTAAGTTGCAAGCACCTCTGAGAAACATTTTAATCAGGGGATGAGAGAAAATGGGTTGCTCAAAAGAACAGTGAGCAGAAATGGCTGAAGCGTGGAGCTTGATAGAGGAAAAAGAAAGACCACCATGAAGCAATTCAGTCAGGTATTCCAGGATCAGAGGAAGGGTAGGCTGAGAAGAAGATTCCCCTCTAGCCTGCAGCCAGTGAAAGAATCTTTCCCATTTGCCAGCATAGGACTTCCTAGTGCTAGGCCTCCTGGCTTCCCTCAATACATCAACCACCTGCTGGGAAAGGGAAGAAGATAAGGAAGGAGTCATACAATGAGCCATGCTGCCAAATGGAGGAACTGAAGATGAGGATGCAGAATGACTCCCTCTTCCTGAACCAAAAGATCTGGCTTCAGAGGAAGATGCCAAGGAGGAAATTGGGAGAGACTGCAAAGCAGTGGATACCAATGCTGTCTGGGCCAGTCCGGAACTATGAAAATAGCCCTTGGTCGTTAGTCTCTGATCTTCAATAACACTCTGACTAGAAGAGGAAGAGGAGGGGAAGGCATAATCTGATAGCAACGTCCAAGGGAAGGACAGAGCATCCACTCTCCAGGCTCTGCTGTGATGCTGTCTGGTGCAAAAGAGAGGTAGAAGATGGTTGTCTGGGGAGGAGAAAATATCCACCTGAGGCGTGCCCCAACATTGAATGATGCTGTGAAAGACTGCGCTGTTCAGCTGCTACTCGTGAGGATCCAGGGTCCGCCTGCTTAACTGGTCTGCCAAAACATTGAGCCTTCCGGAAGAAACTGAGCTAGGAGATGCAGGTCCAGGGATGCTGCTATGGACCAAAGATTCATGCTCTCTCTGCACAGGGGATAAGAGTGAGTCCCTCCCTGCTTGTTGATGTACCACATGACTGTGGTGTTGTCTGTTCTGACAAGCAGGGTCCCTGGAGAAAGAAGATGCTTGAAAGCTAGTAAGGCCTGTTGAACTGCAATCAACTCTTTTAGATTTATGTGCAGGTGTACCTGCTGGGCTTTCCACCGTCCCTGTATGCATCTGCCATCCAGGTGTGCTCCCCAAGCGTAGTCCGATGCGTCTGTAGTTAGAACTTGAGTGGCAGGAGGTGTTCGAAAGGGCATGCCTTTGTTTTGTAGACAGGCTGTTGCCCACCGTAGAAACTCAGTCTGCAGAGATGGAAGCAGAGGGATCATCTCCAGGTCGTGTGTGTGTTGACACCAAATGTTCTTGAGGTACCATTGCAATTTCCTCATATGCAGTCTTGCATATGGAATCATGAGAATACAAGATGCCATGAATCCCAGAGCTTGCAGTTATTTCCTTGCAGGGAGTTGGGACAGGCTTGTCAAGTCCTTGAAGTAAACAGAGAGATGTCTGCTTCTCCTGGGTGAGATACATCACCTGGGCGGCTGTGCTCAGACTCACTCCCAGGAATGTTATCTCCTTGGATGGTACCATTTTTGATTTTTCCTCATTGAGAGTGTAACCCAGGGAACAGAGAAGAGGCTTTACGAATTCCAGATCCTTTAGCAGCTGTTCCTGAGAACTTGCTTGAATCAGACAGTCGTCCAAGTATGGGTAAATCTGAATTTTCTTCCGCCTGCAAAAAGCAATGACTGGGGCCAGGCACTTTGTGAAGACACTGGGAGCAGTAGATAAGCCAAAGGGCAGCGCAGAGAATTGATAATGTTGCTTGCCCACTCCGAAACGAAGATAATGCCTGCAACTTATAAGCCTCTGAGATCCAAGGTTAGAAGACAGGAATCCTTTTCTAGCATTGGTAGAAACTGATGCAGAGTGAGCATTCTGAACTTTGGAATTACTAGAAAATAATTCAGAATGGAAAGAACTAGGATAGAACGCCAGGTGCCCTCTTTTTTTGGAACTAGGAAAAACCTGGAATAAAAGCCTTGGCCTACCTAACTGTTTTACCTGGGAGCAACAGAATCAGACAAAATTTGTTTTTCTACTTCTGCCCTTTGGTTTGGAGGAACGTCTGGGAATCCTTTGGGAGCTGGAAAGGTGTGGAAAGAAAACTTGTGCCACAGGGACACCTTTCTGAGCACCCATTTGTGTGTGATAGAGGCCTAGACATCTAAAAAACGGGCCAACCCCCCCCCAAAGGACTCTCCAGGCAAGCAAGAACAGGCAGAAGTTGTAAAAAGTAATTGAGAGTGTTTAGATTGAGATGCAGGCTTGGAGCTTCACGCCTCAGAAGTGGAAGCCTGCCACCGCCTAGACCTTTGAGGGGTAGCTGCTTGCCCCCTAGAAGATTTGTAGCTTCTAGTCCTGGAACGGTTCTGTCTGCTGGTATCAGAAAAGTTCCAACTCTTGGAAGGGTAATTCCTGCTAAAGAGAGGCGGTTGGACTTGTAGAAAATCCTTAACAGTTTGCATGGACTTGGCCTTATCCTCCATCTTCTTAAGTACCTCCTCAGCTTTGCTGCCAAAAAGATTGTCTTTATGCAAAGGTGCATCCAAAAGCTTAGCCTTGACAGGTTCTGGAAGAGGCCATTCTCTGAGCCAAGCGTGCCTTCTAATAACAAATCCAGTAGCCGTAGCCCTACTGGAGGCCTCAAGGATGTCAAAACCACAATGCAAAGAATGCTTACTGACCAGAGTGGCTGAATTCGACAAACCCTGCATGTCTTTACTCTCTGCCAGAGAGGTACACTTGTTATCTTAGACTTAATAGCCTCCAAGGTGTGCTGTTGGTACTTCCGCATATGAAAAAGGCAATTGGTAGCCCTAATAGCTAGGGTGGCAGATGTACAAACTTTCTTGCCCCACTTGTCTAGGTTCCTAGATTCCCTGTCCAAAGGAACAGGATTCCTGGTAACAGTGGCCTTAACTCCTTTAGGGTCCTGAGAAATAACCTCTGGATCCGCAAATGGGTCTTGAAAAGAAAGAGGTGAGAATCAGGGACTCTGTAGTACCTGTCAGGTTTCCTGGGAGCAGGGGGAACCGAATTTGGAGATCAGGAATTTTCCAGAAAAACGTCAACAACTTCAAACACAGGGGGAACAGCAAGAGTTTTACGCTGAGGTAAATCCAGAAACTCCCTAATCCGTTTCTTAGATTGGGGTTAATCCTGGCTTTCCCATTTAAAATGTTCCCTGAGGGTATTTAAAATGTCACCAAAAGAGAAATCCTCTGGAGGAGAGGCCGAAGAGATGGACTCCTCTGCATCTGAATCCTCAAAGGGAGAAAAAGCCTGAGAAAATTCCTCTTCATCAGCAGAAATGCTGGAAGAATCAGACCTTGAACAGAACAAAACCTCAGGAGAAACATTCCTACTCCTTTTGGGAGGATGAGGCTGAGAACCCCTAATAAGCATTAGCAAATCATTAGCCATTTTCACCATTTGGGAATGAGGGGAACTAGAAGGAACTGGAGCATGCCTTTTTACAGGCTTATGAATAGAAGGTTTACCTGCAAGCCTGAAGGACTCAGGAGGCCTGGCAACCGCCGAAGGAGCAGAAGGAGTCGAGGGAAGAAGTTTGCTGTCAGAGCGCAAAACGGAGGCCTTGGACCTCGGAGTCAGCTTAGCAGTTCCGGCTCCAGTAAAAGAGGTGACCAGCGACAGGTCGGAAGACAAAATGGAGGCCGAAGGCCTAAGGGAATGTCGTGGTCAAGGTCTAAATAGATAATGCAATAGGAATGAAATTCTTTATGGGGAATCTGCTTTCCACAGGTAAGGCAATTTTTAACCTTTTCTGACATTCGTTAAGGCAAGAAAAGAGGATCCCCAATGGGGTACTTAGCTGTAGTAGACTTCAATTCTTGTAGTCAGAAACAAACCAAGGTAATCTGCCGACCGGCACTTTTGCATGAAAAGCTTCTGCTTCGGACTCTGCGGCAAGGAAGACTGAGGAAGTGACGTTGGCTGCCTCCTTTTGTATCGGACGCCCTGATGTCCTTTACAACGGACAGTAGCCGATGTCATTTTTACTTACCTTTTGTATTCTGCCCGATCGAGGGCTACCGAGAGCCGGATAACCCATTAGTTAGGACTGCAACAGTGAAACACGATGAACTTCAGGAATAGACAAAGGGTATGTAAACACAGTATACGGTTGATTGAGAAAAGGGGAGTGGTGGTGTTAATTTCTTATTAACAATCTTATCAGACTGTAATGAAAAATTCAAAATGGTGGACACAGAGGATTGTAAATGCTGGCTCTGGACTGGGACGAAACTGATATATGACGAAAGTGCTCCAAAGGAATATAGTTAATGTGGAGACTGAAGGAACACTCACCAGCATAACATTATGTGTCCCATACATGGGTACTGCACTTAAGGTAAACTGGTTGTTTTTGTGAGTTAAAAAAAAAAAATTTGCACTGTGAGAATCAGGACCTTTTCCAGATCTCGTTTACTCTGCAGCCAGATACAGCAACAAATAAAAGATACACCAGTTATTACCACAACACCTTCCAGTCCAGATCAGGACTAAGGTTGTAGGAAGTAGGATTGGCGTGTTGAAGAAGATGCAGTTACAGAGAGACAGTTGTAACTGTAAGGGAAATATCTTTCACAGCTGGTATTGATCTTCATTAACCAGCAAGACAAAAGTCCCAAATTTATTCTCTTCGTTCTTCTTAGGAAAATGTTTCCACAAAGTTGACCTGGAGCTCATATCCAGCCTGTGATGTCTTATAAAATTATTCAGATATGTCCAAGTAGAGACTGCACAAATATCATGCAAGGAAGCATTCCTGAAAAAGGATTTGAGAAGTAGTCATAACCGTGGCTGAGTTCTAGGCATAGAAGGTTGAGGTTTATTGTATTCTAGATGACAAAATGTGATACAATCAGATTGCCATTTTTACAGATTCAGAGTCATCCTGGAAACCTAAGGCAGGAATTCTTTTCTGAAGGATTTAAACTATAAACTATTCATGCACATCCATAAAGTGCAGTACTCACTTCTGCTGCAATATCTTGAGGGGAAAAAGGGCGGCTTAACTGATTTAAATTAGTTTTTGTAGTTTCCTCAGGCTTGATGAAGAATTCTTTTCCATGGACACTGTCAACTCCCATTACATGGTTTTACATAAAAGACAAAGCTTATAACTCCAAAATTCTGGTGGAAGTAACAGCTACCAAAAAAGACAGATTTCTGGACTTCTAAGGCTGCCAGATCAAGAGACAACAGTGCATTTATCCAGTACAGCAATGGCATTTCAAAGAGGAAAAAGATCCTGGAGTAGACAGAGCAAAAGAAACACTTTATATTAATGTCTGAAATTTTTAAAGAAGCCAAAAATAATGATTTGGTGCCTTGATGGGATATGGCTGCCAAATGAATTTTAAACAAAAAGTACAGTTTTGTACCTACCATAAATGTAGATGTCCGATAGATATGCAACTGCAGTCATAACATATGGGTTGTCCTGCCTCAGGCAGCCCTCGGTCGGCCGAATTCCAAAGTCTGGGTCGGCCGGCTGGTGTCGCCTCCTCCACGCACAACGGCTGGAGTATAAAGGCATCGGCCGACGCCATCTTCTTCAGTGTTTCTTGCCCCAGATGCCAGGTGCCCTCCTAGGAAGGCTAAATTTGGTAAATGGATAAAAATAATCCCAAACATGCACAACAGTAATAAACAGATACACCATAGGAATACCCCCAGCTAATGGGAAAAGGGGTAGGGACCCAAAAAGAAGGATATAGAGGGGTAGGAGGGAGGGAAAATCCGACTGCAGTTGCATATCTATCGGACATCTACATTTATGGTAGGTGCAAAACTGTACTATGTCCTTCAAGAATGCAACTGCAGTCATAACATATGGGTTGAATACCATAGCCAAGCTGGGGGTGGATGGAACTATGATAAGGATGGTGTAGCTAAAATCCCCTGCAGGACTGCCGAAGCAAAGCCTGCTCGGGATCTGGAATATAAGGGCAGGTTGTAGTGCTTGGTAAATGTATGCACGGAGCTCCATGTAGCAGCCTCTAAAATGTCCTTTGTTGCCACTCCTCTTAAGAGAGCTGTGGAAGTGGCCATAGCTCTGGTGGAATGTGGCCTAATATTGGCTGGCACACCTTTTCCATGGAAAGAATAGCAGAATCTGATGCAATGTCCAATCTATTTTGAAATTGTTTGTTTGGAGATTGCTTTTCCTTGCACTCCAGCAGCATAGGCTACAAACAGTTGGTCAGACTTTCTGGTGGCCTTAGTTCTGTCCAAGTAGTAACGTAGTTGTCTGTGTATGTCCAAAGTATGCAGTAGCTTTTCCCCCCTATTTTGAGGATTGGGGAAGAATGCAGGCAGGTGAATAGCTTGATTCAGAGACACCCTGGAAATAACTTTGGGCATGAATGTAGGATTGGTTCTTAAAGAAACTCTGTCTTGATGAAAAATGAAGAAGGGAGGCACTGCCATGAGTGCCTGTATCTCCAAAACTCTTCTTGCAGATGTGACTGCCAATAAGAAGGCAGTCTTCCATGAAAGAAATTGCATTTCTGAACTTGCTGCTGGCTCAAACGGAGGAAGAGTTAATTTTTCCAACACATAATTGAGGTCCCATGCAGGTACTGGCTGTTTTCTGGGAGGTTTGATATTCTTTATTCCTCTTAGAAACTGTCTTAGCAAAGGATGAGAAAACACTGGAGGGTCACAGTTGTATTTTGCTGAGATTGCTGAGGCATGAATCTTTATTGAAGAGTATGAGAGTCCAGTATGAAATAGTTCTGCCAAGTATTCTAAAATCTGAGGTATACTCGGTAATGCTGTGTCCTGACCCCTGTTGGCATTCCAGATGCTGAATCTCTTCCATTTGGCTGAATATGTTTTTCTGGTAGAAGGTCTGCGTGCTTCCAGCAAGATTTCTTGAACCGATTTTGAAAGAGAGTTAGGTGGAGAAGTCATGTTAGCCTCCAGGCTGTCAGATGTAATGATTTCAGGTCTTGATGTACAGTCCTGTAATTGTGTTGTGTTAGGAGCAGGGGCCATAGGGTCAGAGGCCATGGTTTGGTCCGAGTTATGGTCAATAGCAATGGGTACCAGTGTTGCCTTGGCCATTCTGGAGCTATCAAAATACCTGTTGGTTGTCCTGCTTTGATCTTCAGTATCACCTTGGTCAGCACAGGCAGAGGAGGGAATGCATAAATTTTTAGAGAATTCCAGCTGAAGGAGAGAGCATCCGTTTTCCAGGCTAGACGATGGCGAGTCCTTGTGCAGAACTTTTTCAGGTGATGATTTAAGTGGGAGGCGAAAAGATCTACATCCGGTCTTCCCCATGTCTTTGTCAGTTGAGAGAAAATGTGAGGGTGCAGCATCCATTCGTGTGGATCCATGAAATTTCTTCTCAGGTTGTCCGCCAGTACAGTGTCCTTGCCTGGTACAAACTGGGATTGTAAATGTATCTTCAGGCTCAGGGATTTTTCCCAGAGAAGCATTGTTAGTCTGCACAGGGGATAAGAATGAGTGCCTCCCTGCTTGTTTATGTACCACATGACAGTGGTGTTGTCTGTCCTTATTAGCAAATGCCCTTGTTGTAGTGATTTTTCGAAAGTCTCGATTGCATGTATCACTGCCAACATTTCCTTTTGGTTTATGTGCAGATGTCTTTCCTTTGGGGTCCATTGCCCTTGAATGCATCTATCCTCCATGTGCGCCCCCCATCCATGGTCTGAGGCGTCTGTTGTAATCATCTGGCCTGCTTGAGGTCTGTTGAAAGACATGCCTTTGTTTAGCTGACTGGCTTGAGCCCACCATAAAAATTATTTTTGCAGACATGGAATAAGTGGGATTATGTCCTCTAGGCTTTGGCTGTGTTGAGACCATAAGTTTTTTAAATACCATTGCAGCTTTCTCATATGAAGTCTTGCCAAAGGTATCAGAAGGATGCAAGATGCCATGAACCCCAGGGCCTGCAGGATTTTCCTTGCAGTCAGCTGGGAGAGTTTTGCTAGGCCTTTGAGGTACTCTGGTAAATGCTGCTGTTTTTCCTCTGTGAGGTAGGCCATTTGGTTTTCTGTGTCCAGTTTGGCTCCTAAGAAGATAATCTGTTGGGATGGCAGTAGTTTTGACTTCTGAATGTTGACTGTGTATCCCAAGGCCTGCAGTAGATGCATGACATAGTCCAAATTTTCTTTTAAGGTTTGTTTGCTGTCTGCTTGTATGAGGCAGTCGTCCAAGTAGGGGTATATTTGAATCCCCTGCAGTCTGCAGTGTGCCACTACTGATGCCAGGCATTTCGTGAACACTCTGGGCGCAGTAGATAAGCCAAACGGCAATGCTGAGAATTGATAATGCTCTGTCCCTGCAAGAAATCTGAGGTATCTTCTGCAGCTTTGTCTGACTGGGACATGCAGGTATGCCTCCTTGAGGTCCAGAGTGACCAGCCAAGACCCCTTGCCCAGCATGGGAAGGAGTTGCTGCAACGTCAGCATTTTGAACTTTGGCACTATGAGAAAAGTGTTTAGAGATGACAAGTCCAGTATGGGTCTCCATTTGTTTTCTTTTCTTGGAACAAGGAACAGCCTTGAATAAAATCCCTGGCCTTGCTCCTGAGAAGGAACCCTTTCTATTGCTTTTATACTTAACAGCTTGGAAACTTGAGAGAGTGCCTCTGCCCTTTGATGATGTGGCAGGTTTGGCATGCCTTGTCTTATTGGTAATGTGTGGAAGTGGAATCTGTAACCTTTGTCTATCAAATGCAGAATCCAGTTGTCCTTGGTTAAGATATGCCAGTTTTGTGAGAATAAGGATAATTTTCCGCCCAAAGGTGCTTCTCTTTGAACCTTTGTAGGCGGAACGAAAGTCAAGTCATTGTGATTGTCCTTGTGGTGCAGCTGAACTGTCTGCGCCACTTTGATTTGGAGGTTGCCATTGGCGGCCCCTGTAAGATCCTCGGTATTGCCCTCTACCTCGGCCACGTCTGCTTTTTCCCCTTTGAAACTTGTCCGAGCTGGGGAAGGACCAATTCTTTGAGGGCCAGTTTCTGCTGAATCTGGGTGGCTGACCCTGAAGGAAATCCTTGACTGTCTGTACTGACTTTGCTTTTTCCTCTATGGATTTCAATACATCTTGTGCATTAGCACCAAAAAGCTTCTGTTTTTCCAAAGGTGCATCAAGTAACTTTACTTTAACATGGTCAGGCAAAGACTGATCCTTTAACCAAGCATGTCTACGTATCACAGCCCCAGTCATAGCTGCCCTACATGAAGCTTCCAGTGCATCATAACCACACTGAAGAAAATGGTTATTAACCTGCTGAGTGTTATGTATATGATCCTGCAATGCCTTTTTATCAATAGGCTCAGGAGAGGCTAACTTTTTCTGTAAATCATCCAGGAGAAAATCCTGGTACTGAAACGTGAAAATGGCAGTTTAGTGACCTCATGGCCAGGGTAGTAGAGGTATATACTTTTTTACCCCATCTCTCCAGGGACCTTGCTTCCCTGTCCGCTGGCAGTGGGTTTTTGGCAGAGGAGGTAGCCACTCCCTTGGGGCCCTGTGAAATAGTTTCTAGATCCACAGAGTGGGCCTTAAAAAGGTGCTTGTGAGTGTCAGGGACCCTATAATATCTGTCCGGCTTGACAGGAGCCGAAGGAAGAGAATCAGGGTTAGCACTGGAGTCAGAGAAAACATCATCCAAAACATCCATAACAGGTGGAATAGCTAAAGGTCTGTGCTGGGGAAGCTTGAGGAAGGTACGAAGCCTTTTCCTGGAGTCAGAGAATTCCTGACCCTGCCATTGAAAATGTTCCCTCATGGAATGCAGGACTTCACCAAATGAGAAATCCTCTGGAGGGGAGGCAGAGGGAATTGATTCCTCAGCATCAGAGTCCTCGTAGGCCTGGAAGGATTCTTCTTGGGTATCAGAATGTTCAGAATCCCCAGAGGCTTCATCCGAAGAGAGGTCGTCCGCCTGCTCAGTTCTAGGCCTTTTCTCTGCAGGTGGCTGAGAACCCCTTTCCGGATGAGGCTGAGACCCCCTGATAAGGGAAATAAGATCAGCAGCCAGAGACATGATCTGCTTATCAGAAGGGGCCCGGGCAGTAGGTTTAGGATGGGACTTGGCCTGACTGGCGGCCTTAGCACGTGCAAAGGCCTTGATGGACATGGATACAGGAGGCCTAGCAGCCCCACGTGCAGGCGTAACCTTGTCCACAGAAATGGTGTCGGGTAGATCCAGAACTTCGGTTTCCGGAGGAAAATCAACAACCGGCACCGGAGAGATCTCAGAGACCGAAGGTCGTGTTAACGCTGTGTCGTCTGCCTGGAGCGGTAGATTTACCACTTCCGAAGGGACCGGAGCACTAGCAGAGGGTTTGGGAGTAGCATCGGTAGTGGACGCGGGCCGAGGATGTCGGTCCCGGTGCTTGCGTTTTTTAGCAGAATGGGTAGTCGGTTGATCCGACGGCATGATATACGCAAAAGATTCACCGAAAAAGTCCTCGGCGAATTCTGCCCGGCGCCTGAGAGTGCGCTTATTAAAGCAAGCACAGACAGCACAGGCCGAGACGTCGTGGTCTGGGCCCAGGCAAGGAAGGCAGAGAGAATGGAAGTCCTTATGAGGTATTTGTTTACCACAAGACAAACAATTATTAACTTTCTCAATTTGTTCTGACATCGGCTGAGGCAAGAATAAATGTTCCCCAACGGGGTACTTAGCTTTTAGATGACTTCGGTACTGAAAACACAGGAGCTGACCGACCGGCACTTGCGAACTGCTTCTGCTTCGGGCACCGCGCGGCAAGAAAGACTGAAGAAGATGGCGTCGGCCGATGCCTTTATACTCCAGCCGTTGTGACGTCGGAGAGGAGGCGACACCAGCAGACACCGGACCCAGACTTTGGAATTCGGCCGACCGAGGGCTGCCTGAGGCAGGACAACCCACATGTTATGACTGCAGTTGCATTCTTGAAGGACATCAACATAATCCAGAGTCAAACTCTGTGACAAACAATTAAGGATAAGGATATTGGCAGTAAGAGGATTCAACCCCTTAGCCATACCTCTAACACGGGAAAAAAATCTGTCAAGTCTCCCTTGTATTTGGGCACTTGAAAGAAGTCAGTATCTGGACCACCCCTTTCTAGGTAAGAAGAGTTCTTGGCCATTACTGCAAATGATAAAACCATGAGGTCAGCTGTAGGGGGATAAGATCCAGGTGAGGCTTGCAGGACGAGTGTTGACCCTTGGATATACAGGCTGCGCTAGAAAGGACATAAAAGTAAACCAAACTTTTTGGAACCAGTATGGAGCTATGAGAATTACTTTGCCTTTGCAAAGATTGGTCTTCTGAAGAACCTTAGGATTAGGGTAAGTGAGTGGAAAATCGCAGCAGTCCTGAGGGCTATTTCTGAAGTACATCTTGGGGACACCTTCCCAAAGGAGAAATAATGGAAAAGATGTTTCTGCATTTGATGCTGGTTGGGGATGAAAACAGAAACATCAGTGCTTCCCCCAGCAGACTGAGAGGCCGCATCTGCAGATAGCGACCAAGCCAGTTCAGTAACAGCTAGCTTCTCCAGGGATCCGACTATCAAAGAGCAATTTGTCAACACAGCCCATTCCCATACCATCATTGCTGCCTGGCAAAAGGTATAGCAATGGGATGGCTCCTCTCGGCTGAGACATATCATACCATGGTCATGTTTGCAGATGACAACTGCATCTTGGGGAAGTCTTGAAATGCCTGCAGAGAAAGACTGCCCTCAGTTCTAAAATACTTGATGTGAAAACCAGCCCTCAATTCTAAAATACTCAATGCAAAAAAACAGCCTCTGTCTGTGATCACACACCTTGGACTGTCAGTCCTTGAAAATGCCCTCCCTACAAAGGGCAGGGACATCTGTGTTGACAACCATACTTGAATCAGAAGCTTGCATGGGTTTGCCCAGAGACAGGCTGAAATTATGCAATTACCAGCTCAGATGCTCAATGCCATTTCTTTCTTCATGATCCACTGCAGCACTCTCATAAAACACTTGGTATAGGGAACCATGCAGATTGTGCCTGCATTAAGTCCCAAGGTCTTGAGGCAAAGAACAGCTGAAGCGGGTAAGATTTTAAGGCTTGAATTGATTTATCCATTAAGAATGCGATCATCTACAAAAGGGCAGGGATAGTATTCTTGAGGGATACATGCTCTCTACTGGTAGAAAAGGCAGGGAAGGTAGAGTATCCAGACAGCATATGATGGATGTGAACATCTGTGTAGACATTAACTATGCTTTGTAGTGTCCAAAGACAAAAACAATGCCAGGAGAGACATTTTCATTGCTACCAAAGTCTAAACTATTAGGGTAACTAGGAGCCAGTTATCAAATAGAGAAACACCCTACTACATTTTGCTTCTGGTTCACTACAGCGATGGGCATACACTTGGTGAATACCCTAGAAGCTGTGGCAAGTCCAACTGACTGTGTTCACAACTGGTAACGACTGTACCCTATTCAGGAGGCACAAAAACCTCCCAAACGCCTCAGTTATTTGATATGAAGACTGGCATCTTGGAGGTTTAAACAACATATCCAGTCTACCTTAGATAAGCATTTAGGAAAGCATTGGTTTACAGGGTACTCAACTCGAGGAGTGACCTGAAGTTCTTTGGTTTCTTTGACGCTAAAAAAGGAACTTGAGTAAAAGTCTATCCTTCTCTGGTTAGGTGAGACCACATGGGTGTCTCAATTTTTGGAACTGGCTGAACCTCTCTTTTTTTTTTTTGGCTGCATTCTTATGAAGGGGTGGGATATCTGGAAGAGGAAGATGCCACTGCCTAGTCTAGAAAGGAATGGGATTTTGTAGCCTTCGTATCAAACTGTCTGCGAGGGTAGCTATCACAAAGGACAGGTGAATTGGGACAAAGTAGAAGTACAAAACAACCCTCAACTGCCTTCAAAGTGGGACTCAAGTCTATACGGGTTCAACAGAGGATAGGGGGCACTTAGGACTGAAGTTTGTTTCACGTCTACATCTGGCAATCCCATTAGAGCCTGGTTTGCACTGATGGCAATGCTCTCTTGCTCTAGAAGAGAAGCTTGTATGACAGTTTACAACTCGGAAAAAGAATGTGAAGGATGCATGAACGTGCTTTCCTAGTCCAACCAACACACAAAATTCCACAGTTGATGGATGAACATTTGGTCTTTGAGGAACAAATATTTCTGACTGCAGCTGCTTCAACAACGGTGTCAATGAAAGCATATTAGTGTCACCATATCAGAGTTCCACCATGCAGACTTTATCATCAGGAAAGCCATTATTTCACTGGGGATATCATCAATGAGAAAGAAAGACTTCAGACAGGCTGTCCTTTCACAGCATGGATTGAGACAGACAGGGAAGGGGGTCATGGGGTTATCTTGCCTTTATCTTGATAATTCCTCAACTCTCCCAAAATTTAGGGTTACGTGGTGTAGACAGAGAAGAAATCAGGTTCATCAATGTGTGGGGGACTCTCGGGCAGTTATTTTACCTTACATTTGGCCTATTTTCTCATCTGGGGGGGGGTGCTAACCTGAGAATAACAATTCTGCTGAAAGAAGCATCCCACTAAGGCTCACATCTCCTCTCCTCTGTTCTGCAGGGGGAGATAAAGGATCACAGGAGATTACTAGGCTATCAAACTGGAGGTCATTTTAAGTCTAGCCATCTCATCCCAATGTAATACCATTGAAATGCTAGTCAATACCCAAGATTGCATTTAGTGATGACTGCCCATGTAAAGGAGAGTTGTGGGCACTATCTCCAGTAAGAATTTATGGTGACCATAACAGGCAGATATTGGCCTCAGGCTAAGAATGTAGCAATTACCAGTACAGAGAAGGTCATACTACATCCACACTCTTGCCACCAGGATTGCCACTGGTGCCGTGGCCCGACTCGATGGAAGTGACCAACATGGACACCAAATGAAACCATGCTAAGAACCAGTGAAATGGAACCTTAGCCAATTTCAATAGTCCACCTGATAGACTAACAAACCAATAAGTTTGGAAGTTGACGTCAAGTGCATAGATAACAAAAACTGTCTGGATGATCATCTCCAGCAACAGTATATTTGAGGCAGACAGTATTAGGACCGGTGTTAAAGAACAGTATCATAGGAAGTTACCAGGTTAATGGCCCTAGGGCCCTTACAAGCCTAGCCAAGTTCTACCCTTATTTCCATGAACCGCACCTGATGCCAGTGTCCAGGAGGGACACAAGTGGAACCCCTGGCGTGAATTTATGGTTACCCATCCAATAGTCCAGAATGTGTTTGAAGAGGGCCAATGAGGTACTCTGTCTGATATGATGTGGCAATCTGTCCCAAAGGTGCAGTAACTTCTTGGAGACAAATCTGTCCCTCCAGCAGGTTCTATTAATGTCACATACTGGGTTAAGGTCTTTATAGCAAGTAAAGTACAGTTGTGTACACTTACCATAAATGTAGATGTTCAAGTGTATTCACTGTTGCAGTCATTACAATTGGGTTATCCTGCTAGCAGGCTGCCCTCAGTCGGCCCGAATTCCAAAGTCCTGGTCCGGCGTTGGCTGCTGTCGCCTCTCCCCTGACGTCTGGGGTATAAAAGATGCAGCAGACGCCATTTTCTTCAGTTTTTCTTGCCCCAGATGTCAGGTGCCCACAAAAGTGTAGGCTAAAAATATATAAATAAAACATACATGCACCAAAGTATATTTTGTCTTCATCTACAAGCAAATACACCACATAGGTTGTATAGATTAGAGAAGTACAGATAAGTTCCAGCAAAAGTAAGGGGGATGGCGGGTGGGTAACCAGGACTGCAACAGTGAATACACTCGAACATCTACATTTATGGTAAGTGTACACAACTGTACTATGTTCTTCATGTTTCACTGTTGCAGTCATTACAACTGGGTTGAATCCCAAAGCTATGGTTGGGAGGCTGGACCTAAATAGCATTAGGGGCGGCTATGAGGCCCTGCAGAACTGCAGTGGCAAAGCCTGCCCTGGACTTAGAGTAGAGTGGTAAATGAGAGTGCTTTGTAAAGGTGTGCACTGAACTCCAGGTAACAGCCTCTAAAACGTCTTTGGGTGGTACTCCCCTGAGGAATGCTGCTGAAGTGGCTGCTGCTCTGGTTGAATGAGGCCTAATGCCCTTAGGCACTGGCTTGTCATGTTGTGAATAGCAGAAACGAATGCAGTGGCCTATCCACTTTGAAATAGTCTGCTTTGAGATAGCCTTTCCTTCTGATCCTGCAGTATATGCCACTAGTAATTGCTCTGTCTTTCTGAAAACTTTGGTTCTGTCCAAGTAGAATTGAAGCTGTCTATGTATGTCCAAAGAATGCAGAATTCTCTCACTTTTGTTCTGTGGATTTGGATAAAAGGTTGGCAAATGATTAGGGCCACACTGGACGCCACCTTAGGCATAAATGTCGGGTTTGTCCTCAGAGAAACCCTGTCTGGATAAAAAATGATAAAAGGTTCCACAGCCATGAGTGCCTGTAGCTCTGAAACTCGTCTTGCAGAAGTTATTGCTAGGAGCAGAGCTGTTTTCCAAGACAACAACTTTATATCAGCTGTAATGGCTGGCTCAAAAGGAGGCAGGGTGAGTTTTTCCAAGACATAGTTGAGGTCCCATGCAGGTATTGAGCTCCTTGGAGGCCTTAAGTTTTTGGCTCCACTGAGGTACTGCCTTAAAGGATGAGAAAAGACTGGTGGCTCTGTATTGTAATGAGCCGAAATGGCAGAGGCATGAATTTTAATTGATGAAAAAGATAGGCCTTTGTCTAGCATCTCAGTTAAATATTGCAAAATCTGAGGGATAGTTGGTACAGCTGTGTCAATTCCTTGTGTCTGGTTCCAAGCACAGAATCTCTTCCATTTTCCAGCATAAGATTTTCTAGTGCTAGGCCTTCTGGCCTCCAATATGATATCCATCACAGCTTTAGTGAGAGGTGCGTTTTGTATGACTACATTATCCGCCATGCTGCCAGATTTAAGGTCTTGAGTTGGCTGTGCAGGATCTGATTGTTTTGTTGAGATAGTAGATGAGGTATTTGAGGTAAGGTCTAAGCCGGGCATTGAGACAAGCTCCTTAGGATTGGATACCAGTACTGGCATGGCCAGTCTGGGGCAATCAGTATCATCTTTGGCTTCTCTTGACTGACCTTTAGGAGTACCTTTGGGAGGAGAGGCAGTGGAGGGAAGGCATATACTGCTAGGTTTATCCAACTGAAAGATAGGTTGTCCACTTTCCATGCTTGTCTGTGACAAATCCTTGTGCAGAATCTTTTTAGCTGGTAGTTGTGAGGAGAGGCAAATAGATCTATATCTGGGCATCCCCATGTCCTTGTTATCATGCTGAAGAATTGTGGATCCAATTTCCACTTGTGAGGATCCATGAGGTTTCTGCTTAGTTCGTCTGCCAGAGTATTTGTCTTTGCTGGCAGGAATTGTGCCTGTAGATGTACTTGGTAAGTCATGGTTAGTCTGCAAAGGGGGTAAGAATGAGTGCCTCCCTGCTTGTTTATATGCCACATGACCGTGGCGTTGTCTGTCTTTATCAGTAGTTGTCCCAGATGAAGTAGGTCCTTGAAGGCTGTCAGGGCATTCTGGACCGCTAGCATCTCTTTTTGATTGATATGTAGATGCATTTGGTTTGCAGACCATGTGCCTTGAATACATCTTCCTGCCATCTGGGCTCCCCAGGCATAATCTGATGCATCCGTTGTTAATGTCTGCCTGGCTGGGGGTAAATTGAATGGCTGTCCTTTGTTCTGGTGACAAGCCTTCGCCCGCCATTGAAACTCCTGTTGCAGGCTGGGAATGATAGTAATGCTATGTACTTACCATAACGTTCCATGTTAGTTGTCTTCATCTCACCTTCTTTCTTGCTGGTTGGGATCGGAGCCGATCCTCGGCTCCGACTTGGCCATCTTCCATAGCTCGAGAGCTGTTTACTGGCTCGAGGCTACCCCTTATCCCATGATGCCTAGTGATAGCTACCAAGATCTCATTTGAAATAGCTAACCCCAGACATAGCCAGAGAATAAACCTGTCCAAACAAATAGGTTGAGTATACCTGTCATACTCTCTAAGTCAGTAGAGGAAACAAACCAGAGAACACTCAACCAGTGAAACCAGTCCTCCTCTCGGTCCAATAGGACAGGGGGACAGAGGGTGTGACGCAAGAAAGAAGGCGAGATGAAGACAACTAACATGGAACGTTATGGTAGGTACATAACTTTTTTATGTTAAGTTGTCTATCTCGCCTTCGTTCTTGCTGGTTGGGACAGCGTCCCTAGCACCTACAATCTTGGGTGGCTCACTGGAACAGACTCTTCAGAACAGTGGAACCAAAGTCAGCTCTGCTCCTGGAGACCATATCTAGCTTGTAATGAGAAATAAAGGTATGAGGATTTGCCCATGTAGCAGTGCACAGATAGAATCCATGGGCAACCTAGATTAGAAGGCTACAGAGGTGGCCAAGGCCCTAGTAGAATGACCTTTCGGTTTAATAGGCAACTCTTTGTTCCTTAATTGATAAATGAAAGTAATAGTGTGAGACAACCACCTGGATAAGGTCACCTTGGAAACTGGAAGACCTTGTTTGCCTAGAGCATAGGAAAGGAATAGTTGGTCCGACTTCCTTATTTCCTTAGTCCTGTGCAGGTAAAAACGCAATTGTCTATGAACGTCCAATTGGTGTAATTTGTACTCTGCCTTGTTGGTGTGGTTAGGGAAAAACACAGGAAGGTCTATAGATTGGTTTAAATTATTTTCTGAGCACACTTTCAGAAGAAACGAAGGATTAGTCCTCAGAGCAACTCTGTCCTTATGAAAAAATCAAGTATGGAGGACGAACACACAGTGCCTGAAGTTCAGAGATGCATCTGGCTGAAGTAAAAGCTACCAGAAAGAGTGTCTTCCAAGATAGAAACTTAATGGAGCAGGACGCTGCTGGTTCAAAGGGGCCAGAGTTAAGGAAGTTAGTACCAAATTAAGGTCCCAAAGAGGAGGGGGATCTCTCACTGGAGGTCTAAGGAGAGTAGTCCCTCTCAAAAAAGCTTTACAGAGCTTATGAGACATAATGTTTGAATTTGACAAACCAACATGGAAGTCAGAAATGGCTGCTAATTGAACCCTGACTGTAGCAGAAGCGGACCCGGAATAAAAAAGTTGTGCTAGGAATTCCAGAATTTCGTGGATTGGGGCTGAAAAGGGATCTGCGTTCCTAGCCTCTGCCCAACAAGAAAAACATTTCCATTTACTAGCATAAGTTTTTCTGGTTGTGGACTTGTGAGAGGACACGATAATCTCACGTACATCTGGGGAAATGCTGGGAAGCCTGGCTAAGGTTGGAAGTGGAGCAACCAAGCTGTGAGCTGGAGTGTTTGGAGGGACTAATGCAACCCGCCTGATTAATGAATCAGTAGGTCTGGAATCGGATCCAGAGTCCAGGGCTGATCGAGAAGGTAATGGTGCAGGAACAGGAACCATATCTGTCGAGGCCAGTAGGGGGCAATGAGGATCATTTTGCAACCCAAAGATATTGCTTTCTGTATGAGTTTTGGAATCAGGGGAAATGGAGGAAAGGCATAAGAAGTCCCTGAGGCCAATCGTGGACTAGAGCATCTCTGGGTGAGTGACCTGGAAGTGGAAGAAGGGAGAAGTAGTTGCTGCATTTGCTGTTGAAGGGGGTGGCAAAAAAGATTGCAGCAAGGCTGTCCCCATTTGCGGAAGATAAGACCCACAACGTCCTGATTCAGAGACCACTCGTGAGGCATGAGGATAGCTCTGCTGAGCCTGTCTGCTATGCTGTTGGACCTTCCAGGGATGTGCGTCGCAATCAGAAAACGTTGGGTGGAAATCGCCCACTGCCACAGTCTAAGTGCTTCTCGAATCAGGGGGTAGGACCTGATTCCGCCCTGCTTGTTGATGTACCACACCACTGACATGTCTGTTTGGATTGCAATGGTCCCAGAAGAAAGAGAGTCCTGAAGGGCTTGCAACGCTAGGAGCACGGCTCTCATTTCTAGGATGTTTATGTGCAGATGGTACTCGTGAGGCTGCCAAGTGCCTTGGACTGTCCTGCCCTGATAATGTCCCCCCACCCTATCAGGGAGGCGTCTGTGGTCACTGTGGCTACCGGAAGGGGCTGAATGAAGGGTCTGCCCTGAGTCACTAGTGGGGAGACCATCCACCAGGAAAGGTGCATTTTGCATGCTTCTGTAATCATGATCGTGTGAGACATGGGCAGCTGTTGGAAAAACCACTGTGTGAACAGAAGCGACTGAAGGATCCTCATGTGAAAGCGAGCCAGTGGGATTAGAAGGATGGCTGCTGCCATGGAACCCAGAGTTTGAAGGACGAACTTGACTTGGATTCTTTTGGTCTGCATCAGAATTTGTACTTGCTGACGAATTGTAGACACCCTTTCTGGCGGTAGCCTTGAGAATATGTTCCTTGTGTCTAAGTCTGCACCTATGTAGGTGACAGATTGATAGGGCAACAAGGCAGACTTTTCGAAGTTTACTGTAATGCCTAACTGGGAGCAGATTGTGATTGTGTAGTCCCTGGCTTGAAGAAGTTGATGCCTGGTAGTAGCAGTGAGGAGCCTGTCATCTAGATATGGAAACACCTGGAATCCTCAACATCTGAGGTGAGCCGTGACCACTGCCATACATTTGGTGAACACCCTGTGGGCTGTGGTGAGAGCAAAGGGCAGAGCTCTGAACTGGTAATGACTGGCTCCCAGCCGGAAGCGAAGAAATCTCCTGGAGCGCCTGTCCATCTCGATATGGTAGTATGCGTCCTGAAGATCTATCGAGCACATTCAATTGTCCTGAAAGGGTAGAATGGACTGTAGCGTGACCATCCAAAACTTTGTTCTTTGTACAGACCTGTTTAGTCTGCTGAGATCCAGAATCAGTCTCCTGTCTTTTTTTAGTACCAAAAAGAACCTCGAGTAAGTTCCGGATCCATGCTGGTCTGCCGGGACTTCCTGGATGACTCTTTTTTTTCTAGCAGTTTTGAAACTTCTACTACTGCTTGGTCCTTCAGATTGGGTGGAACATCTGGAAGGGATTTCCTTGACAGTAAGTGGAGTTGACAGAAGGGAATTTTGTAACCTCCGGATATAATGGAACGTACCCATCTGTCTTGTGTTAAATCTTGCCAGGCTTTTGGGTACAGTGAATGTCTTCCCCCAACTGCCTCCAGAGGTGACCAGCTGGGCAACCCTTCAGGGATGCTGAAAGGGCTTATCAGAGAAAGATTCTCTGTTGCCCTGGTTCTGCGGACCCTCTCTACCACGTTGGCGGCGTCTGTTGTTATTGTTTCCCCCTCTGCCCCTGGATAAAAAATAGTTACTTGTGTCAGGCAAGGCTCCCTGGGATTTTCGGAACCACATTTTGCCACTCTTCTGACCTTTGGGGTTCGGTCTAGAAGGAGTGGAAAAATGGACTCCCATGGCAGAGAGAGTCTTGCCTTCTTGCTCACACCTAGTCAAAGTGTCTTTCACCTGTGGTCCAAAAAGAAAGGAACCATCAAAGGGGGTGTTGGTGAATGACACTAGAAAGGGTTCCGCAAAATTACACAGCCGCATCCATGCATGCCTCCTAAGGGCCACACCCGTACCTGCAGCTCTACTCCCACCATTGGCTGCATAGGAAATGAGCCTCATGGAGGAGTTAACTACAGAATTAAGCGTCGCCAGCTGGGAAGCTACTTTAGCTTGAGCCCCCTCAGCTGATGGATCTTGAAGGGTATCTCTGATCTCTTTAAGGAGATCCCTCTGAAGCCGGGTAAAATGACATAAGTAGTTCAGTGATCTCATAAAAAAGGTCGCTGAAGCGAACATTCGCTTCCCGTATCTGTCCATGGTCCTAGACTCCTTGTTAGGAGGATGGACAGATGAAGAGGTCTCTGCGAACTCTTTTTTGGTTACTGCTGCTACCACCATGGCATCAACAGGAACACCTTTGGTAAGGAACTGCTTATCTTGGGGTGCTGTGATGAATTTGCCAGGTCTCCTCGGAGTTGGTTCCACTGTATCCGGAGCTGACCAAGCCTTTCGAGCCACCACTGCCATAAGTGGATTGAAAGGCAGAGAAACCCAGGAGGTGGAAGGTCAGGAACAGAACGCATTCAGAAATACAGACTCATCCTTGGTAGGGGCTAGGGGATTCCAGTTCCCCCTCTGCTTAAGCATTTCTAGGATGTCTGAGAAGGAAACCTCTTCAGAGGGGGATCTCCGGGACCCTTCTGATTCATCTAAGTCTGTATCAGAAGTGACATACTCAGGGGAGTGAATGTGCTTCCTCTTGCACTTCTTACGAGGGGGCTCCTCCAAATGATCAGGGGAGGCCTCGGAAGACGAGGAAACACCCAATGGGGTGCCCTGGAGCGCCAGTTCCCTATGCTTGGGGTCTGGAGGAGAAGCAGAGGTTGGCATAGGCACTACAGGGGATGGAGCCAGTGGGGCAGATAGTGGAGCTGACTCAGTGGCCAGCACACTCCTCATGACATCGAAGGCGTCCCTGCCACGATGCAGGGAAAGCTCCGGTTCCGAGGAAATCAGAATCTTTCTCCGCAATGAGGGAGATGGCTCCGAGGCCGAAGTAGGAGCCGTGCTCACCTGCGCCAAAGCTCCGAGAGGGAGAACGGGGTTGGACAAGGGTCCGATGCCACTCGTCCCCTCGGAGCCAAGGGAGCCCCGGCGCCCAGATCCCTTGACGGACAGCACCACCGAGGGGATCGGAGCCAACGACGGAACCGAAGGAGATAGAGTTATCGGAGCCGACAGTTCCACTACTCGAACCCCAACGAACTCCGGCTCCGAACTCATTGGAGTCAGAGGAGGAACATCGATAGAAGTGGACAGAGCAGACACCTGTTGAGGAGGGCTGGACAACATCTTGGCAAGGGCCTGTGACTTTAGCAACCTACTGACCACTGTCTCCACATCGTGATCCGACAGCCTAGAGGATCGAGAGGAGTGACAGGACCTGTGACTGCGCTCGCTCTGAAGCAAGGGAGACTGAGGAGCCGAATGTACCAATTCCAATGAAGGGGACCTCAGCCTCTTGTGGCTCCGCGAAGGCTCCGAAATTTCTGATGGAGCCGACGGGGAGACAGTCTTATCGGTGCCAGCCAGAATTGATGTACAAGGTACAGTCTGAACAGAGGACAGATCAGAACTTGGAGCCGACGGCTTGGTAGATTTAGGGGATTTCACAGGCTGAGAGGTCTTGCCCGGTGAATCCTGGGGCTTTAAAAGACTCCCAAGTATAAGCTTATTCTTATGCTCCTGCAGGACTCTTGGACTAAATGCATGGCAGATAGAACAAGAGTCCTGCAGGTGCACAGCATCTAAACCATAGACGCAAGAAGTGTGCCCATCTGTCAAAGACATTTTCTGACAGCATGAGTCACACTTCTTGAATCCAGACACTTTGGATTCCTTTGACATCCTGAAAGAAGGAAACAACAAATACAACAGCTACCAAAGCAAAATACAGTCTACACAAAAAACAAACTGTACTACAAGACTATAGCTACAGGATTTTTTTTTTTTTTTTTTTTTAAATAGGAAAGCCTCTAACTTAAACAGCTAACCTATGAAAGAAAGGTAGAAGAAAAGCCTCTACTCATGCTGGAGGGATAGATTCCTGTCCCAGAGACTTCCCATACTCTGGAACAGACTACCTATCTATGTCAAACAGAGCTCCTCATTAGCACTCTTCAAGAAGAATCTTGATGATTGGATGGGAAATGGGAAATTTACCCCGGGGATCACTTCTGTGGCTCTGATCGACAGGGGCACAGGAAAATAATTTTCTTGGGTGGCGAAAGCCAGGGTACATTTTTGGCTAGGCTTGTATGGGCCCTAGGGCCGATAGCCTAGTACCTACCTATGAACCTATGAACCTAAACTGCTAACCTGACAAGATGAGGGGGAGGGGTGAGGAAGAACTCTCTAAGTTAAACGAGTTCTACAAGAAAGGTAGGGATACTACAACTAAATACTAGTTATCACAAAAAACAAGACTAAACGTTAACAATAAAACACTGAAAAAATATATTTCCAGAGTAAGAAAGTTATACAAAAAAACTTTATACGAGCCTGAGCCAGAAAAACGACACCTCGCAGCTGAAGCAGCAAACGAGATCAGCTCTGATCGGAACCAGCAAGAACGAAGGCGAGATAGACAACTTAACATTCCTTGTTTCCAGGCTGTGGCAATGTTGAGTCCAGACACTTTTTAGGTACCATTAAAATTTCCTCATATGCAGTCTTGCATATGGAATTAGTAGAATGCAGGATGCCATGAAGCCCAAACCTGCAGAATTTTTCTTTTAGATAACCGGGCCTGTGTTGCCAACTTTTTGAAATAGGTATGTCAGTTGCCTTTGTTTGTCTGACGTGAGATAAGCCATCTGGGCAGTTGTATTTAAGCTTGCACCCAGGAATATTGTCTCTTGAGGGGTACTAGTTTTGATCTCTCTTCGTTGACTGTGTACCCTAGGCTGGTTAAAAACCTCTTTACACACGCCAGATGCTGTAGTAGAATGTCCTTGTTCTCTGCTTAAATGAGGCAGTCGTCCAAGTAAGGATATATTTGTATTCCTCTGTCTGCAGAATGCAATTACTGGTGCCAGGCACTTTGTAAAGACCCTGGGCACAGTAGATAAGCCAAAGGGCAGTGCAGAGTATTGGTAATGCATTGAGCCTGCTTTGAATCTGAGGTATCTTCTGCATGTTTGTCTGATTGGGACATGCGGGTATGCCTCTTTTAGGTCGAAAGTCACAAGCCAAGCCTTCGTGCCCAGCATGGGCAGAAGCGGCTGTAGAGTCAACATTTTGAATTTTGGTATATCCAGGTAAGTGTTTAGTAAAGATAGGTCCAGTATTGGCCTCCAGGCCTTGTCCTTTCTTGGTACCAAGAACAGTCTTGAATAAAATCCTTGTCCCTGCTCTTGCTCTGGTACTCATTGAATGGGCCCCCCATTTTCATGAGGGATGAGATTTGTTTTTGTGCCTCTGCCCATTGATATTTTGGCAGGTCTGGCCAACCATTTGCGGGTATGGAAGTTAAACCTGTAGCCTTGTGACACTATGTCTGGGACCCATTTGTCCTGGGTTATGATATGCCAATTTTGAGAAAAAAGTGCTAGTTTTCCCCCTAAAGGTGTTGCCAGAAGATAAGTGCTTGGTGCAGGCAGGGGGAAGTCATTGAGACTGTTTCCTGTATGGCTGTGATTTGTCTTCTCCACTTTTGGAGGCAGAAGCACCCCATTGTTTAGACCTGTACAAACCTTGGGGCTGGGATCTGCCTCTAGGGCATCTGGATCTGCCCCCTTTGTGGCCTGTCTGACACTGGAAAGGACCAATTCTTTGTTGGCCAGTGTCTGCTAAATCTTGGAGGCTGTACCTGTAATAAATCCTTGACCGTTTGCATAGATTTTGCTTTGTCCTCCATTTTCTTTAACACTTCTTCTGCCCGAACACCAAACAAGGTGTCATGCTGTAATGGAGCATCTAATAATTTTGCTTTGACATGATCAGGTAAATTTTGCTCCTTTAACCAAGCATGCCTCCTAATGACAGAACCCGTAACAGCGGCCCTGCAGGAGGCCTCCAGAGAATCAAAACCACATTGCAAAGTATGCTTTCCAACTTGTTCAGATGCATGCAATAAATCCTGTATTTCCTTGTTTTCTGCACATTAAGAATTTATCAACATTTTCTGTTTAAGCAGTGACACAATATACTGCTGGTATTTGAGCATATGAAACTGACAATTTAATAGTCAAGGTAGCAGAAGTGTAAATCTTTTTTCCCCATCTGTCCAGTGCCCTAGAGTCCCTGTCAGAGGGGGCAGGGTTTTTTGCAGTGGAAGCCTTGATCCCTTTGGGACCCTGAGAGATAGTTTCTGGGTCAGCAGTAGGGTTTCTGAAAAGGAATTTATGAGAGTCAGGAACCCTGCAGTATCTGTCCGG